>NC_090656.1:51614059-51914059 GCF_040937935.1 Hyperolius riggenbachi | reverse complement strand
TAATCCATGCCATGCACTGATGAGGATCAAACAATCGGAAACAGTCTGTATGCATGTTGGATTATTATGGCTCTGTACAAATTAACAAACTGACACATCATTGCATTCCAGCGGTTCTGGAGGTGTGTTTAGCTTGTAAGGGTACAATGCTTAATTTGCATATATTCAGCAGTGATGCCCTGGGAGACATCTCGAGCTCACTCCAACCTGAATTATCGCAAATTCTTTCTGTTTTAAGAAAGCAAACTTTTGTTTTTCTTAACATTTTAGTAAGGGGGCTTTTAGGACCATTGTAGTCCCTTACACACTCCAATGAGTTCTGGGTCACCATGAGCTTGCTGGTTAGTCTGTATCATACACATATGCAAGATGTTAGTTGAGAACATGAAGAAAAAATGTCGATATATGTCAATTATTAATCCGCAAAGAACAAATAATGAATGGCTAATCTGGCTGAGTGGGTGTGAGCTATAAGGGGAGTTTAATCAAGCTTTACAGATTTTAAAAATAACTTCTTTATTATTGAATAATACAAAGATCACAACTCAGCTTCGTAACACCCACTGAAAATAAAAGGCTTCATAGAAAAAGCTCAAATCTAGTATGCAAATTGAATAATGCTTCCTTTTGTTCCCGAAGGGAACCCGGGGACCCATACCCAGGTCTCTTATACTAAGACATATTATGGTCTGGAGGTCTGGAAATCCTAGGATCTTCCAGAAAGAGGACAGGAGAGCCCAGGAACTCCTCATGGTGTAGTATGTTATGCAAATGGTATAAATAAGACCAATAAAAGTGATACTCACCAGGGTGGGTTCGTAATCAAGGAGTCGGAGCAATTTTTTGGGTACCTGGAGTCGGTGTTGGAGTCGGTGGTTTCATAAACTGAGAAGTCGGATGATTTTTGTTCTGACTCCACAGCCCTGGTACTCACAAACCTGGCTTACAGAACATAAGCTTTGAGTATGATGTATTTTGTCACAATTCGCAGATAAATATACGTCTTGACACGTTAGGTCACTCTCAAGGGAAAGTATAGGTCACCAAAGGGGGAGACTGTTTAATATACGGTAACTTGGGATGGAGGCGCCCATCTGGAGGGATTTTTTTTTATATAGTGATTTTTGCTGGTGGTTTACAAGGCATTATATTAACAAGGTGTGGAAATATCACCCCGGAGAAAACTCAAGAGGAAAAATGAAATGCATATGTGCCCTGGAGGGGGTGATTGTTAGCCATTTAGAGGGGGTTAGTATTAGCCATTAGGAGGCGGTTATTGTTATGCATTAGGAGAGGATTAGTGCTAGGCATTAGGAGGGGGTCAGTGTTAGGCATTAGAAAGGGGTTGGCTGGATACTGGGGCATAACAATAGACCCTGCAAGCAATGCAGCCCGGGGGGAGGGGGGGGTGGTGGCATACTGCAATCCTAAGAGGACCCAGAGGCATGTCATGTGCACAGTACTGCAACCCCTTTGAGCGCATTATCGAGGGCAGATGCTACAACCTCACATAAATAAAGCCATCTAGCGACAAGCATATTGCCGCTAGGCTGGTGATGTTTTATGGGGGGGCAGCTCGGCATAGGGGGGGCTGGCAGCGGTGATACAGTGACCCAGAGGCATGTCTTTGTGTACATGACATGCCTCTGGATCCTATTAGGATTGCAGTGCCGCCTCGGTTCTCTTTAAATGTGTCAAGCATTAGGCGGAGGTAATTGTTAGGTATTTGGAAGGAGATAGTGTTTTGGAGGAGGAAGGATTAATGTTATAATTCAGTACTGGATAAGTTGATTGTAAAATGTCAATAATATATTATCGGTATTTTAATTATTAACCAGCACCCAAATCAATAGTGGCATCACAACCTGTACTCATATCATAAGTAGTCCAGTCAGGCCCGGATTTAACTCACAGAAGGCTATAGGCACAGATATCCTGGCACCTCCAAACCCCCACCAAACTGCAGCGCAACTGTGTTGGCTGTCCCAGCTGTCGCCTTCCCTTGCCCCTCATAGGTACTTACATGTGCCTGTTAGCATTAGCCTGAAGGAAGTACCCACAATATTAGGTAGCTAGAGGTGCCTCCAAGTATTAGGTAGCTAGAAGCAAACACGCTGAAACCAGCGCAGGAGATTTGGGCGCAGCCGGCGCCACGATAGGCTGAATAGGCATTACGGCTATAGCAGGCACAGGGAGTAACTTCAGCACTGCCAGAAGACGGAGCTGAATTTACTTTTAAAACACTATAATTCGGCTGCCAGCGATTGCTGGAAGCCAAATTATTTCATTCCCCACCATCCATGGTGGCCTCGAGGGGGAATAGTATTTATTACGGCCGGGACTTGTGCGGCAGCAGGATCAGCCATATACCGCCTGAATCCTGCGCCCGAATAACCAGCGCCGTTATCTCTCGTATGCGCTAGAAGAACCTCAGTATTAAGTAGCCAGAGATGCCTCTGACTGAAGGAAAATCTTGTCAGTGGAATGCCGAGAGCAGGGTGCATAACCTCTCATTTACACTCTCATCAGGACTAAGGGAAGGAGGTGTGTGGTGAGAGGAGTGAGGCGCCTTTCTACCATCAGGCGCCTGTAGGCACGTGCCTACAGTGCCTTATGGTAAATCCGGACAGTAAACCTGCACTGGTGGGTAACAATCTTCAACCTCGTATCGGGTATATGAAAGCCCAGGTGACGTCGATGACGTTAGATGTCATGTCTGATCGTCGCCATTGCGTGGGATCCCGGAGCGGTAAATATAGCCGGCGACGATCGGGGGTGGGACACAGCACTGGGGCAATCAGGGAACACATGTAGCTAGCCTAGTGCTAGCTACATGATTTAAATTTTTTTTTTTTAAAAATAGCCCTCCCGCGGACGAAAGTCCGCATCAATTGAACGCCAGGGAGGACACCTTTCGCCACCGTCCGTCAGTACACAAAATCAATGAATGGGTAAACAATTCCCATTCACCGATCTAAGTGGCTGTGATCAGTGACCACCAGCATCACTGAGATGCCATGGTCATTAAAGAGACACTGAAGCGAAAAAAAAAAAATATGATATAGTGAATTGGTTGTGTACTTTGAATAATTACTAGAAGATTAGCAGCAAAGAAAATATTCTCATACTTTTATTTTCAGGTATATAGTGTTTTTTCTAACATTGCATCATTCTATAATATGTGCACATTACACAACACTCAGCATTCAAAACGAGTCTTTCAGAGCAGTCTGTGAAGTAATGGCCTCTCCTCTAGCAGAGGAAAAGTAAATAGTCCAGGAACAGTTGAGATAATAAAAGTCAGATAACAGCCCTCTCCACGACTTAAGGTGCCCATACACTCGTCAGATTGGCAGCAGATAGATAAGAAATGCATCTGATGATCTATCTGATGCGTTTTTAGAACATTTTTTACCAGGATAGAATTCCAATAGATTTCAGTTTGAAATCTATTGAAATTCGATCTGATGGCATTTTTTTGCCATCAGATTTCCATTAAGGCCAATGCAAACTGATAAGCAATCTCATCAGATCGACCTAAATTTTCCACCCTGCAAGTTCGATGGAAATCCATCGAAATCGATCGAAATCGGCCGTCGATCGGTCGATTGGCCAACCGATTTGCAATCGATTGATCGATCGATCCGATCGGTCGGCCAGAAAATCGGCTGAGTGTATGGGCTGCTTTAGTTGGAGAGCTTAATGGCTTGTTTGCATAGAGATAACAACTGGAGTTTCTCAACTCCTCCTGTACTGGAAACAATTACACTGATGTATCTGATCTTAATGTTTTATTTCTTAGCTGTGCTACACATACAAATCATAATATCATCATTTTTTTTTCGCTTCAGTGTCTCTTTAAGAAAATGAAAGTAACACATACACATATTACTTCCTGTTAGCATACTAACAGTATGCACAGGAAGATAACGTGGGGGACATCTAGTGGCCAAATAGTAAAATACACCTACATACACTTCTTCATTAAAAATACATACATCTACTATTAAAATAAACTCCTTACCTTCCCCACAGTGATGAAAATAAAACATTTTTCCTGTATAAAAAAAGATATTTAAAAATAAATAAATAGCTTCACTAGGGACTTACCGTATTTTGCGGAATATAAGACGCTCCGGCATATAAGACGCACCTAGATTTAGAAGGCAAAAATCAGGAAAAAAAAAAAAAACTAAACCTAGGTGCGTCTATGTTGCAGGGGTGTCTTATGGACCTTTAAACCCCCCAAAACTGTCTCTATCTAAGCTGAACTGCTCATCTACACTAAATCCTGCTACACTACACTTCACTTACCCCTGCTGCCCCCACCAACTACACTACACTACACTACACGAACTAACCCCTGCAGCCAACCCAAACTACACTACACTTCACTAAGTAACCCCTGTAGAAACCCAAACTACACTACACTACTACACTACACTAACTAACCCCTGCAGCCAACCCAAACTACACTACACTACACTAACTAAATCCTGCACCCAACACAAACTACACTACACTTTGCCCCTGCAGCATCTCACCTGATCCTGCTGCCGCGATCCTGTCCTCCTCCGCCTGACTGCCGACTTCCAAGGGTCATCTGAGGGTCCCAACTGTGGTCATCTGAGGGTCCCAGCCATCCCATCCAGAATCCCGGCTCTTCAGTGTCCCAGTCGCCAGATCGTCTTAACTGCAGACAGCAGCCATGCGGTAATCACGCGCTGCTGCCTCGCCGACATCCTCCATGGTAACGGCGTCCTCTTCCTAGTTACGGTGCCCCCTTCTGTGTGACGAGCAGCGCATGTGCGCCTGACGTCATGCGTGACCCCGGCGCACGTGCGCCTGAAGTCATACTTCAAAAGTAATACTACAACTAAAAGTAACATAAAAAAAAATCAACACACATTTACATTATAAACCTATTGTTTACATCCCACTCTCCCAAAACTACCCAAATAAAATGTTTAATATAAAAAAAAAAAAAAACATTACAATAAAAAAACAAACAAACATGTAAATATTTACCTAAGGGTCTAAACTTTTTAAATATCAATGTAAAGATGAAATATTTCTATATTTTTTTATTTTAAACTTGTAAATAGTGATAGATGCAAAACGGAAAAAATGCACCTTTATTTCCAAATAAAATATTGTCGCCATACATTGTGATAGGGACATAATTTTAACGGTTAAATAGCCGTGACAAATGGGCAAATACAATACGTGGGTTTTAATTATGGAGGCATGTATTTTTTTAAAACTATAATGGCTGAAAACTGAGAAATAATGAATTTTTTCCGTTTTTTTTCTTATTCTTCCTGTTAAAATGCATTTACAGTAAAGTGGCTCTTAGTAAAATGTACCCCCCCCCAAAGAAAGTCTAATTGGTGGCGGAAAAAACAAGATATAGATCAGTTCATTGTGATAAGTAGTGATAAAGTTAGAGGCTAATGAATGGGAGATGAACATTGCTTAAGTGAAAACGACGGAACGAGAATGGGTTAAAGAACTGTAGTAAAAAATAACATAATGAATAAAATTGCTTATTTTTTGCAATATCTATTTATAGATTTAGTTAGTGTTTGACCATTGTAAAATCTTTCCTCTCCCTGATTTACTTTCTGAAATGTATCTCTGGTGGAGACTTCCTTTGTTCTGATAGGTGATCTGTACGGAATGTTCGTTACCGGGATTTCTATGCACAGAGGGAGATATTGCTTGCTTGGCAATGGAAAAAGACGTTATTTCCCACAATGCAGCCAGTTTACAGACAGCAAACTGTCAGGATCTTAGTCATGACATCACTCTGTGGGAGGGGTTTCACCACAATATCAGCCACACTGACCCCCTGATGATCTATTCAAGAAAAGGTAAAGCTTTGTGGTGGGAAAGGGGTACTGGCTACTGATTGTGAAGAAGTTCAATCCTGGGTTAAAGTTCCTCTTTAAATTATCCACTGAATTGCCTCTCCTTTTCGCCAAGAGGGAATTATGATCAATAAAAACAGCAAAAGCATCATTGTTTGACTATATCTGGATGTTTCGCACATCTTTTTTGTTTTGTCAATATTTTAAATCTAAATAAAAATGTTTCTGCGTTTTTTATTTTATTTTTTATTTGGATTATTAACCAGTGTAACCTGGTGTATCCTGCAGTGCCCCATGCTGTGTGACATAGTGGACTTGTAACACAGCCATTGCTGGCATTTGCTAGCCTTTTAATCATAAGAAGTGAGACTGGTCTTGCTTGCACCTAAGGGTGCTTATACTTGTTTTATTAACCTGTGAGCGCTGATCTTAATTTTTACAATATTTTAAATCTTTTAGAACAAAAACTTGTAAAATGATCACTATTTCACCAGTGAGCTGCCCTTGTCTGTGATCACTTGATTCAGAAAACACTTTGCCCTCTGCTGGCAAAAACAGATAACTACACACTGTAATGTGCTCCTACCATCATGCATTTGAATTCTACTTAGGCCTCTTTCACACCAAGACGTTGCGTTTTAGGGGACGTTAAGGTCGCATAACGTGCCCCTAACGCAACGCATGGTGGTGTTGAAGTTGAACGTCAGATTGAGCTGCGTTATGAGGCTCTTGGTGCTATCCTGGGAAGTCCGGATCTTTGAACCGAATCTTTGAATCATTTTACTAGGGAAGCAGGAAGCAGGGGGTGCAGCAGAGTGAGAGGTGCAGGAGAATGTGGGCACATTGAGGGTGCTAGTGGGGAAGAGAGAGATGCAGCAAGAAAAGATTGTGCTTGTGCACAGAAGCTGCAGTTCCTGTTTCTTCCAGA
Source organism: Hyperolius riggenbachi (assembly GCF_040937935.1). Taxonomy (NCBI): domain Eukaryota; kingdom Metazoa; phylum Chordata; class Amphibia; order Anura; family Hyperoliidae; genus Hyperolius; species Hyperolius riggenbachi. Next base: position 51,907,261 of record NC_090656.1, on the reverse strand, counting down.
CATCCACTGTGAACCAATTCCTTCATTGTGATGATCCGGATGATTCGACTCACAAAAAAGATCCGGATCCGAATTGTTCATGATCTGGACAACACTGCAGTGCAGTGAATATTAATTAGCCATGTGGCTAGGAACAATAGCGGACTCTCCCCTTACTGAGCATGTGCAAACAGTCTAACGCAGCTAAAGCCACCTATAACGCACAGCATGCTGCACTTTCATTTAACGTACACTGTAATGCAACGTGGGCATTGTGAACAGCCCATTGATTTTTCATTACTGTGAGTTAGGCTGCGTTACAGGCTGCTCTAACGTGCGCCTGTAACGTCCCACTGTGAAAGCAGCCTAAAATGAAATAAAACTCTGACATAACATTCATTAAGAATATGTTTTCCTACTTTTTATTACCCATAGTTATCATATTTGCTTTTGTGCACAAGTGATATTATCTGTCTACAAATGACAAGTTCCCAAAGTTCAGTTTATCTGCTCTGAAAGCTGCCATTGTATTTTATTAATACATTTTAATATATATTTACAACAGCTATCTAGTGATAATTTGTCATATGTCACTGCTTGTCAGCTCCCGAGCAATTCCTTCTGCACATGTCTGGCTGTGTAATGCTGGGACGATGCGTTTCTGCCGCTCCATTCTCCGCTCGATCGCTCTTGCTGCTCCATTCCCCACTAGATTCTCTTATCTTCCGCTCGTTTTTCTTATCTGTTTCCATTCACTCCTATCAGAAATCTAGCTGCAAAATGATCGAACGTGAGATCGGACATGATGGAAATTATCTATCGGATCATCTATCTGCTGCAAAAATGCATTGTGTATTCACAGCATAACTAATTGTAACTGAGGAATGTAAACACATAATAATGTTATCTCTACTTTGGATCTGATCCTAAGCTGAATGGGCTTTCCATGGCTGGACAAACTGCTGTGTTTAACTGTTTGAATGCTGTTCTACTACAATTCTTTTTCTGGTAGTAAGTTTAAGGTTGTAAGTAATCTTTTAGAGCAGAAGAAATGCTGAGTTTCAGACCACTTTAATGCACTGGAAAAGTGATTGCATACAAATGTTGTTTATTTTGTGTGCGAGTTTTGAACCTCTTTCTGTTGCCTACCCTTAAAGGATTCCAGAGGCAAAAAATACAGGCAAAAGGGGGGAGCTGGAATGTATAGTGAGCCATCCTGAGGCCCACCGCTCCCTCTGTTCTCCTTTTTGCCCCTCCGATGCTGCTAATTGCCCTCCAGCACCCTTTTCCAGGTTGCTGAAATCAGGCATCACTGCGCCTGCACTGGCTCGGCTGTGCGCAACCCCAATTACGTCCCGCACAGTCTAGGAGGTGCTTTAGGTCAACAGTAGGCAATAGGCTTTCAGAGGTGCTCATACAAACTAGATTCTGTATCCTAGAAGCCACCCTACCTGAAGAAGTGGGTGATAAACTCTGAAACTCATTGTAATTGGTGCTTAACCTCCCTAGCGGTATGGACAGAAATGTCAGTTCAAAAAAAACATGCTGTGAACAGTGTAAACATGCATACACATCAATACTCTCCTGCACTGTATACTAGACCCTTGCTTGACACATTTTGGCAAGTTACAGAAAAAAAAAAGTTTTAAAAATAAATGTTATCACTGTTTGCACAGAAATCCTGGGGAAATTCAACGCTGGGGAGGTTAATAAAAAATGTCCCTTTTAGTAGCATCTATCGTATTCTTGGGAGGGTGTGGCATATTGTCCCTCCTCTCACCTCCTATGTTACTGCTATCAAGCTTGGTAAGATCTCCTCGCTTCCTCTCTGGATAGGAAATAGAAGGGGACATAGAACAGTAATAAAAGGCCAAAAAAAGGTCCTAATCCTTACCACACTATAAAAAAAATATTTTCCCCATTTAATTGAACTTTACGTTACAGAAAGTCTTATTGATCACTGATATACAGTACATATGTAGCAAGCAATTTTAAATGAAAGCCAAGCTTCACTTTAAGTTATGAAGGACCGGAGCCACATAGATTCCTTGTAGCAGCATAAAGGAAGGAACCCAAAATCCATTTGCTGAAAAATCAGTGCTCTGTTGATCAACTAGTAGCTCCTAGCAGTACTTGAAAGCAGGGCTTCCACAAATCACGCCTACAGATGAAGTTCTAATTAATACCCGCACACTGTTTGATCCAGAGAACTCGGCCGCAGGCGGTTTTTTGTTAACCCTCTAGGCTGCATCTGAAAATTAGGAACAGCTGAGAACTTTTTACTGCATCACAAATAGATTTTTTGTTTGATACTCTATAAATGTGACTTATATGGTTATTGTTTTGTGTATTGTTACAGGGAAAAGATGGTGAAATAAAAAAGGCTGGTTCGGAAGGTAAGTTGTCTCTGTTTATCTTATGCATACTAGATTGGATGATGCAAAATTTGGGACTAGATTGCAGATGCAGATCGTTACAAACAATTATAGTTCTGGTCTATTTTACTATAATCCTACATATTGTGACGCAGCGACACGGGCATGTGTGTAATTGAAGCATTAGTAATTGGGATGCATAGCCGACAGTTGTCAGCTAACAGAAACCTCATTTTTGGCATCTTAGTAGCATTTGCCAGCGCAAGTAACACCGGGTGGAAGTCTTTTGGTGTAACACTTCAGGAGTGACGTTAGGTCAGTAAATCCACTACCGGTCAGCAACTCCAGTGTAAGGAAACACTTGGTATGGGCAGTTCGTAGACATCTGTCTCATGAAGGCACATCTGAGCATGGCCATAGCTGCTCTCATTTGCGACACGACATGGTTTCCTACTGGGTCACATGATAAGAGACGCCAACTGGAGAGCAAGGAAGTACCAACATTTTTTACAAATTCACCTATTTATCCTAGATTGGATCGAGGCCCAATTTAGGAAGGGATGCAAAGAGGGGGGCCTGATGTCTTTCCTCCATCCGTCTCCTAGGCCCCTCCTTGCTTCCCTATTGGCAGAGACCAGCACAGCAGACATGCTTTGCAGCCATACCATCTCCAGCACTGTGTGTCCCAAGTCATGATCATCCTCCACTACAACCCACTATCTACCGTCTACTACACATGATGTGTAGTAACAGCAGAAGGTAGAGAACAGGAAGCTGAAGTTTAGGATGGTAGGGACTCAGGAGACATGACACTGGGGATGGCAAGAATCTAGGATGCCTTGCTGCTTTAGCCTCTGCTTAGTACTGGGAAAGCAAAGGAGGGGGGCCCTAGGAAAAGGGAGGGACCTTCTCCAAACCAGGGGAGTGAGCAAGAGTTGGGGACGTGGATGGCAAGGGGGGGGGGGGGAGGGCACTGGCACACACATCTTATGGGGAGGTAGGGAATAAAGGCTACCCAACATTGTTATATGGGGTGGGGGAACAATGCAAAGGTTATCTATTACCATTATAAGTGGAATTTACCTGCAGTATGAGATGGTACGATAACATGCTGGATCGCTAGCTACTGTATCTAATGCGGCGTAAGCCTTCAATCCCAGTTACTACAGCCTAGACACTTTTCAAGGTTCTGGACGATAAAGAAAAGAAAAACAGCACAGGTTTCCCCACAAGATCTTTACTAGCCCTACATCTGAGAATCAAGCACCTTATCCCAGCTGAAGACCTACCTGCCCTGGTTCATGCATTTGTATCCTCCCGCCTAGACTACTGCAACACCCTGCTCATCAGATCTACAGATAAGGTTCTGCGCCCTTTACAACTAGTACAGAATGCAGAAGCCAGACTCCTAGCCAATGCCTCCCGCAGCTCACACATCACCCCAGTACTGCAAAATCCTCACTGGCTGTCAGTAAAATGGAGAATCCATTTTAAGATCTGCCTGCTGACATTCAAGGCTCTAAACCACATGGGACCCAAATACAGTACATAGTGGATTTATTGGAACTTTATGCCCCTCCACGCACCCGCCACTCTGCCAATAAGATGAAGCTGGTTATTCCCAGGATACACTTAACATTTGGTGCTCGGGCTTTTTTCTATGCAGCCCCTACTGTATGGAACTCACTTCCACAGTCAGTGCGAGAGTCTCCTTCTCTGGACAGCTTTAAGAAAAGGCTAAAAACCCACCTCTTCTCCCGAGCCCTTGAGACCGTATAACGCAGGTCACAGCTTTTTGAGTCCCCAGGGAGAAAAGCGCTATAAAAATATTATTGTTATCCCAGGTATAGATTCTGTTACTGAGTCCAAAGAAACAGTGATAGTGTAGGATGCCCGAAGCTCTAATCACCAGCCCTCAATGGGGTGCAGCTTAATGTGACTGAGAAGCGTGAGTTGTGCACACGCTATGCACGGTAGTGCAGCGCAGCATGCTCTGGTAACTTATGCGTCCTCCTTGCTAATGACAGACGCTCCACTCCTCCCACCCTGAGCCCCTTCCAGTGGCTTCATCAAACATGATCCCTGCTCTTTGATTGGTCCAATAGGCTGCCTGTCACTTGGCCTGCTACACTGCACTACCATGTGTAGCATGCGCACAACTCACACTCACAAAGCACAAGCCTTTATTACCCTAGTTCCTCCTACTTTCATGGCCTGCTGTCCAGCAGAGGTTTCAGGGAGAGACTACTAATTATTTTATTACACACACTAGTGGACCTAAGCCCGTTTAAAAACGGGCTAGGCCTGTCACTGGGCATGCGCCCGCCACGCACTCACATTTCCACCGCACACGTGCGCGCGCCCACCTCAGTCCCAGATGTTATCATCACACCTTCCCTGTGGATAAATAATTGACAGCTAGAAGGGGGGATGGGAACATGGTAGCTCCATTAGCTATTAGAAACAAAGGCAAAAAAAGTGGTGCTTGATTCTATTTAAAGGGAAGGTTCAAGCAAAATAAAAAAAATAGTTTCACTTACCTGGGGCTTCTACCAGCCCCATGCAGCCATCTTGTACATTTTTTCGCATTAAACCAGTAATGCGTAAAAATGTATGTGTTAATGTTCCTGCACTAGCGGGAATGCGTAAAAATGTACACAATGCGGCCCGCCGACCTCCGAGGTCGGCAAGCTGCCAGCGGGGGAATGGAGCAGCAGTGAGTGACTACGAGGGCACAGGATGGCTGCATGGGGCTAGTAGAAGCACTAGGTAAGTGAAACTCATTTTTTTTATTTCGCTTGGACCTTCCCTTTAAGACTGGGCAGTTTCTGTTAAAAAAGGCACTTGAATTTTGCAAAAAAAAATTATAATAATAATACAGTACATAAAAACATTTACATTGAGTTGTTGTTCCTGAGCTCAGATGGCTTTGTGGACTACTAAAGGTGTCCTACAACGTCTTTCGCAGTCCACTTTTTGAGATCACGACACTGAAGTCAGTGGTCATATATCAATGTCACTGTATTTTTACAGAACTGCTCATTTTGCTGCACACAAGAGTTTTCAAAAAGAAAAATCACTAATTCTGGCTTATATTACTACCAGCCTCCAATTTAAATTATTCAAAAGCACGTTTATTTTAAAATGTACTGTATTTGCCAAATCCATTCACCTTTCCATATTCATGAGTATCAGTCTCAAAATATAAAATTTTAAAAGGCATGATAATACATTTTCATACATTATTAAACATATGCAGCTATTGTTTGGTTTTATTAACAAAAATGAACTGCGTGCTTTATTTGCAAAGAGAAAATGCTTGTGCTTGAAAAGAAAATTGTTTAGACAACAAAATGCATTTATTATGGCTGGGGATGAGCAGCAAGGATGTCTGCCCTTTGCTGTGGTTCACTCCTTGTAAGTGAATACACCTGGTCACAATCAAACAGCACTGCAAAGCGCATTACTATTCTGTAAAAAGTGTTTATTAAATCATACCTGTTGTCTTCTCTTATTTTAACTTGAGCTGGTCATACACTGGTTGACATGGCAAGCAGATAGTTCCCTCTCAGATCATTATCAGATCAGAGAGGGTTCTATCTGATCAAATTTCTCCATATACTACACAGATTTTAAATGGATTTCAGCATGAATCTATTGAAAATCTGTGCGCACTGCCTGCCGGGTTCCCAGGTTTTCCAGTCTCCCCCACTCTCACCCCGTGTGATCATATGTCCATCAGTGTGTCCTCTCTCCACTGGTGGGCTCTCTCTCTCCTGTTGCCTGTGACACGTGATAAAAACTAGAGGCCAAACACTACAGGCGTCAGGACATGTACCATACATGACCATTAGGGACCTCTAGTGTTTGACAGCTAGCATTTATGACGTGACACAGACACCCAGGAGCAGTGGTGCTCAGCAGAGCTCGAATATTCGAGTAGCTCGAATATTCGAGCTCTTTTTCAGCTATTCGAGCTCAGTATTCGAGCTCCGAATAGCTGCAGCTATTCGAATGGGCTATTCGAGTAAACGCGAATAGCCCATTCACTATTCGAGCTATTCGAGCAAACGGCGCTATTCGAGCTCGAATACCGAGCTCGAATAGCGTCATAGCCCAGATTGATGTCCTTAGAGCCAATCAGAGGGCTCACAGGCCCTCTGACGGCAGCCAATCACAGAGGGGGACCCTGGCCAGCCCCTACCCTATAAATAGTGGCCGCCATGTTCCGTTTCTCCGTCCTTGCCTGAGACTTGCATAGAGAGAGAGTTGCTCCTTTGTGCTTTGGCTTAGCAAGAGCTCTATTGTGGTCATTTACCTAGCGTTTTTGCTCACATACACCTCCTATACACACCTATATTGTTGTTAGTTAGATAGACATTGTATTTTAGTTAGTAGCTTTTGTGTTACATAGAGAGAGACTCAGACAGCTGCTGCAGGCTTACAGCTTTAGGCCTCAGGGCCTTGCCTGTGTGGGCAGCTGTCCTCCTGTCCTCTGTTAGTTTATTTCTCATTAGTATTTAGACAGTATTAGATAGTATTAGACAGTATTTCTGCTGTCCTCTACTACTTAGTGATTGTATTTTGTATTGTAGTTATATACTGTAACTGTACTAGGACACTCACTGACTGTCACTGTTCATAGGCTAGCTCCTGCGTGTGCTTGCACTCACTGTCTGTGTACACACACTCTATTTCCTTCTGAATAGTTATATACTGTAACTGTACTAGGACACTCACTGACTGTCACTGTTCATAGGCTAGCTCCTGCGTGTGCTTGCACTCACTGTCTGTGTACACACACTCTATTTCCTTCTGAATAGTTATATACTGTAACTGTACTAGGACACTCACTGACTGTCACTGTTCATAGGCTAGCTCCTGCGTGTGCTTGCACTCACTGTCTGTGTAGTACACACACTCTATTTCCTTCTGAATAGTTATATACTGTAACTGTACTAGGACACTCACTGACTGTCACTGTTCATAGGCTAGCTCCTGCGTGTGCTTGCACTCACTGTCTGTGTACACACACTCTATTTCCTTCTGAATAGTTATATACTGTAACTGTACTAGGACACTCACTGACTGTCACTGTTCATAGGCTAGCTCCTGCGTGTGCTTGCACTCACTGTCTGTGTACACACACTCTATTTCCTTCTGAATAGTTATATACTGTAACTGTACTAGGACACTCACTGACTGTCACTGTTCATAGGCTAGCTCCTGCGTGTGCTTGCACTCACTGTCTGTGTAGTACACACACTCTATTTCCTTCTGAATAGTTATATACTGTAACTGTACTAGGACACTCACTGTCACTGTTCATAGGCTACTAGCTCCTGCGTGTGTGTGTGCACTCACTGTCTGTGTACTGTACACACACTCTATTTCCTTCTGATTACTGATTGATTATTGTAAATTCTACTTCCTGACAGTTACTACTTACTTACTGTAGTAGGGACACTCACTCAGTCACTGTTCATAGGCTAGCTCCTGCACGTGTGTGCGCGTGCGTGCACTCACTGTCTGTAGTGTACACACACTCTATTTCCTTGTGATTACTACTGATTATTGTAACTTCTAGTTGTACTTCCTGACTGTTACTACTTACTTACTGTACTAGGGACACTCACTCACTCTCTGTTCATAGGCCAGCTCCTGCGCGTGTTTGCGCGTGCGTGCACTCACTGTCTGTAGTGTACACACACTCTATTTCCTTGTGATTACTACTGATTATTGTAACTGCTAGTTGTACTTCCTGACTGTTACTACTTACTTACTGTACTAGGGAGTCGGGACACTCACTCAGTCACCTCACCCACCAACCCACTCCATTAAAGTACCCCACTTTTCACCCGCCCTTTTCAAAAACTTTTGTGTTTACGCCCAAAACATCGAAGATGTCTGGAAGTGGCAGCCAGCGCGGTTTGGGCAAGGGGAAGGGCAGCAAGGGAATCAGGAGGAGAGGGAGCAGCATTGTGGCAAGCCGCGGGCGCGCCACCATGCACAGTTCCGCAGCAGCAGCGTCAGTGGCTAACATTCCTCCCATAGCCACTGGCCATAGACGCCTTGGGCGCCGCCCAGCAGGAGCATCTGCAACTCACGCTGCAGAGACACAGCAGCAGCAGCAGCGTGTAGCACCTGCTCCGATTTTCCTCCAGCCGGGTCGGAAACGTCCCATTGAGGAAAAGGATGCAGACACTGTGGTGCAACTGATGACGGAGGATGAGCAGCCCGCCATCAGCTCTGCATCCGAGGCCTCCACCCTCACCACCACCACCACCCCTGTTCGCAGCAGCCGCCCAGCAGGGCCTGGGGAGGAGGCCAGTTCACCGTCACTCGCCGACCTGTCATTCAGCAGTCTTTTGACCCCAGGCATCATGAGTAAATTGTCTGCTGTTGTTGGCGATCTTGAGGAGGAGATGCTGATGGGCACTTTGGGGGATGAGGGATTGGACAGCAAGACTGTGGCGACAGTCAAGCAGCCCATCCATGCATCAGGAGAGGAGTTTGGGGGGTCATCATCCCAGCAGGACATGTTTCAGGAGGGGGAGGATGATGATGACACGGTGACAGACAGAGACTGGGTGCCACCACCTCCAGGGGATGTCGTCCTCAGCAGCTCTGAGGAGGAGGAGGAGGATGCGCTTGTGGGCCTTGCAAGGAGGTGCATCATTGCAAGCATTGGCAGCAGTAGGCAGGTCCCACAGCCTGCTGGTGTCTCAGGCTCAGCAGCAGCAGCAGCAGCATCTGCCAGTACCACCACCAGCCGCACCCAAGCCCCCCCCCCCCAACCACCACAGGGAGACAGGCAGCAGCGGTTCCATGCCGTAGGGGGTCGTTTTTGTCACCAATCTGGCGTTTTTTCACCATGCCCACAGTGTACAGCAAGTACGCCACTTGCAACCACTGTCAGCGGAAGTTGAGCAGAGGTGCAGACCCCTTAAAGTTCAGCACCAGCTCGCTCATCAACCACCTTGCTGCGAAACATTTCCACCAGCATGAGGAGTTCCAGAGGCTGAAGGCATCTGGTGCTGGCAGTGGCACCACACCCATCACTGCACAGCCTTCAGCAGCAGCAGCAGCAGCAACAGCAGCCACCCGCCCTCCTGCTCCTCCAGCAGCACCAGCAGGAGTGCGGAAACGCACTGCTCCTCCCCCCTCTGCAACTCCTGCCGCCGACACTGAGGCCTGTTCTGGCAGCCAGTCCTCAGTGGCCTCCTCTGCTGTGTCTGCTGATTCCCGTGCCAGCAAAAGGCCACGCCAGAGCCTTTTGAGCGAGTCCTTCCAGGGGGTGGTTAGGGCTCTGCCTCCCAGCAGCCGTCGCGTGCGGCAGCTGAACGGCTTGCTGGCACGGGCCATGTGCTCCCAACTCCTGCCGTACACGCTTGTGCAGGAGGGGAGCGACATGCGTGCGCTGCTTGCTTGCGCAGCCCCAGACTGGCAGCTCCCCAGCAGACACTTCTTCGCCCGCAAGGCCATTCCTGCACTGCACCGCTTTGTGATGGCCAATGTGGAGCGAGGGCTGGAGCACGCGGTTGGTGAAAGGGTCCACGTCACCATGGACTCCTGGAGCAGCCGCTTCGGGACAGGCCGCTACCTGTCCTTCACTGTCCACTGGGTCAGCTTGGTGGAAGGGGGTGAGGATGGGAGAGCAGCAGCGGGCACAGCAGCAGCAACACAGTGGGTGGTGCCCCCCCGCAGGGTCAGGGGAACTGCAGCAGGTTCCTCCGATCCTCTGCCATCCTCCGGCACACCTGGTCAAACCCCCCGCCTCAGCAGCAGCGTGAAGGCCCGCCACTGCCAAGCGCTGCTGCACTTGGTCAGCCTTGGGAAGACCAAGCTGACGGCAACCCATGTGTTGGCCAAACTCCAGGAGCAGGAGAGGATTTGGCTGACCCCCAAAACCCTCAGAGTCGGAGAGGTGGTGGCCGACAATGGGGCCAATCTGGTTGCCGCAATAGACAGGGGAAACCTGTCCTGGTGGTGCAAAAGTTCTTGCGCACCTACCAGGGGATGGGCGAACTGCTGGAAACGGCAAGGAACGTTGTGCGTCACTTCCGGCGCTCGGCTGCAGCCTGTGCGAGCCTGGAAGACGTGCAAAAGGAGCTGGAGCTGCCACGCCATCGGCTGATCCTTGACGTTCCGACTCGCTGGAACTCCACCCTGGCGATGTTGGAGCGTCTGGTTGAACAGAAGCACGCTGTCAACCAGTACCTTGCCCTGACCACTGTTTCCGCCGCTCGGAGAAGGGACAAGACCAGCAACATCCCGTCCATCGTCCCCGATGATGACTGGAGGCACATGCAGCAGGTGTGCTTAGTGCTGGCTCCCTTTCTGCAGGCCACTAACATGGTGGGCAGGGACCATGCTATGGTCTGCGAGTGGGTGCCCCTGGTTTGTCTGCTGAACAGGGCCCTCGATGCTTTGCTGGAACAGGGAGCGGCAGCCTTGGACCAGCAGGAGCGGCAAGCAGCTGCACAGTCCACCTCTGAGGGGGAGGAGGGGGAGGACTTGGTGGAGGTCCCTGACCTTGCTGCTGATGAGGGGGATCAGCACAGTGCAGCTGAGTTGGTGCGGGGGTGGAGAGAGGATGAGGCGGCAGAGGAGGAGGATGAGGAGGACAGCACTGCCGTCGATGTGCCAGCACACGTGGCCCGCCTCTTCCCAATGGCAGCGCACATGCTGGCGTGCCTGCGCAAGGACCCCAGGGTGATCCAGATGAAGCAGAGGGAGGACATCTGGATCAGCATGATGTTGGACCCACGCCTCAAGGGGAAGTTGAGCCAGTTCCTGCCGCCTGCAGGAGGAGACCCAGCGCAACAAATAAGGAGCTTGCAGCAGGCCCTTGTTGAGCGCTTGGAGGAAGCCTTCCCCCAGCCTTCCACCCCCACTGTCCAGCAGCCAGCACAGAGGCAGCAGCAGGTGCCCGCATCCAGCAGCAAGCGCCCCACAGACCTGCTGTCTCTCAGCCACGAGCTCTACAGGACTGTAGAGGCTCCGGCAGCAGTGACTAGAGAGGAGGTGCATGATGCAGCAGCATCCTCCTCCGGTCACAGCCAGCGCCTGACCCGCATGGTGGCTGACTACATGGGGTCCTACAGCGGGCTTGACAGCGATGCCCCTGTTGATCCCATGGAGTATTGGGTCAAGCGCCTGGAGATCTGGAGCGAGCTGGCGCAGTACGCCCTGGAAGTGCTGTCCTGCCCCCCTTCCAGCGTGCTGTCCGAGCGCTGCTTCAGTGCAGCTGGTGGCGTGGTCACCGAGAAACGCTCACGTCTGTCTCACAAGTCTGTGGACAGACTGACGTTTCTCAAGATGAACCAGGCGTGGGTGGAAGGCGAGTTCCTGGCCCCTGTTGTCGGCGAGAGGGGGACATGAACTGGCTAAGAACCATCGTTAATGTGCCTTACCACCCTTTACCACCTCCTGGCTCCTGCTAACTAAGCCAGCCTGGTTCAGTTTGACTATTACGTCGCCTGCAGCCACACATTTTACACCTACAGTGGGCGGTGTGTACTGCCCTTCTGCTGTCTGTCTGTGTTTCCCACTGCCAGGGTACACAGAATTACATTCTGCTGCCACTCTGCCACCAGCTATTACGTCAAACAATAGCTTTATATCTGTGTAATTGGTTGTACAAACAAAACCAAAAAACCATAAAAAAAAAAAAAAAGGTTTAATTTTTCTGAGGTGCCTGGGTTGAAAACTGTGTTGTCCCAGTTGTGTATTGGACACGATGTGGGCTGCACGACCGCTGTCTGGGACCTCCTGTTGTGTTTATTTACAGCCCTGGTATCACCGCTAGGTACCAGGGCTATTATGTCACGCTGCCTGCCTGCTGCCACACTCACACTACTCCTCCATTCCTCCTGCTGCTGCTGTCTGTCTGTGTTTCCCACTGCCAGGGTACACAGAATTACCTTCTGCTGCCACTCTGCCACCAGCTATTACGTCAAACAATAGCTGCTCACATTACTCCTCCATTCCTCCTGCTGCTGCTGCTGTCGGTCTGTGTTTCCCACTGCCAGGGTACACAGAATTACATTCTGCTGCCACTCTGCCACCAGCTATTACGTCAAACAATAGCTATATATCTGTGTAATTGGTTGTACAAACAAAACCAAAAAACCATAAAAAAAAAAAAAAGGTTTAATTTTTCTGAGGTGCCCGGGTTGAAAACTGTGTTGTCCCAGTTGTGTATTGGACACGATGTGGGCTGCACGACCGCTGTCTGGGACCTCCTGTTGTGTTTATTTACAGCCCTGGTATCACCGCTAGGTACCAGGGCTATTATGTCACGCTGCCTGCCTGCTGCCACACTCACACTACTCCTCCATTCCTCCTGCTGCTGCTGTCTGTCTGTGTTTCCCACTGCCAGGGTACACAGAATTACCTTCTGCTGCCACTCTGCCACCAGCTATTACGTCAAACAATAGCTGCTCACATTACTCCTCCATTCCTCCTGCTGCTGCTGCTGTCGGTCTGTGTTTCCCACTGCCAGGGTACACAGAATTACATTCTGCTGCCACTCTGCCACCAGCTATTACGTCAAACAATAGCTATATATCTGTGTAATTGGTTGTACAAACAAAACCAAAAAACCATAATAAAAAAAAAAAAAAAAAGGTTTAATTTTTCTGAGGTGCCCGGGTTGAAAACTGTGTTGTCCCAGTTGTGTATTGGACACGATGTGGGCTGCACGACCGCTGTCTGGGACCTCCTGTTGTGTTTATTTACAGCCCTGGTATCACCGCTAGGTACCAGGGCTATTATGTCACGCTGCCTGCCTGCTGCCACACTCACACTACTCCTCCATTCCTACTGCTGCTGCTGTCTGTCTGTGTTTCCCACTGCCAGGGTACACAGAATTACCTTCTGCTGCCACTCTGCCACCAGCTATTACGTCAAACAATAGCTGCTCACATTACTCCTCCATTCCTCCTGCTGCTGCTGCTGTCGGTCTGTGTTTCCCACTGCCAGGGTACACAGAATTACATTCTGCTGCCACTCTGCCACCAGCTATTACGTCAAACAATAGCTATATATCTGTGTAATTGGTTGTACAAACAAAACCAAAAAACCATAAAAAAAAAAAAAAAAAAGGTTTAATTTTTCTGAGGTGCCCGGGTTGAAAACTGTGTTGTCCCAGTTGTGTATTGGACACGATGTGGGCTGCACGACCGCTGTCTGGGACCTCCTGTTGTGTTTATTTACAGCCCTGGTATCACCGCTAGGTACCAGGGATATTATGTCACGCTGCCTGCCTGCTGCCACACTCACACTACTCCTCCATTCCTCCTGCTGCTGCTGTCTGTCTGTGTTTCCCACTGCCAGGGTACACAGAATTACCTTCTGCTGCCACTCTGCCACCAGCTATTACGTCAAACAATAGCTGCTCACATTACTCCTCCATTCCTCCTGCTGCTGCTGCTGTCGGTCTGTGTTTCCCACTGCCAGGGTACACAGAATTACATTCTGCTGCCACTCTGCCACCAGCTATTACGTCAAACAATAGCTATATATCTGTGTAATTGGTTGTACAAACAAAACCAAAAAACCATAAAAAAAAAAAAAAAAAAAGGTTTAATTTTTCTGAGGTGCCCGGGTTGAAAACTGTGTGGTCCCAGTTGTGTATTGGACATGATGTGGGCTGCACGACCGCTGTCTGGGACCTCCTGTTGTGTTTATTTACAGCCCTGGTATCACCGCTAGGTACCAGGGCTATTATGTCACGCTGCCTGCCTGCTGCCACACTCACACTACTCCTCCATTCCTCCTGCTGCTGCTGTCTGTCTGTGTTTCCCACTGCCAGGGTACACAGAATTACCTTCTGCTGCCACTCTGCCACCAGCTATTACGTCAAACAATAGCTGCTCACATTACTCCTCCATTCCTCCTGCTGCTGCTGCTGTCGGTTTGTGTTTCCCACTGCCAGGGTACACAGAATTACATTCTGCTGCCACTCTGCCACCAGCTATTACGTCAGACAATAGCTATATATCTGTGTAATTGGTTGTACAAACAAAACCAAAAAACCATAAAAAATAAATAAAAAAAAAAAGGTTTAATTTTTCTGAGGTGCCCGGGTTGAAAACTGTGTTGTCCCAGTTGTGTATTGGACACGATGTGGGCTGCACGACCGCTGTCTGGGACCTCCTGTTGTGTTTATTTACAGCCCTGGTATCACCGCTAGGTACCAGGGCTATTATGTCACGCTGCCTGCCTCATTGACTGCCTGCTGCCACACACTCATCCTCCTCCTCCTGCTGCTGAATTTACCTCCTGCTGTCTGTGTGTTTCCACTGCCAGGGAGCACATACAATGGCGCTTCCAACATGCGTGCGCCACCAGCTATTTGTTACGCTCAAAAATAGCTGCATTTCTGTAAAAAAAAAATTGAAAAGAGAAATAAGTGAAGAAGAAGACGATATAGAAGAAGATGAAGAAGAAGAAGATGAAGAAGAAGAAGATGAAGAAGAAGAAGAAGAAGAAGAAGAAGAAGGAGAAGAAGAAGAAGATGAAGAAGAAGAAAATGAAGAAGAAGATGAAGAAGATGAAGAAGAAGAAGATGAAGAAGAAGAAGAGGAAGGAGAAGAAGAAGATGAAGAAGAAGAAGAAGAAGAAGAAGAAGAAGAAGAAGAAGAAGAAGAAGAAGAAGAAGAAGAAGAAGAAGATGAAGAAGATGAAGAAGAAGATGAAGAAGATGAAGAAGAAGAAGATGAAGAAGATGAAGAAGATGCAGAAGAAGATGAAGAAGATGAAGAAGAAGAAGATGAAGAAGATGAAGAAGAAGAAGATGATGATGAAGAAGATGAAGAAGATGATGATGAAGAAGATGAAGAAGAAGAAGATGAAGAAGAAGAAGAAGAAGAAGAAGACAATATAGAAGAAGAAGAAGATATAGAAGAAGATATAGAAGAAGAAGATATAGAAGAAGAAGAAGAAGATATAGAAGATAAAGAAAAAGAAGAAGAAGTATATACAGTACTGAACAAAATTCTGGACACAACTTCTCTTTTCACCTTTTTTTTTTTAAAGGAACATCCCCACATAATCACTTGCTGTTGTTACTTGGAAAAAAAGATGTTTCTTGCATCATTCACCCTCAAAACAAGTGTTGGAAGCTATTTAAGGCCAATTCGAATAGTCAGCTCGAATAATGAGCTCGAATACCGACTCGAATAGTGAGCTCGAAGTCCGAGGTCGAATCGAATAGTAAAAATTATTCGACTCGAATATTCGACTGACCTCGAATAATTTACTATTCGAATTCGACCAAACTCGAATTTTAAAAAGTATTTGAGCACCACTGCCCAGGAGAGAAGAGACAGGAAGGAGAGCCTGGAGGTGGAGAGAAGACACGTCAGCAGATGGGTGAAAATAGGCGTAGCTCCGCTGCTGCGTCGGTCATCACAAGACCAAACATTACTAGCATCATGCTTCTTGACCAGCCGCTGATATTCCAAATCAATCGATGTTGGATAATAATTGATCTATCGGGAATCGTTTGCTGCATAGATTTCTAGCAGATTTGTTTAACCTCCTTGGCGGTAATCCCGAGCTGAGCTCGGGGTATGCCGCCGGAGGTCGCCGCTCAGGCCCTGCTGGGCCGATTTACATTCTGTAAAAAGCAGCACACGCAGCCGGCACTTTGCCAGCCGCGTGTGCTGTCCGATCGCCGCCGCTCCGCGGCGATCCGCCGCGTGCAGCGGCGAAAGAGGGTCCCCCCAGCCGCCCGAGCCCAGCGCAGCCGGAACAAACAGTTCCGGCCGGCGCTAGGGGCTGGATCGGGCGGCTCTGACGTCAGGACGTCGACTGACGTCCATGACGTCACTCCGCTCGTCGCCATGGCGACGAGGAAAGCGAAACAAGATAGGCCGCTCATTGCGGCCTATCTTGTTACTTTCGATTGCCGGAGGCGATCGAAAGTACGCTTCCGGAGCGCCCTCTAGTGGGCTTTCATGCAGCCAACTTTCAGTTGGCTGCATGAAATATTTTT
This sequence comes from Hyperolius riggenbachi, assembly GCF_040937935.1. Classification (NCBI taxonomy): domain Eukaryota; kingdom Metazoa; phylum Chordata; class Amphibia; order Anura; family Hyperoliidae; genus Hyperolius; species Hyperolius riggenbachi. The sequence goes on along the minus strand of NC_090656.1, from coordinate 51,890,902 downwards.
TTTTTTATTCAAAAAAAACCACATTGCAGCCTCCCTGGCAAAATAATTAAACCGCCAGGGAGGTTAAATGATAGAATTGGCCGAATATCGATTAAAAAAATTGACCAATGTATGACCACCATTATAGTAAATTTATGTGTTTTTTTTTTTTTAAAGAAAGAAAGAAAGAAAGAAATTTTTATGTCAAAACAAGGTCTTGCACAATTTTTCTTTGAAAGTATAACTAAACACAAGGCCTGTAGTGTGAACTATCCATCTGTTAGTTGGGTGGTACAGGTAATACTCTTTCTGTCACAAAGTGATTCTGCTCTTCCTAGCCAAATGATGATCCACTTGGGCTCTTCTGAGACTGCAACTTTTCTGACAGACTCTCTCCAAGAAGAAAAAAGGGCATTACCTATGCATTTCCATCTTCTTTGCCGCCCCTCGCCCACTGATGTATTCCCTGCTGGACAAGAAGTACATCACTGGGGTTCCCTGTCATATTTGCGTCGTTATGCTCATGCGTGCCACAACGCTGCCACCACCATATTGCCCATAGACATACATGCATTCCGTCACTGCGAAAGTAATAATAATAATCCAAACATTTCTATAGCGCTTTTCTCCTGTGAGATTCAAATCCCTCAAGAGCTGCAGCCACTGGAACGCGCTCAAGAGGCCACCCTACAGTGTTAGGGAGTGTTGCCCAAGGACTTCTTACTGAATAGGTACTGACCATAGCCAGGATTTGAACCCTGGTCTCCCATGTCAAAGTCCGATGGTAACGTGCTGTTGACTTTGTAATGGCTCAGCAGTGAATCGGGCACCTCCGGTGCAACTTGAAGTGATGGGGTAAGTGTGCTAGGCCCCATAAGACTTTCATTGCTGTTGTCTTACCCTGTGTGCAGAAAGGGCAATGCAATGCAATACTATGAAAGCATCCTAGTGTAAAAAGGGTCTCATTGTTGAATCAAAAGTTAGCCAATTAATAGCATCGTCTTAATTCAAATTTCCTGCTCCAAAATTGAAAAAAATCCTTAGTATAGTTCAGTGCTCCACAAGCCTTTCTTCTATTTAAAATTATAACTTCTCTTTCCATCTCAATGTACTCCTATCTACGGTGTTAGTTTCTATTAGAAGCACAGTGGATTGCTTGTATTTTATATGCAAGGTGACCTGATTAAAATGTATAAGAACATCAGAGGGCAGTTCAAAGGCTTGGCAGATGATTTTTTGTTCTTATGCTTGTACAAGGGACAAGGGGACATGATCCGCATATGAAGGAAAAACTTTTTGCCATGTATTTAGAAAGGGGTTATTTACAGTAAGTGTTTTTTTTGCCTTCCTCTGGATCAACTGGGATATGTATGGGTTTAGGACAGTTCACAAAAAATGCACGCAGATCAGAGCCGGGACAAGGTCCTCCAGCACCAAAGGCTGAGACACCAAAGTGCGCCCCTCCATCCCTCCCACCCCAGCCATTGCTATTAGTCTAAGAGGTGCCCCAGGGCCCTTAACAACTTAATCTCTAGTTATCTGGCTTTCAATTACTGCCTTGTATCCCCTTTTCTTATTTCTCTCTGCTTCAAACACAATAGGGGAATGATAGCTGAGTGAGTTGTGCCCCCTCCTACACTGCGCCCTGAGGCTGGCGCCTCTCTCGCCTCTGCCTTGGCCTGGCCCTGATGCAAATTCTAATAAGTGTGAATGGCCCCTAAGAGATTAGAGCATAGTTGGGCATATTCTAATCCTCTGCATAGCATTTTCTTACCTTGGCGTAATAATGTGTGCTGCATTTTGTCACAGTGATGGATGGAGAGGCTGTATGCAGTTTCTCAGTTTTCCTAATAACAAAAAAATGCAGTAAATAAATCCCTGATGAATTATGAACAGTATCAAAGATCATTTTTTAGCAGAGATCTATTGTCCCTTCATTCAACTACTTGCTTAGTGTAGCTGTATACATAATAATCAGTGATCAGCACAAATTTCTCATAATCGTAATTTTGCATAATAATTCCCAATTGTGATGCAAAATCGTAATGCAAAGTTTGGGAAACATCTTTATTATTTTGTTTGTAACTGTAATGAGGAACCCAAATTTAGTGGTTAATAGCAAAGCGTAGTTGTGACGTAGTGCACATGCGTAAAGCGCTTCTGGCTGTGGGAACGCATATAAGAATGCGTGTCTCCCGACCAGGAAGTAGCTTCGGAGGGTCGGTACAGAGGAACGGAGGGCACCGGAGGAGGATGGGGGGAGGTGGGCGTGAGGTGAGCCAACTTTACATGCCTGTGCCTCCTGTTTTTACATTTTCTTTTAGGCTAAGGTATCCTTTAAAGAGGAACTCCAGAGAAAATAATGTAATGAAAAAGTGCTTCATTTTTACAATAATTATGTATACATGATTTAGTCAGTGTTTGCCCTTTCCTCTCCCTGATTTACATTCTGACATTTACGACGTGGTGACATTTTTACTGCTGGCAGGTGATGTCAGTGGAAGGAGATGCTGCTTGCTTTTCTGTCAGTTGGACCCAGCTGTAAACAGCTGTTATTTCCCACAATGCAATGAGGTTCACAGACAGAAAACTGTCAGGACCATGGTCCTGACATCACACTGTGGGAGGGGTTTCACCACAATATTAGCCATACAGACCCCCCTGATGATCCGTTTGAGAAAAGGAAAAGATTTCTCATGGGAAAGGGGGTATCAGCTACTGATTGGGAAACATTTTTGGTTACAGTTTCTCTTTAAAGGGAATAGTGGAAACAAGTCAACTACAACAGACCTTGCAGCTTTTGAGAAAATTGATTTTAAAAATGTTTTTTAAACTCTAATTTTTCTGAGTTTAAAAACCATTTTTCCTTTGCATTTTTAAAATCGACGAGAATTATATGGAAGTTATGCAAAATTATGAATGGCTTACACTAAATCATTTAAATGTCCAAATCGTAATTACTTATGGCCATAATTGCAAAAATGTATGCAAAATATTGTGTAATCGTAATTAGCAGATCCCAATCATCACTTATTATAGCCTTATAAACAGGAGTTCCTTGTGAAGCCGTATTGGACTTGAAGCTGTTGGTTAGCTGAGAGATGTTGCCGAGTGTCCTTGAGACTTAATAGTATGTTGCTGTGAAAGCTTCTCATTGTTCCTTTTGTTATAATACAGCAACAACTGCAGCTTAGACTTCAAGGACTATACTACTGTAAGTGGATAGTAGGTTGTACTGCAGTGATTATTGTTATTACTGTAGTGATTATTGCTAGTCTATGGTTTCTTTCATTACTGCCTAATAGTAGTCCACTTCTTGTTCCTCTTGAGTGTTGTTGGTAACATCACATCTAACATGTTTGAAAGTGTTTTCTGCCCTTCCTCCGCAAAGTCTTATTGTATGCTGAAGCTTCTATTACAGCCAGATTCTGCATCACTTTCTGTGTTCAGGATTTGGAATTCCCTTTAAAGTTATTGACAATAAATAGCCCTTAAGCACCTATCCTCTAATGTTCTTTTAGCTATTGGGCCACATTACCACTGTCCTTCTCTTCTTGTAGGTAAGTTTCTTTCTGGAGAAGCCTTGTGTCAGGGCTAAATACTGTAGGTGTCAGGTGAACTGGACACTGCTAGATAATATAATATACTGTATATATTACTGATATTTTACTATACACTTACCTGGTCCCCTATTCTCCCACTAACCTCCTCTCCTATTACCTAACATTAACTTCCATTCCTAATACTAATCGCTAACCACCCCCAAATACCTTACACTAACCTCCCCTCCTAATGCCTAACACTAACCTCCCAATACCTAAAACTAACCTCCCCTCCTATTACCTAACACTAACCTCGCCTCCTAATGCCTAAGACTAACCCCCCAATACCTAAAACTAACCTCCCCTCCTATTACCTAACACTAACCTCGCCTCCTAATGCCTAACAATAACTTCCCATCCTAATACCTTATACCAGTGGTGCTCAACCTTTTTTGGCCCGAGGGCCGAACTTCAAATCAAGAAAAATCTCGAGGGCCGGAACACATGCGTACAAAATTTAGATGTAAAACTTTTAGCGTTTTTCTAGTAACAGTTAACATGGTGTTGGAAATGGAAAGAAAATGACAATATAAGAATTGTTGTACTCACCATTTGATGCACATTTTCTTAAAGAGAAGTTTGCGGCTGCTTGGGTGTATGCACAGGGCAGATTAATGCAGCAATGGTATCAGAGTGGCCTGTAGTGTGCTGGCTGAGGCTGTCAGCTCTGCTGAGGAGGAACAGAGGCCTAATTACCCACACGTGGCCTGTAGTGTGCTGGCTGAGGAGGCTGTCAGCTCTGTGTGGGGCTGAGGAGGCCTGTCAGCTCTGTGTGGGGCTGAGGAGGCTGAAACAGCGTGTGCCCCGGTGTCTGCCCGCGGTGTCCTGCAGAGGAGGAGAGGATCGGGTGGTATTACGTAGTATGGCACTCGGCGGGAAGCGCATACACCAGCGTGTGCTCGTATTCAGCCCCGGGTAGCGCTGGGATAGTTAGAAAGCCTTGCTCATTGGTTACTGCAGGAACCTTCCTCCAATAGGAATTAGGCTGATTCCTATGGGAGGAAGGTTCCTGTAGTAACCAATGAGCGAGGCTTTCTGACTATCCCAGCGCTACCCGGGGCTGAATACGAGCACAAGCTGGTGTATGCGCATCTCGCCAAGTGCCGATACTACGCAATACCACCCAATCCTCTCCCCCTCCACAGGCAGACACCGCGCGGGCCACAGAAACTGGCTTCGCGGGCCACAAATGGCCCGCGGGCCGTAGGTTGGGCACGGCTGCCTTATACTAACCTCGCCTCTTAATGCCTAACACTACCCCCCATGCCTAACTCTAACCTGTGTAAGTGTAAACAAGGCGGGAGGAAAAAAGGGTGCAGGATATAGCTGTTAAATGAAGTTTGCGTTATTGTGTACTACTTCAAATATTGGTATTTTCCTTTTTTCTACAGAGAGTCTGTATCTACATCATGAATTGCTGTTTGTAACATAACAATTTGGAGCTGCCAAACAGTTATCGATATAACCTTTAAAGTGTTTCGTAACGGCTATAGAGGATAATGGCAAGTCCACAGAACTCTATTGCTAAGAGGAAGGGAGTACACTCAGTTCCGTGCAGGGAGAGCCAAATTACAGCTCTCCCTGCTGCCGCTAAACTCTGAGGCGCCGTTAAATACTATTCCCCTTCGAAGTTGTTGCAACTCAGAGGGAGAGGTAATCCCTGGTCTGGGAGCTGCCGGAGCCCTGAGTTACCACTACGTGGGGCATGCAGCATAGCAGTGCTGCTGTGACGGCGCCCAGCGTCGGCGCTGCACGCCAAAATAACCTGCTTCGAGAGGAAGGTGAATTGCACCATTGGATTGTGGAAACTTGGGTGCTGAACATAACGGCACGCCCACACAACTCTATTGCTAATGGGGGTCAGGTCTATTGCAGCATTGGACAGGATTCTTATGGAAATTTGAGCACTGAACATAACGGCAAGCCCACACAACTCTCCAGCACCCAAGTTTCCATAAGAGTCCTGACCAATGCTGCAATAGACCTGTTCCCCATTAGCAATAGAGTTCTGTGGGTTTGCCATTATGTCCAGTGCCCAGATTTCCATAGCAGTCCTGTCCAGTGCCGCAATGGACCTGTCCCCCAGTTCTGTCTGCTTGCCGTTATGTTCAGTGCCCAAATGTCCATAAGAGTCCTGTCCAACAGTGGTGCTCAGCAGAGCTCGAATATTCGAGCAGCTCGAATATTCGAGCTCTTTTTCAGCTATTCGAGCTCGGTATTCGAGCTCCGAATAGCTGGAGCTATTCGAATGGGCTATTCGAGTGAACTCGAATAGCCCATTCACTATTCGAGCTATTCGAGCTAACAGCGCTATTCGAGCTTGAATACCGAGCTCGAATAGCGTCATAGCCCAGATTGATGTCCTTAGAGCCAATCAGAGGGCTCCCAGGCCCTCTGACGGCAGCCAATCACAGAGGGGGACCCTGGCCAGCCCCTACCCTATAAATAGCGGCCGCCATGTTAGGTGTTTCCGTCCTTGCCTGACTTTGTACAGAGAGAGATCTGCTCCTTTGTGCGTTGGCTTAGCAAGAGCTTTATTGTGGTCAATCACCTAGCGTTTTTGCTCACATACACCTCCTATATACACCTATATTGTTGTTAGTTAGATAGACATTGTATTTTAGTTAGTAGCTTTTGTGTTACATAGAGACAGCTGCTGCAGGCTTACAGCTTTAGGCCTCAGGGCCTGCCTGTGTGGGCAGCTGTTCTCTCCTGTCCTCTGTTAGTTTATTTCTCATCTATACCAGTATTTCTGCTGTCCTTTAGTACTGAGTGATTGTATTTTGTATTGTAGTTATATACTGTAACTGTACTAGGACACTCACTGTCACTGTTTGTTCATAGCTCCTGCGTGTGCGTGCACTCACTGTCTGTAGTGTACACACACTCTATTTCCTTGTGATTACTACTGATTATTGTAACTGCTAGTTGTACTTCCTGACTGTTACTACTTACTTACTGTACTAGACACTCACTCAGTCACTGTTCATAGGCTAGCTCCTGCGCGTGTTTGCGCGTGCGTGCACTCAATGTCTGTAGTGTACACACACTCTATTTCCTTGTGATTACTACTGATTATTGTAACTGCTAGTTGTACTTCCTGACTGTTACTACTTACTTACTGTACTAGACACTCACTCAGTCACTGTTCATAGGCTAGCTCCTGCGCGTGTTTGCGCGTGCGTGCACTCACTGTCTGTAGTGTACACACACTCTATTTCCTTGTGATTACTACTGAATATTGTAACTGCTAGTTGTACTTCCTGACTGTTACTACTTACTTACTGTAGTAGGGACACTCACTCAGTCACTGTTCATAGGCTAGCTCCTGCGCGTGTGTGCGCGTGCGTGCACTCAATGTCTGTAGTGTACACACACTCTATTTCCTTGTGATTACTACTGATTATTGTAACTGCTAGTTGTACTTCCTGACTGTTACTACTTACTTACTGTACTAGACACTCACTCAGTCACTGTTCATAGGCTAGCTCCTGCGCGTGTTTGCGCGTGCGTGCACTCACTGTCTGTAGTGTACACACACTCTATTTCCTTGTGATTACTACTGAATATTGTAACTGCTAGTTGTACTTCCTGACTGTTACTACTTACTTACTGTAGTAGGGACACTCACTCAGTCACTGTTCATAGGCTAGCTCCTGCGCGTGTGTGCGCGTGCGTGCACTCAATGTCTGTAGTGTACACACACTCTATTTCCTTGTGATTACTACTGATTATTGTAACTGCTAGTTGTACTTCCTGACTGTTACTACTTACTTACTGTACTAGACACTCACTCAGTCACTGTTCATAGGCTAGCTCCTGCGCGTGTTTGCGCGTGCGTGCACTCACTGTCTGTAGTGTACACACACTCTATTTCCTTGTGATTACTACTGATTAGTGTAACTGCTAGTTGTACTTCCTGACTGTTACTACTTACTGTACTAGACACTCACTCAGTCACTGTTCATAGGCTAGCTCCTGCGCGTGTGTGCGCGTGCGTGCACTCAATGTCTGTAGTGTACACACACTCTATTTCCTTGTGATTACTACTGATTATTGTAACTGCTAGTTGTACTTCCTGACTGTTACTACTTACTTACTGTACTAGACACTCACTCAGTCACTGTTCATAGGCTAGCTCCTGCGCGTGTGTGCGCGTGCGTGCACTCAATGTCTGTAGTGTACACACACTCTATTTCCTTGTGATTACTACTGATTATTGTAACTGCTAGTTGTACTTCCTGACTGTTACTACTTACTTACTGTACTAGACACTCACTCAGTCACTGTTCATAGGCTAGCTCCTGCGCGTGTTTGCGCGTGCGTGCACTCACTGTCTGTAGTTGACACACACTCTATTTCCTTGTGATTACTACTGATTATTGTAACTGCTAGTTGTACTTCCTGACTGTTACTACTTACTTACTGTAGTAGGGACACTCACTCAGTCACTGTTCATAGGCTAGCTCCTGCACGTGTTTGCGCGTTCGTGCACTCACTGTCTGTAGTGTACACACACTCTATTTCCTTGTGATTACTACTGATTAGTGTATTTTCTAGTTAGTGTACTAGGGGACACACTCACTGTTCACTGTTCACACTTACTGATTACTGATTTTTGTATTTTGTATTTGTACTGTAATAATCACTTAGCGATCTAATCAGTTAGTGATTAGTGTCACCTCACCCAACAACCCACTCCATTAAAGTACCCCACTTTTCACCCGCAGTTTTAAAAAACTTTTGTGTTTACGCCCAAAACATCTAAGATGTCTGGAAGTGGCAGCCAGCGCGGTTTGGGCAAGGGGAAGGGCAGCAAGGGAATCAGGAGGAGAGGGAGCAGCATTGTGGCAAGCCGCGGCCGCGCCACCATGCACAGTTCCGCAGCAGCAGCAGCGTCAGTGGCTAACATTCCTCCTATAGCCACTGGCGGTGGACGCCTTGGGCGCCGCCCAGCAGGAGCATCTGCAACTCACGCTGCAGAGACACAGCAGCAGCAGCGTGTAGCACCTGCTCCGATTTTCCTCCAGCCGGGTCGGAAACGTCCCATTGAGGAAAAGGATGCAGACACTGTGGTGCAACTGATGACGGAGGATGAGCAGCCCGCCATCAGCTCTGCATCCGAGGCCTCCACCCTCACCACCACCACCACCACCCCTGTTCGCAGCAGCCGCCCAGCAGGGCCTGGGGAGGAGGCCAGTTCACCGTCAGTCGCCGACCTGTCACTCAGCACTCTTTTGACCCCAGGCATGATGCGTCAATTGTCTGCTGTTGTTGGCGATTTGGAGGAGGAGATGCTGATGGGCACTTTGGGGGATGAGGAATTGGACAGCAAGACTGTGGCGACAGTCAAGCAGCCCATCCATGCATCAGGAGAGGAGTTTGGAGGGTCATCATCCCAGCAGGACATGTTTCAGGAGGGGGAGGATGATGATGACACGGTGACAGACAGAGACTGGGTGCCACCAGCTCCAGGGGATGTCGTCATCAGCAGCTCTGAGGAGGAGGAGGAGGATGCGCTTGTGGGCCTTGCAAGGAGGCGCATCATTGCAAGCATTGGCAGCAGTAGGCAGGTCCCACAGCCTGCTGGTTTCTCAGGCTCAGCAGCAGCAGCAGCAGCAGCATCTGCCAGTACCACCACCAGCCGCACCCAAGCCCCCCCCCCAACCACCACAGGGAGACAGGCAGCAGCGGTTCCATGGCGTAGGGGGTTGTTTATGTCACCAATCTGGCGCTTTTTCACCATGCCCACTGTGGACAGCAAGTACGCCACTTGCAACCACTGTCAGCGGAAGTTGAGCAGAGGTGCAGACCCCTTAAAGTTCAGCACCAGCTCGCTCATCAACCACCTTGCTGCGAAACATTTCCACCAGCATGAGGAGTTCCAGAGGCTAAAGGCATCTGGTGCTGGCAGTGGCACCACACCCATCACTGCACAGCCTTCAGCAGCAGCAGCAGCAGCAACAGCAGCCAGCCGCCCTCCTGCTCCTCCAGCAGCACCAGCAGGAGTGCGGAAACGCACTGCTCCTCCCCCCTCTGCAACTCCTGCCGCCGACACTGAGGCCTGTTCTGGCAGCCAGTCCTCAGTGGCCTCCTCTGCTGTGTCTGCTGATTCCCGTGCCAGCAAAAGGCCACGCCAGAGCCTTTTGAGCGAGTCCTTCCAGGGGGTGGTTAGGCTCTGCCTCCCAGCAGCCGTCGCGTGCGGCAGCTGAACGGCTTGCTGGCACGGGCCATGTGCTCCCAACTCCTGCCGTACACGCTCGTGCAGGAGGGGAGCGCTGCTTGCTTGTGCAGCCCCAGACTGGCAGCTCCCCAGCAGACACTCCTTCGCCCGCAAGGCCATTCCTGCACTGCACCGCTTTGTGATGGCCAATGTGGAGCGAGGGCTGGAGCACGCGGTTGGTGAAAGGGTCCACGTCACCATGGACTCCTGGAGCAGCCGCTTCGGGACAGGCCGCTACCTGTCCTTCACTGTCCACTGGGTCAGCTTGGTGGAAGGGGGTGAGGATGGGAGAGCAGCAGCGGGCACAGCAGCAGCAGCAACACAGTGGGTGGTGCCACCCCGCAGGGTCAGGGGAACTGCAGCAGGTTCCTCCGATCCTCTGCCATCCTCCGGCACACCTGGCCAAACCCCCCGCCTCAGCAGCAGCGTGAAGGCCCGCCACTGCCAAGCGCTGCTGCACTTGGTCAGCCTTGGGAAGACCAAGCTGACGGCAACCCATGTGTTGGCCAAACTCCAGGAGCAGGAGAGGATTTGGCTGACCCCCAGAGGCCTCAAAGTCGGAGAGGTGGTGGCCGACAATGGGGCCAATCTGGTTGCCGCAATAGACAGGGGAAACCTGACCCACATCCCCTGTCTTGCCCACGTGCTGAACCTGGTGGTGCAGAAGTTCTTGCGCACCTACCAGGGGATGGGCGAACTGCTGGAAACGGCAAGGAACGTTGTGCGTCACTTCCAGCGCTCGGCTGCAGCCTGTGCGAGCCTGGAAGACGTGCAAAAGGAGCTGGAGCTGCCACGCCATCGGCTGATCCTTGACGTTCCGACTCGCTGGAACTCCACCCTGGCGATGTTGGAGCGTCTGGTTGAACAGAAGCACGCTGTCAACCAGTACCTTGCCCTGGCCACTGTTTCCGCCGCTCAGAGAAGGGACAAGACCAGCAACATCCCGTCCATCGTCCCCGATGATGACTGGAGGCACATGCAGCAGGTGTGCTTAGTGCTGGCTCCCTTTCTGCAGGCCACTAACATGGTGAGCAGGGACCATGCTATGGTCTGCGAGTGGGTGCCCCTGGTTTGTCTGCTGAACAGGGCCCTCGATGCTTTGCTGGAACAGGGAGCGGCAGCCTTGGACCAGCAGGAGCGGCAAGCAGCTGCACAGTCCACCTCTGAGGGGGAGGAGGGGGAGGACTTGGTGGAGGTCCCTGACCTTGCTGCTGATGAGGGGGATCAGCACAGTGCAGCTGAGTTGGTGCGGGGGTGGAGAGAGGATGAGGCTGAGGAGGGAGAGGAGGAGGATGAGGACAGCACTGCCGCAGATGTGCCAGCACACGTGGCCCGCCTCTTCCCAATGGCAGCGCACATGCTGACGTGCCTGCGCAAGGACCCCAGGGTGATCCAGATGAAGCAGAGGGAGGGCATCTGGATCAGCATGATGTTGGACCCACGCCTCAAGGGGAAGTTGAGCCAGTTCCTGCCGCCTGCAGGAGGAGACCCAGCGCAACAAATAAGGAGCTTGCAGCAGGCCCTTGTTGAGCGCTTGGAGGAAGCCTTCCCCCAGCCTTCCACCCCCACTGTCCAGCCAGCACAGAGGCAGCAGCAGGTGCCTGCATCCAGCAGCAAGCGCCCCACAGACCTGCTGTCTCTCAGCAACGAGCTCTACAGAACTGTAGAGGCTCCGGCAGCAGTGACTAGAGAGGAGGTGCATGCAGCAGCATCCTCCGCCGGTCACAGCCAGCGCCTGACCCGAATGGTGGCTGACTACATGGGGTCCTACAGCGGGCTTGACAGCGATGCCCCTGTTGATCCCATGGAGTATTGGGTCAAGCGCCTGGAGATCTGGAGCGAGCTGGCGCAGTACGCCCTGGAAGTGCTGTCCTGTCCCCCTTCCAGCGTGCTGTCCGAGCGCTGCTTCAGTGCAGCTGGTGGCGTGGTCACCGAGAAACGCTCACGTCTGTCTCACAAGTCTGTGGACAGACTGACGTTTCTCAAGATGAACCAGGCGTGGGTGGAAGGCGAGTTCCTGGCCCCTGTTGTCGGCGAGAGGGGGACATGAACTGAAGAACCATCGTTAATGTGCCTTACCACCCTTTACCACCTCCTGGCTCCTGCTCACTAAGCCAGCCTGGTTCACTTTGACTATTACGTCGCCTGCAGCCACACATTTTACACCTACAGTGGGCTGCTGTGTACTGCCCTTCTGCTGTCTGTCTGTGTTTCCCACTGTCAGGGTACACAGATTTACCTTCTGCTGCCACTCTGCCACCAGCTATAACATCAAAAAATAGCTATATCTGTGTAATTGGTTGTAAAACCAAAACTACAAAACCATTAAAAAAAAAAAAAAGGTTTGATTTTTCTGAGGTGCCCGGGTTGAAAACTGTGTTGTCCCAGTTGTGTATTGGACACAATGTGGGCTGCACGACCGCTGTCTGGGACCTCCTGTTGTGTTTATTTACGCCCTGGTATCACCGCTAGGTACCAGGGCTATTATGTCACGCTGCCTGCCTGCTGCCACACTCACACTACTCCTCCATTCCTCCTGCTGCTGCTGCTGTCTGTCTGTATTTCCCACTGCCAGGGTACACAGAATTACCTTCTGCTGCCACTCTGCCACCAGCTATTACGTCAAACAATAGCTGCTCACATAATTACTCCTCCATTCCTCCTGCTGCTGCTGCTGTCTGTCTGTGTTTCCCAACGCCAGGGTACACAGATTTACCTTCTGCTGCCACTCTGCCACCAGCTATTACGTCAAACAATAGCTATATATCTGTGTAATTTGTTTTACAAACAAAACCAAAAAACCATAAAAAAAAAGGTTTAATTTTTCTGAGGTGCCCGGGTTGAAAACTGTGTTGTCCCAGTTGTGTATTGGACACGATGTGGGCTGCACGACCGCTGTCTGGGACCTTCTGCCTGCTGTGTTTATTTACAGCCCTGGTATCACCGCTAGGTACCAGGGCTATTATGTCACGCTGCCTGCCTCATTGACTGCCTGCTGCCACACACTCATCCTCCTTCTCTTGCTGCTGAATTTACCTCCTGCTGTCTGTGTGTTTCCACTGCCAGGGAGCACATACAATGGCGCTTCCAACATGCGTGCGCCACCAGCTATTTGTTACGCTCAAAAATAGCTGCATTTCTTTAAAAAAACAAAAAAAATATATATACTTTTTATTACTACTGTGTGATATTATTTTTAGAGGTGTCCGGGTTGAAAACTGTGTTGTCCCAGTTGTGTATTGGACATGATGTGGGCTTCACGACCTCTGTCTGGAACCTCATGCTGTGTATTTACGGCCTGGTACCACCGCTAGGTACCACACAGCCTATTATGTCTCGCTGCCTGCCTCATTGACTGCCTGCTGCCACACAATCATCCTCCTCCTCCTGCTGCTGCTGCTGAATTTACCTCCTGCTGTCTGTGTGTTTCCACTGCCAGGTAGCACATACAATGGCGCTTCCAACATGCGTGCGCCACCAGCTATTTATTACGCTCAAAAATAGCTGCATTTCTTTAAAAAAAAAATATAAAAGAGAAATAAGTGAAGAAGAAGAAGACGATATAGAAAAAGAAGGAGAAGATGAAGAAGAAGAAGATGAAGAAGAAGAAGATGAAGAAGAAGATGAAGAAGAAGAAGATGAAGAAGAAGAAGATGAAGAAGAAGAAGATGAAGATGAAGAAGATGAAGAAGAAGATGAAGAAGAAGAAGATGATGAAGATGAAGATGAAGAAGAAGATGAAGATGAAGAAGAAGATGAAGATGAAGAAGATGAAGAAGATGAAGAAGATGAAGAAGAAGATGAAGAAGATGAAGAAGATGAAGAAGAAGATGAAGAAGAAGAAGATGAAGAAGATGAAGAAGAAGATGATGATGAAGAAGATGAAGAAGAAGAAGAAGACAATATAGAAGAAGAAGAAGAAGATATAGAAGAAGAAGAAGAAGAAGATATAGAAGAAGAAGATATAGAAGAAGAAGAAGAAGATATAGAAGAAGAAGAAGATATAGAAGAAGAAGAAGAAGAAGAAGAAGATATAGAAGAAGAAGAAGATATAGAAGATAAAGAAGAAGAAGAAGAAGAAGTATATACAGTACTGAACAAAATTCTGGACACAACTTCTCTTTCCACCTTTTTTTTTTTAAAGGAACATCCCCACATAATCACTTGCTGTTGTTACTTGGAAAAAAAGATGTTTCTTGCATCATTCACCCTCAAAACAAGTGTTGGAAGCTATTTAAGGCCAATTCGAATAGTCAGCTCGAATAATGAGCTCGAATACCGACTCGAATAGTGAGCTGGAAGTCCGAGGTCGAATCGAATAGTAAAAAATATTCGACTCGAATATTCGACTGAATTCGAATAATTTACTATTCGAATTCGACCAAACTCGAATAATAAAAAGGGGTATCCGAGCACCACTACTGTCCAATGCTGTACTACACCCACATTTACAATGGGCGCCTTTTTGCCGCTATTTACATTGTAAGTAATGAGGCACCCTTGTTTATGAGGTAGCGTATGCACCAAATTACTTGCTTTGCACTAACCCCCCCATCCTGATGCCTAACAGTACACTAACCTCCCCTTCTAATGCTCAACAATAACCTTCCTTCCTACTGCCTAACACTAACCTCCCCTCCTAATGTCTAACACTAACCTCCAATACCTAAAACTAACCTTCCCTCCTAATGCCTAACACTAACATCCCGTCCTACTGCCTAACACTAACCTCCCCTCCTAATGCCTAACACTAACCCCCCAATACCTAAAACTAACCTCCCCTCCTATTACCTAACACTAACCTCCCCTCCTATTACCTAACACTAACCTCCCCTCCTAATGCCTAACACTAACTCCCCAATACCTAACACTAACCTCGCCTTACATTAACCCTTCTGTCTATCGCTCTAGTAGCAGCTGAGGTCAGCTGTACCCATTCTAGCACTGAAAAACTGTCTAGATTGAAGATAGTCTACCATGTGTACAAGGCATTAATGATATAAGACATGTCTTTAATACTGGGAAAAGGTTAAAAACATGTATCTGTCAGCCTGTTGGGGTGATTCCCTCTTTTCCTGGCTCAATGCCTAGGCATTAACTGTATGACTGCCACTGGAAAGTGAAGGATTCAAGGATAAAGGTGTGTATTTCAAATGTCTGGTGTATAATGTTTGCTCTGCGGTTTGTTCATTTAGCTTTGACATAATGTGAACAGGTGGAGGTTTAACTTGCAAATAACTGTACAAATATTTTATCCTCAGCAATTGCCCTCAGCTCATAATGAAACTTAAAGAGGAGGAGCTGCCAGCCATACTATCTCAAAAAAAAAACACATACAGGGGTTGGACAAAATAATGGAAACACCTAACATTTTGGCATCATAATCTTTGAACATGTTTAAGCAATCAAAACTTGACATATGTTAATTATTTTTGTTATTTGATATGTTTAACTAAAATAATTGTTTTTTACAGATATTTAAACAAAAGTTGGTTATAATGTATAAAAATGGCAGAACTCTCAGACTTTCAAAGAGGCCAAATTGTTGGTGCTCGTATGGCAGGCGCTACTGTAACAGAAACTGCCCGAATGCTTGGCGTTTCAAGAGGTACTGTCTCAAAAGTAATGACTGCCTTTGAAAGAGAAGGAAAAACGTCCTCAGCAAAGCACAGTTGTGGTCAAAAGTTGAAGTTGTCTGAGAGAGACCGTCTGACTCTAAATCGAATTGTTAGAAAAGCTCACAAGACCACGGCTTCTAAAATCACTGCAGAGCTGAATGAACTCCTACAGAACCCAGTTTCCACAAAAACTGTTCATCGGGAGCTGCACAAATCTGAATTCCACGGAAGAACTGCAATTAGAAATCCTCTGCTCTCAAAGACAAATGTTTCAAAGCATTTAGAGTGGTGTAGAAGCCACCAGAATTAGTCCCTCGAGCAGTGGAAAAATGTGATTTTCTCTGATGAATCATCACTTACCTTATTTCCGACCTTCGGCCAAGTGTATGTTTGGAGACAGCCGAAAGAAACATTTCATCCAGACTGCCTTCTCACAACCGTAAAACATGGCGGGGGTTCTGTGATGATCTGGGGTGCTATTTCTTGGAAATCCACTGGGCCAATGATTTCCCTTCATGGAAGAATTAACAGCCGAGATTATTTAGGAATTTTCGACAACCAAGTTCATCCTATGGTTCAAGAACTGTTTCCATTGTTGCCATCTTTCAGGCAGGGAACACACTTGACTGTTTTGGTACGCGTTTTCTGCACAGAAAAACTGAGAACTCATGTTAATCAATGGGCTAGTACACACTTAATATTTTGTTCGCGCGCAGAAAAAAACTGACATTCTGCATCATGACTCAGCACATTTTGTCAGTTTTTTGTATCAATTACTTCAGCTGCTGTGAAAAACCGCACGTGTTTTCCTGCATAGAAACACACTTGGTGTGCAGAAAAAGTATGCAGGAAAACGCACGCAGAAAACTGAAAGACAAGTGTGTTCCCTGCCTCAAGATGATAATGCCCAATCCATACAGCTAAAATTGTTAAAGAATGGCACGAGGACCATTATAATGAAGTTGAGCATCTCATCTGGCCACCACAATCCCCAGACCTCAACATTATTGAGCATTTATGGTCATTTTTAGAGATTCAAGTAAGAAGTCGATTTCCGCCGCCATCGTCTCTAAAAGAACTGGAGAGTGTTTTAACTGAAGAATGGGCTAAAATTCTTTTGTCCAACCCCTGTATATAAGTAGATAAATATTTGCTCTACTTACATAACATATGTATTGCATTGTCCACGTTTTGATTTTTGTGATTTTTCTTTAGTAAAAAAAGAGAGAAACCTTCTTAGGATTCTCAATTTTTAACTTTGTCTATCTTGAAGTCAATCCTGATGTCATTTCTTCCTTTGCTCTCCTCTGCCTGATTGTGTATGCATTGCTCGCCCTCCTCCCAGTCTTCAGGCACTCCCACCCAGCTCTGCAATAGAAAGTGCATTGTCACAGCATTGGAAACATTGGCCAAACAGAGAGGAACAGAGGTGTGGGAGGGGAAAACTGGAGGGAAAGAGGTTTCAGCCAATCAGGCTGCATTAGTTAAGTCTGAGGGAAAATAAAGAAGCAAAAAAAAAATAAAAAGACAACCCAGCATGCCTTGCAACTTCCTTTGTGCGGCAATGTACCAACTGAGAGTCAGGTAAACTGTGGAATGATCATTTATCAACTAGAAAAGTAATTGTTATTTCTCACTTTTGGATTGCCTGGTTAGCATCCTTCTGACTTGTTTACCAGATAAAAATAAAGAATTTGATTTTATGCCCGACAGTTACACTTTAAAGGACAACTGAAGTGTGAGGGATATAAAGGTTGCCTAATTTAATTAATTTTAGGCAATGCCAGTTTACAGATTATCGTGCTGATGCCTCTAATACTTTTAGCCACAGACCCTGAACAAGCATGCAGCAGATAAGGTGTTTCTGACATTATTGTCAGATCTGACAAGATTAGCTGCATGCTGTTAATTGTACAGAGCCACACTAATCCGACATGCATACAGACTGTTTAGAATTGGTTGATCCTCATCAGTGCATGGCATGGATTAATATAGCTCTACCTCTTTCAGCCCCTTGTGGAGGTCATACATCTAGCGATTTTGCTGTACGATCGACCATTTGATATAGTCATTTTATTGAATCAAGAAAGAATTGAGAGGGTATTGAGTGTATTCCAGTATGCCCAATCGATGAAAAGCATCTGATATCATGTTGAATCCACCAGCTTAGTCGATCAGTCAGGATGCAAGATATCGGTTGATAGCACAGGAATCGGCAACTGATTAAGTATCATTCGATTGGCTCTGAAATGATTTTTGCATTCAGAGCATGGAGACACAACAACAATCAGTCAGATTGATTAGTGAAGGTGAATTGCATAGGATATCGCTTGTAGTTTGTGGGTCACTAGTTGATCATCCATGTGAGGATATATTGGGGTGAGGATGATATGTACGGTAATATGCAGAATATAGCCGCCGTATGGTATCGCACCGAAGCCATATTTTTTCATTTTCCTGTCTGCTGTGTAATTCAGATGTGTATGCCTGCTACAAGCAAGTCTGGCTTTGGGGGAAGCTACTAATTGTATATAGTACATTTGTGAACAGGAGAGCAGGAACTTCTGAATGGATTTGCTAATGTGTCAATAGACCTATGTTTGCATTAAATTCCTCTGGAAGTTGGATGCTGCTAATTGAATCTCCTGTAGTACATTTGCATTTGAGGGAGGACAATAGCAGACAATCTCGGAGGTGATTGTCTGTGTCTGTTTACAGGCAATTACAGGCAAACTGCTACCTGTAGCCAAAATGCAATCTTTTGATGTATGACTAGACCTGTCAAACTGTAGAAGTCTGCCTGTGGGAATTGGATTTTGACCGAACACAATCCTGTATCACAATCTCCTAGATTGAGACATCACAGAACGCTTGTCATATGCGAATTTCAAGGCTTTTCCTGTCACACCTAGCAGACTTCAAAGCAATCCTGTTGGGGCTGGACATTAAATGCCCCAGGGGACACTTCGGACTATTTAAGTTGGTCCAGGACAGTCACAGGGATCTTCTCCTGGAGGTAGCACATAGCTAGGGATGATCTCGACTCCTGGTCGAAAGACGGCGTCCTCCCGTCAAACAACATTCTAACCTACGCTGGTATCGTTCTTTTTCCCCCCGTTTATTTTACGCAACTGTCCTTGTGTGTAACTTTGTTTCTTAACTCTGTAATGTTTATTTCGTTTTTTGTAATCTTTTGTATATATCCTTTTCTGCATTGTTCCACTTTTTTCCTGGAATATTAAATTGTTATTTAATAAGCTTGTCTTCTGCTGTACTGAACTAACACCCATAGCCTAGAAGAGACTGAAGTGCAACTGTGTATAAGTCCATGCCTAAGTGTATGTTTGAGCAACCCTACCGTATGAGATTGTGATTGCATTGTGTGTGGGGCGTTTGTCATACGTTGGCCTAAAGTGCGCAGCTGACCCAACGTACAAAAATGCCAGTGCGAGTAGCTCAACAGCAGAGAGGCTAACAGTATCGTTCGGAACGACTGTTAGTGGTTTTGCTTCACTACAGTGTAAGATTGCAATTGTGCGTGTGCGTGCGTGGTGTTCCCGTATTCGGCCTAAGCGCAAAGCTGACCCGAATATGAAAACGTGGATTGCATGAGCACTCGACCGCAGAGTGGACGTTTCTAGCAACAGCTAGTGGTGGCAGTAAGGAGCGTTTGAGGGGTCCCAGCCTTGTCTGTAGCTTGAATAAGGCTGTTCCCCGCTTGATCTGGTCAAACCCGCAGTCGGGAACCGTATACGCAGGCGTGCCGTGGGCCGGTTCCTGACAAACCATACTGAAGATCCCCCAATAAAGTCAATCGCTTTGTTGATTCAATCAGAATCACTAGAAGTATGGCTACCTTTACACACTCCTAGGAGTTCTAGTTCACCATCAGCTTGCTGGGTACTCTTTAACTCTGGCTTTTTCAAGTCCTATCCCATATAAGCCACATTAATCAATGCTATGCACTGATGAGGATCAAACAATCCGAAACAGTCTGTATTTATGTTGGATTCATTTGGCTCTGTAATATTAAAGCGTATCCAAGTTGAAAAGCTAACTTTAACAAGTAACTTGTCTATATATCTTATCTAAAGTTTAGATAGTTTACACAGCATATCTAGCTGCAAACAGCTTCAAAAGTTTATGATTATTTATTCCTGTGATACAATGTGGGCAGCCATGTGCTGTTTGTCACATTGTCACAGGCTGAGGGCTGGAGATGCTATCAACTTGCCTGTGTGTAAATTCAGTCCCCTCTCCTCGTCCCTCCTCCCTTTTGTTTCTGAAATCAATGGCTAGTAACCTCCTCCTCCTGCTGCCCAGACTGAGCTCCCATAAGCCATCGCTACAGTGCCAAGGCACTGTGAAAAGCTGTGGGTGAGGCTTGTTTAGTTTATAGAGAATTAGAGTATTAAAACAAAACAAAAAAAGTATTTGGCTTGAGGAATGCCCTATAAACAATATGAAAGGAACACAACTATGCAACGAGTAAAAGTTTATCTCAGATCCACTTTAACAAGGTGACACATCATGGCATTCCAGCAGTTCTGGAGGTGGGTTGAACTGTTGCTATAAACTATTGTATTTGTTGTTAACGTAGCTAAAAAAATCCCTTACCTTTTTAGACACATTTGTACTTCTTTTTTATTAATTCAGTCACACACCACATACATGCCAATCTTATATTTTTTGAGCCATGTTGGAGCCACTTTGTTAAGGAAGTGATCAGATGCAGAAAGAGAGGAGGGAGAGAGGTGATGATGAGAAAATGCTGGGGGTGACATTTTTTTTCTAGGAAGTATGAACAGCATTGACGTTAATGCCAATGAAAGTAAAACAAATTTATAACTCAAGTTCATGTAATAGAGTGCTTGGCTACAGTGGTGCTTATGCAAGACTTCTCGGCAATGTCCTTCCAGGTGTCAAGTGCAGTCTAGCATGAAGTATTGAAGTGCATTAAAGTGTCAGTTGTGTATACAAGCATAAATCTGAGGAGAAGATTTAACTGTTGTAGAAAGTCAGTGTTGGTCTTTTAGTTTCCCTTCAAAAAAAATAAAAAAGTTATTAATGGTATATTTATAAAATGCCACTATGAAATAACAAAACTATCTTCTGATGAGAATGTGGCATGTTTAATGCGGACATCAAACCAAAAAACGTTGATTTCGGTGATACCTTTAATCAGGGGCACCTCTATCCATTTTGTCACTCCAGGCGAGAAAACCTGTGGCGCCCTTCCCCTCACCCCCATGGCGCCCCTCCCCATGAAAATAATCGTAATGCAGCAGCGTTTCACCAGGAGATAACCGTAATGCGGCAATGTTACACCAGAAAATGATTGTAGTGCGGCAGCGTTTCACCAGAAATTACACTTATTGCGGCAGCGTTTCACCACAAAATACATGTAAGAAAGAAAATGTGACAGAGGAAAGTGCAGGGGACAGAGGTTGCACATGGAGACAGAAGGAGGCACAAAGGGAGACAGAAGGAGGCACAAAGGGAGACAGAAGGGGGCACAAAGGGAGACCGAAGGAGGCACAGGTGGACAGAAGGAGGCAGAGTGAGACTGAAGGAGGAACAGGGGGCAGAGGTAGCACAAGGGGACAAATAAAGACAAAGGGGACATAAGGAGTCACAGGGGGAGAGAAGGAGGCCCAAAGGGGCAAAGAATGAGGCAGAGGTGGCACAGGGGGACTGAAGGAGGCATACAGAGACAAAAGGAGGCACAAAGGGAGACTGAAGGACAAACAGGGGTCAGACATGGCACAAGGAGACAAAAGAAGGCACAAAAGTAACAGAAGGAGGCACAAAGGGAAAAAGAAGGCTGCACAAGGCACAGAGGTGGCAGCTGCCTCCAACTTATGCTAAGTAGATGTAGCAGAAGCAAGTAATAGAACACCCATGGGGCGGGGCTTAGTCTGGGGCGGAGTTTTATTTGGGGGCGGGGCTTACTCCAGCAACTTGGCGCCCCCAGGACCAATGGCACTCCAGGCAATGGCCTGTACTGCCTATGCCTAGAGGCTCCCCTGCCTTTAATGACTATCTATTATGACTATCTGTACATGGTTTAATTGCAAGCTTTCGATTCTGACCCAGTTCTGTATAATGCCTGAAGAAGAAACATAACGTTTGGAAAGCTTGCAATAAACCATGTACAGTTGGTCATTAAAGGTATTACCGGAATCAACGTTTGTTGGTTTGATGTCTGCATTTCTGTACCACTCTTCACTCACTGGCATTTCTAAGAGTCATTAAAAGGGAACTCCAGGAAGAGTCATTTGATTGGACATTTATTAAAAAAAACATCTGTAATTTATACTTAATTTATACTAAAAAAACATAATTTAGCCTTTAGCCAAGTGGCTGACCCACCTGATTTGAGTCGAGATATTTAGAGAAATATTTGCATGGTGTATTGCCCCCTTCAGTCTGATCATTAATGCAACGCAAAAGTTCTCTTTTAAAATACAAGCTTACCAATGCCATTGTTTACATAGAATATAATAGGGAAGCACATGCATGCTTTGGTCATTAGTAGTTAATTCTGCCTTTTACAGTTATAGGCCTACCCAGTCCTTTGCCACTATATACAAGGTGTGTTGAAGTAATTTCTTTTTGTTTTAATGCTAATGTTCATATCCATGAATCATGTAGTATTGTGGTTTAGAAACTTCCTGCATTTTGGCTGCGGTTTCCATAGTCTTCAGACTTACAAGGATGTTCTATCACTGCACTGGAGCTACCATTGAAAATCGCAGCTCTTTCAGATCGTAGACGTGTGGTTGGCCCCTAAGTGGGGGACTTGTGATTTTTACATTACTTTGGGACAAATGTAAATAGGATAACTTTATAAGCAATGAAGAGCAGGAAAATACTGTATGTTTGTATATTGCCTTTTTAAAACAGAAGGAATTTGCAATAATTCAGCTTAAAGTGAACATCTGTGGTTACCCACAAAGCACCACTACTGCAGTGGTGCATTGTGTGCAACCACAGATGGTCATTTTAAGCGGAATTATCGCAAATTCCTTCTGTTTTAAGAAGGCAAAGCACACTTAGCATTGCTTTTTAGTAGGAGGGCTTTTCTGTCTCTTTAAATCCCCTATACCTTCCTTGTGGTTTTGGGTCACCCTGAGCTGCTTGGTTACTGTATTGTATTTTATATAACTTCAATTTAAAGATTAAGAATGAATGTATCATCGTTCCTCTGTAAACCATTTATTTTCTTGTCTTTCAGGAGATATTGTTGATAGTGAGTCTCATCCGCCAACCTTAAATGCTCGAACACAATCATTGTCCACAGGTACCTTCTGCCTTTAAGGGGCCCTTTCGTATTACTGCATGCCTAGATATTCACTGGGAGGAGATATATTTGTTTCTAACTTGTATGTGTGTTGGTAAAGTCAGTTTATGTGTGATCTTTTTTTAAATGTTTAAATCCCTTTTGTATTTTCATGAGGCCATCCTCAATGTCTAGTGGCTACTTGTGTCTGTTGCCCCCTCCCCTATACATTTCCCTGGTGTCTAGTGCCCCCTTCCCTCCCCTATACAGTCCCCTGGTCTCTAGTGCCCCCTTCCTCTCCTGTACAGTTCCCTGGTGTCTAGTACCCCCCTCTTTTGACCTATACAGTTCCCTGGTGTCTAGTGCCCCCTTCTTCCCTCATATGCCTTCCCTGGAGTTCTAGGGCTCTACCCCCAATATAGCTTCACTGGTGTTCTAGAAAGGGGCCAAACATAATGCAAAGTGGGGAAACCACTTGAGGGCCAAATTTGATGGCTCTGAGGGCCAGATTTGGTCCGCGGGCCAGAATTTGACATGTATGTGTTAGTGTGTTAGTTATTGGTCACTCAGACATCCTTCCAGCTGCACTGGAACTACTGTCTTTCCCCTGGGTGGAATCCAACCTGATCTAGTACTATGGCCTCTTAACTTTCTTTTTATTATTTACAAATGGGAATATTTCGAAGGATTTGCCAGATCACAACAAATTCCCTTGCATGGCTAACTTTTCCAAACTGTGATCCAACCACCTGCCTCTGGATTTTAACTTTACTCATATTCTCTTCAATGGCACCAACTAGTGCCTAATCAGTGGGTAGAATACTTTTATTTTAGGAGTCAGTCAGTGTGTCCTTTGTTTGCAATTTACATTGGATAGCATTATAAAGCAATGAGAACATGTTTATAATCCATATGGAGATGCTTAGATATAAAGTAAGGAGGAAGGGATCCACTACATCTGTAGAGATGCAGGCTCGGCATACGCACAGTTAAGGTGCATTCAAATACACAATTACTGTTGCTAACAGTGCAACAGTTCAGGGCTCAGTTTTGCACAGATGCTTGCAGGTTACTAACACTGTTCTGTTGCTATGAAGGGGGAAGGGGAGCTGATGGCATGTGACTAAGCGGTACGAAGTGGGTGGGGTTAGTAGGAGAACAATGTCCTCAACCTGTTACCTGCTCATGACCAAGATGGTCCTCCAGGCATATCTCTCACTAACACCTCGGTGGGGGGATCAGGAGCTGATCAGGAGTTCATTGGGAGGAATGTTACAGCATATCAACTAGCTGAGGAAAGTAGGTAATATACTGTTCTCCCTGCGCCACCCTGCAGGTGAATAGTGGGAAAGGGCAGAGCAGGACATTGAAATGGAGGGCTATTGGCACTCCCCTGGTTGTCTTCTTTTATATTGGTTGAGAGCAAAGAAGAGAAAGAACTTGCAAACCATGCATATTCTGGCTTATCTTAGAGTGGAGCTGTCAGCCGTGCTATCTCAGAAAAAAAACCACACATATACGTAGATAAATACTTGCTCTACTTACATAACATATGTATTGCACTGTCCACATTTTGATTTCAGTGATTTCTCTATAATAAAAAAATAGAAAATCCTTCTTAGGATTTTCCATTTTGTCTGTGTCTATCTTGAAGCCAATCCTGACATAATTTCCTCCCTTACTCTGTCTGCGTATTATTGCCGGCGCCCCTCTCAGTCTTCAGACACTCCCACCCAGGTCTGCAGTAGAACGTTAATTGACAAATATTGGCCAATCAGAGAGGAACAGAGGTGTGAGAGGGGAAAACAGAAGGGAAAGATGCTTCAGCGAATCAGGCTGCATTAGTTATGTGTGAGGGGAAAGTAAAGAAGAAAAAAAGAAATCCCAACATGCCCTACATCTTCCTTTGTGCGGCAGATGTACCAAATAAGAGACAGGGAAACTGGGGAATTATTTTTTTATAAAGGAGAAAAATAGGAGTGATTTTTAACTTTTGGATTGCTTGATTAGCATCCTTATTACTTGTTTACCAGATAAAAATAAAGAATGAATTTTTGATTTTATGCCCGAAAGTTACACTTTAAAGGACACTTGAAGTGAGAGGGATATGGAGGCAGCCATATTTATTTCCTTTTAAACAGCGCAAATTGCCAGACTGTCCTGTTGATCCTTTGCCTTTAAAACTTTTGGCCACAGACGCTGAACAAGCCTGGAGATCAGATGTTTCTGACTAGATTAGCTGCACACTTGTTTCAAGTGTGTGATTCAGACACTAATGCAGCCAAAGAGATCAGCACGACCTCCAGGCAACTGGTATTATTTATAAGGAAATAAATATGGCAGCCTTAATGTCCCTCTCACTTTAGGGACGGTAAATGGTGGATGTGGAGGTAAAGTATTGAGATCAATGTACATTTTGCACATGACCATGTGCCTTAATACCTTAAAACACACATCAACCTCAACGTTTCACCTCTTCTTCCACCTCTACCCAGGCAATGTTCATTTGCCATATAGTGTTTGTGCATTTTCTTTGAGCTGTTTACTGTAGTGGTATTGTACATTTTCCCATAATAACATGTATTGAAAAACATTTATTAACACAGATAGAACAACAACGCCCACAACAGCTGAATCCACCAGGAAATCCGATGAGGACTTTGCAAAACAACTAAAGGCAGAACTTAAAAATAAGTGTTTGGAGATCCAGGCTTCCCCAAGAAAGTGTGACGTCACTCCACAAGATATCAAAATCACAGTGGAGAAATCTGAGGACTCCAAAAGTCTACCGGGGCTGGAAAGGGTCTTACCTGTGTCTTCTCCCAGTAGGATTATTCTCTTGGAGGGTGCAACAAAAGGAAAGAAAGATATCTCAGAAAGCATCAAAACCGATGGTGGGTATTGTACATCACATTATATGCGGAGAATAAGGTGACTGTGTGCATAGTACTGAAACAAGGAAGGCTAGTTAGTCCTGTGTTAGCTATGGGATGGATAAGAAAAAACACTTTTTATTAAAAAAAAATATTGTTGCAAATATTACCATTTGTTAGGCTTGTTGATATGGGTGCAATTACACATTGAGGGGTGTTAGAAGCAAGCCCAATCAAAACGCTTCCCAAATGGCATACATGCAAAAAGGGCACCAGGAAATTTGGGCACAGGGTGAAGCCAAAAAAAGTTAATTATTATTCCCCCTCTGTGCTCCGCTATAGTTGTAATTCACATTACGGCGGCCTACGGCGACACCCAGGTGTCCCACGCCCTTTTTACCTGTCTTGTCCCGAATGTGTTGTTGGGGTAGATGAGCCACACCATAAAGAGTGTCTGAGACAAAATATTGGTAGGTTTTCAGAATTCCGTGCAGAGCTGTCTCAGACATCTTAAGAAATAATAAGATAGTGCAGTTTCCTTCTAAAACTGTTGTAAAATTGGAGGAGTTAGGAAGGTCTCTCAGACAGTGCAGTGTGTGAGGGGAATTGCTGTTGCTGAGGTAACCAATACCTGTATTGCATCAATGCCCAGCACACAACAGCTTCACAGGACACCTGGCAGCAGAGGGGAGGAGCCCTCCATAAATCATGCCTAGCCTGCACTGCTGCACTATCTGTAGAACTGCTATTAAGAGCGTCTTAATATGCAACAGTTTAGGAATGGATTTGCACTTTTCTTAACCCTAGTGCAACTCTAGAAATTCACACTAAACTGCCTCTATTACGCAGGATTTAATACCTTTCTTATCATACAGAACAGTCCCCCTGCTGATTAGAACTGTTTAAGAAGAAGAAAAAACTGTTAGTAATGCTTTATTAAATCTGGCCCTGTGAGTCTGAGGAATTCTCAATGATCACACCTTTCAAATGCATGTGTGAAGATGCCCAACTGCAGACTGAAGCTTCTGACAGATGGAGATGGAGGCAATCTTCTGATTGGAAGTGACTTTCTGTAAGTTCCAAAAAAACCTCCATTTCAGAAACTGAATTGAATGCTGTTAAAGGATCTCAGGTGCACTTACAGTGCACCCGCTAGACAAACACTGCCACTATTATTGTAAAATGGATAGCTTTCATCAGCTTTAAGACCGAAAAGCTATTCTTGTAAAGTGCTTCTTTGCACCTCTATAAAGGTCGACCTTTGTGGGGGAATTATGCAGGAGAACAGAGGCGCCAAAAGGATAAAAGGAAGCTAAATGAGCTTAAAAAAACAAATTCTTGGTAAATAGAGGAGGTAGTGGTGGACTTACCTCCTCCAAGTAGACACACAACGACTGTAGTAAAGACAGTCAATATATTTTATTTATGAACTCCAAATATGCATCACGTTTCGCAGGTTTGATCCCGTTTCATCAGGCAAAAACAACGGAGCAATAGCATATGTGGTCAGTAGAAGAGCCAGGTAGAGGTGCCAGGCTCTTTTACTGACCACATATGCTATTGCTCCGTTGTTATTGCCTGATGAAGCGGGATCAAACCTGCGAAACGCGTTGCATATTTGGAGGTTATAAATGGAATATATTGACTGTCTTCACTACAGTCCTTGTGTGTGTACTTGGAGGAGGTAAGTCTACCACTACCTCCTCTATTTACCAAGAATTAGATTTTTTAAGCTCATTTAGTTTCCTTTTATCCTTTTGGCGCCTCTGTTCTCCTGCATAATATTGAGTCCACCCTGGGTGGAGGGTTGAACACCCTTTTTTCTCATCTACAGAGAGCGACTTCTTATTCCTGAGTGGGGTCAGGATCTAGCAACCATTTACCCGTACATATTACACTATTGGGGCTCTTGGTGTTCCTTGTTTTTATTTTGTGGGGAAATTAGTAGAGGACACTGTTTTGGCTTGAAACATAGGGATCTATTGAGCGGCATAACAACAACTCGTGGTGCCCTTCAGCAAGACATTTCTAGCTCCCCCCCCCCCCCGCCCACAATGTTCACACCTCTTTCCTTGCCTCCCCTTGGTACACTTTGCTGCCTGGAGGCCCATCTTAGGAGGGTCATAAAACAAGACTCTCCTTCATGATCTTCACACTCCTGACAAGTGTAGTCACAAATACACCTAATCTGGAGGATGGACCCCGGGTGTGGAGGAACGGAAGGCTAGTAGTAGGGGCCTCCACAGATCTGGGTACCCCTGCAGTCACAAGGGCTTCTCCCCTGGATCTATTTATGAATCTGCACAGAATATGTAAAGTGTTTTTGTTTTTTTCTTTTCACTTTGTTTGCAACTAACCACAAATAAAAGCTCGGTGAAACGTTATTTAAGCTTTTACGACATTCGTTCTGCTGGGTGTGTGCCAATTGCAGTGAGTGTGGGTGGCCTATTTATAACAGCACGCAAAGCTTCTGACACCGTTCATTGCTTTCCTTCTAACATGCTGCATGAAGGTGGTGTAATGCATTCATTACTGCTGGAGTGATTATGAGGGGGACACGTCCTCTAGGGCCACCTGTGGCACCCTTGCTATTAATTCTCTGCTTGTCACTTCTTATCTAACACCTTCATGAATTAAGTTAATAATGAGAATGCTGGATGGGTGAATTGCAACAAGAACACATTTATTTTAGGGCCTTTCACATTTTTCAACAGCAGACCTCTTAATAAAATATGAAATTGCCGATACGATGTATAAGAATGTCAAAAGGCCTGATAACTACTAACTAGCGGTTATATTGTCATGGGGAGACAACGCGCTGTAATATTATATGCGGTACTACCACAGTAGTGTACTGCAAGTTAACTACTTAAGGATCGCAGTGTTAAACCTCCCTAGCGACCAGGACATTTTTTACAAAAGAGGCCACTGCAGCTTTAAGGCCTCACTGCAGGGCCATACAACTCAGCACACAAGTGATTCCCCCCCTACCTTTTCTCCCCACCAACAGAGCTTTCTGCTGGTGGGGCCTGATCGCTCCCCCAATGTTTATTTTTTTATATAAATATTTATTGTATTATTTTGTTAATAAATTCTGCCTTTTTTTAAATTATTTTAATATTCCTCCCTCCTCCCGCCAGCAAATCAGCGTGATTGGCTGTCATAGGCTTCAGCGTATGACAGCCGATCACTTTCCTGCCTACAGAGGGGACAGCCAGTTCACACGGTTGTCCCCAGTACAGCGCTGCCTTAGATCGCAGCGCTGTACAGGGCTATTAGACAGCAGTTTTGCCGTCTAACAGTCTCCGAGTGGTGATTGCCATTGGGAGACTGAAGGCGGGACAGAGCTCCGTCATCCATGTGGAGAGGCGCGCATAGGCGCGCATCGCCGCGCGATCTCCTGCAAACCCCATTCCCAGCCATTTACGCCATTCGGCGTGGAGCGGTCCTGGGGCTGCCGCGCTGCTCATGCCAATCAGCCTGAAGCAGTCGGCAAGAGGTTAAGGTATTGGTGTGACCCATCGTACTCAAGTACGTTCATACCGTCTTTCCCCTAAAATAAAACCTACCCCGAAAGTAAGGCCTCCCTTATATTTCAAGCATGCTTGAAATATAAGACCTACTCCGAAAATAAGGCCTAGCTGGGTAGAGCGCTGTGTGTATGGGGAGGTGTGTGGGCTCTTACCGCACCTCCCTTGTGGCTGCGTCCCCCTCCATTCCAAGTAATTTCCCTGGTGGTGGCAGCGGCGGCGGCGACATGGTATTCAAGCTATGAGGGCGCCCTTTGACCCTCACGCTGCACGCAGTACGCTTTGCCGGCTTGGCGCTGACGCTCCACTCATGTAATAATCAATGTGCGCCTGGGGCGCCTGACTGAGGTGGAATGGAGTGGCTGAGGGCGAGCATTGTGTTTATCACAGACTCACAGCCAGTCAGTGTGCTATTGTGTTGAGATGCAGCTTGTCATCTGAGAACATTAAATGAAGCAGAGTAAATTGTTGGGTGCTGTGCGATCATTCCAAACCGGGGGTTGGCTCACAAGTTTGCCTCGGGCAGCAAAAAGTCTAGAACCGGCCCGGGCTACCCAAAAACTTGCTATGAATTGCTTGACTTTGAAATAGAAAAATGCCAAGCAAGAGGGGCAGACTTACCATTTCAAAGCTCTCTAAATAGGCCCTATGGCATTAAACATGAATAAATACAATATCAGAGCATTTATCTATATAGATTTATCTGAACTGTGGCTGAATTTGTTCAAACTAATGGTATGTTCATTGTTATCTTCTATTCCACCCTTTTCTTTGGATAACACTTTATTCAATGTTTCCTACTCCATTAGAGATATTTCGGAGACATTACAAAACTATTGCATGAAAGGAAGACCATACAAGTGCATTGTGTTCTACAATAAGGTGGAACACAATGCACTGTACGAAATAGCCTTTAATCCACCCACAGTTTTATAAGAAAAGGTAAAGGTGGTGTAGATGTGCTTTTTAGCCAATTTTCAGGGTTCATTTTCCACTGTGCAGTTTATAGTGCAAGTTATTGTCAAAGTTTGAAAACTCTCCTTTTAGATCAGTTACAAACTTACAGGGTTGGAAATAGTTTTGGTATGGTCCTGGTCTGTAGAATTACTGCAGATAAATAGGCACCAACATCCTGAGTCACAATATACTATTTATTGATTAATGAACCAAATATAAATGACTGGATCGAGCTGGATCAAGCTCACCTTCTGTCCTGCCTCTCATACTCTGTAGTGCCAACAATCAGTTTTCACTCCTCATTTTTATGTTCTGGAACATCATCAGCAATGTTGTGTTAGAGAAGCAAATATTGCTGCACATCAATGTCGCTAAGGCTATAAGGCCATTTCCAAACGTAATGATGGAAAACATTCAAGACAGATGCCAATCTTCCCAAGAGTGAACAGCTCAGCAAATTCACCCCATGGTCAGACCGTACAATGCTCAGAGAAACTGCTAAAAATCTTAAGAACTACGGACATTAGTTAGAATGCTAAATGTTAAAGTTCATGGCGGTACAGTTAGAAAAAGACCAAACAATGATGACTATTTTGCAAGGGTTGCTTCTAGGATATAGCCTTTTCTCTTTAAAAAGAACTGAATCAGTAAATGGCGAGTAACTAAAGAGTACATTGCTCCAGAGCTCTTTATCTGGAGCAATGTACTACACCATGTAAACCACAGATCATGCCCATTGCTGGTTTTACCTTATTTCCACTGATCCCCGCTACACCCTCCCGAGGCAGGCCCGTTGATGTTTTATTTATATATAGGAAGACAGATGTTTGCCCCCTTAACACTACATCTAAGGCTATCATCCTGTAGCCCTCCAAAGCCAAAAAACTAGCTAATTAATGTATCAACTTCAGAATTGCCAACAATGGATTTATAGTGTACACAAAGCTACATCCACTGTATTGTATGCCAGCTCTTGCTTCAGAGAAGCATTTGAAAGATTAAGCAGTTGTATTTGGCTTATCAATTATTTTTCTATGTATTGTGTGACAGTTACCAACATTTTCAGAATCAGAGGAAAAGCATTAGGATTGATGTGTTGAAACGTGTGCAAAAAACATGCAAAACTGGGCCTACTGCCCACAGAAATTGGCAGCAGTTTAACCATTCTTCCATATTAAAAACAAGATTTCATAAATCAGTCCTATCATGTCCTGATAATAATTATACAAATCAAAAATTGTAGCTATGAAGATAACACGTAAAGCCCCCAGTTCAGGCACAGATTGCATATGTTTTTATTAAAACATTAATTTATGCTACTTATGCATAAATATTGTTGTAAAAGCATTTTCTTGTTTTTTACTAAATAAAAACAAACAAACTACATGCTCCACCAGTTTTTAGATTCTTATGAACTAATAGCAGCTTGATGACCCTCAGCTTACCCCCAGGCAGTCTGGAACACTCCTCTTTTAGTCACATGACATGGAAGGGGGCATATGACTTGTGATGCCTGCTATATGTCATATCGAGTACGTGATAAGCCACAGCGCACACATTTCATTCACAGTGTCCTTTCAGCAAACAGCCCCGGTCACAGCTATTTAGCTCAGCTTTCAGCTAGTATCAAAGGGTGCAATTGCCCAAACACCCCTGCTGTGTAACTGGCCATAAATTGTCGCTCCTTGCTCAGAGCTGCAGAGAGAGACAGATTTTACTTCATGTCCCCCTCTAAGCAGCTGACCTGCCAGTAGCCTCCAAATTCATATCTCCTCTCATTTCTTAGATTCTAAGCTTTTTTAGGATGGTCTGATGATGCTAGCAGCCCCGTTTTTTTAGAGATTGTTAAGTTCATTTTAAAGGTGGCTACACACGATACAATAAAATGATCCGATTTTACGGCAATTCGATAAAAACGATTGGATCTCCCGAAAAAAATCGAAACCTTTTTCTTCATTCGACTGAAAAATCCGATCGGATTTCCCGTTTTCTTTGATTTTTATCGATCCGGAATGCCAGATATTTTTCTTCAATCTTTCTAAAGATTGTATGGTGTGTCTTGGATTGTCAATTTATTAATATACACACCCTAGCAATTTTCTCAAAGTTTCCAATCATTTTTATTATAATTGGGGAAAAATTTAACATAAGTGTATGGTACATTGGTCATATTTTTGAAATGTTGCAATCAGTCAGAAAAATTGATTGCAATTCTTAAATTGAACAGATATTTAAAAAATTGTATGGTGTGTGGCCACCTTTACACACATTCTGAGAAACTTCCAGTATGATAGGACATAAAATCATCGCTTAGTAATACAGGGTTGAAGTACCATTGTATGACTACTTCTGTTATACCCCTCATATTTGATATCTGAGGATTTGTAACATTGCACTGAACGTGGATATGCATTCTATTACTTGATGTGACCTATGGGCATAGAGAGACCAGGCAAAACAGGAATTGTGCCAAAATTTCTCTCTGTGCAGGGGGAACTGCCCCCTGTTCCAATTACACAGGGCTGGACTTGTGCGTGTCATAACCACTTCCAGCTGGAGAAGTGAGTAAAACCCAGGGGTTCAAATAGTCCAGGGACCTTTGTTTATCATCTGTTGTCTGGCAAGTGGCCATCTTGGATTAATCCTCACCAAGGCCTCTGACTTTTCCAGACAAAGACTTTTGGTTGCCGCAAGCCACATGAACTATTAATTGCCGCATGGACTTCCAATAACAGTATTTTGTACTGTATTATAGACATTCTATTTAATTTTTCATCTCTTATTTGTATCAACTCAGTTTGTCTGACTGGCAGGTAGATTTACCTGTTGGTTGTAAAGTATATTTGTGTGTATCGATTTATAATAAAATTAACAATTGAATTGTTTCAGTCCTGCCCTTGTTTCTGCTTATCTGAGTGTTGCTTAGAACCCTGCCTCAGAAGAGACACACTACCATATTATCTTATTATTTTATAAATTGTTGATTTGCTAGCTAGGTTGTAAAATAACAGTTTCTTCCTTTTAGGAGTAGCTAGGTGGAGTATATCCACTCCCATTTGATCCGGACAGTGGTGGCAGCATTACCATCGATTTCCAGCACAAAATCGATAATTTTATTTTATGGATTGTATGTACAATTGAAATTGTATCATGTATGGGCCCACCAACCAATCTTAAACATTTACTATGCTCACAGTGTAATTGCCTCCAGAAAATCTCCAGTTAATGAGACCTTCATGGCAACTGCGGCCTAGTAAGATGGGATTGGTGGGTGGTTGTCACATTGTCGGCAGCGTTGTGGCGATTCTTTTGACGTCAGTCTGTTCACCATATTTCAAGCCTTCGGATGAAACTATTCCCTGAATGGTAACGGTGGTAGCAGGGGCGTAACTAAGACCCACTGGGCCCCCCTGCAGAAATTCTGAGCTCCCCCCTCAGGGCCATTTTGGGGTGCTGGAGGGGTTGCAGCATGAGGGGAGAGCTATGGCCACACTCGGTAGGGAGGGGGGGTGGTCCCCTCCCCTCCTCACTTCGGGCTCTCCACTCTGCGCTCCCCTCCAGCTTCAATAACTATTTGTGTGCAGCGGCGGGCAGCGGCAGATCCACATACCTTCTGTGCGCTCCAGCGCAGATGCTTCTCTCTCTAGCCTCTGACGCGACTTCCTGTATAAACAGGAAGTCGCGTCAGACACTAGAGAGAGAAGCATCCGCACTGGAACACACGGAAGGTATGTTTGTCTGCTGCTGCCCGCCGCTGCACACATATAGTTATTGAAGCTGGAGGGAAGCGCAGACGGGAGAGCCCGAGGTGACGGAGGGGGGGACCGTCCCCCCTCCCCGCCAAGTGTGGCCATAGCTTTTCACTTCATTCTACAACCCCTCCAGCCCCCCAAAACAGCCTTGAGCTGTTAAGGGGGGGGGGGGGTGGCCCAGGCCCCCCATGGGCGCACCTATTGTTACGCCCATGGGTGGTAGATTAGATGGGATTGCTTTGTCACATTATCATCTGTGATCCAGCAACCAATCTTTTAACGTCAGTTTGCTCACAGTCTTTCAAGCCATCGCATGCGACTGCTCCCCGATGGTAACTGGAGTAAGTTAGAGTGGATTGCGGTGCTGGATTGTCACATGACCGAATTGTCAGCTAAAGTCATACCTCCCTATTAACTGATAGCCTATCAAACTGATTGGGGGAGGGGGTGTTGGAACCAGCAGTTGAAAAATTGCTACAGGGGAATTGTGAAACTTTCAGTTTATTTAGCCAGTATCCTATTTCGGTTTGCAAAGCTTTATTTTTTTCAAGAAAACTGTTATGCACATGAGTTCTAGAAAAAAATATTCTGGTAAATACATACAAAAAACCTGGGTTTTAAGAAATAAAATAGTACCATATGTTGTTGTGAAATGGTGATTTAGACTGTATGTGGTTTTTATTATGTTATTTATTTTTCTTTCAAGAAGATCTGCTAAAACCCAGGTTGCATCTCAAGCATCTTCATAACAGAAGAGCTGTGTCAGTTCATGAAGACCAGTTCAGAAACCATGGATTTACATCAGAATTAGAAAGTAAGATTCCATTTCAAATACACAGTGGTGTAAGATAATTGTGACAGAATGTTTACTTCTGTTGAAATGTTGTTATCAAATGATTATGTGATATGTTGCTGACAAAGCTCTGGAGTCGGTACACAAATCACCTGACTTTGACTCTGACTCCTCAGTTTATGAAACCACGGACTCCAGGTACTCAAAATTGCCCTGACTTCAACTTCTCGACTCCGACTCCTTAAAGGGGAGCTGTCAGCCATACTATCTCAGAAAAAAAACACACATATATAAGTAGATAAATACTTGCTCTACTTATATAACATATATATTGCACTGTCCACATTTTTATTTTAGTGATTTTTCTATAGTAAAAAAAAGAGAAAATCCTTCTTAGGATTCTCCGTTTTAACTGTGTCTATCTTGAAGCCAATCCTGATGTCATTTCCTCCCTTACTCTCCTCTGCCTGATTGTGTGTGCATTGCCCACCCTCCTCCCAGTCTTCAGGCACTCGCACTCAGCTCTGCGATAGAAAGTGCATTGTCTCAGCATGAGAAATATTGGCCAATCAGAGAGGAACAGAGGTGTGGGAGGGAAAAACAGGAGGGAGAGAGGATTTAGCTAATCAGGCTGCATTAGTCTGAGGGGAAATAAAGAAGCAAAAAAAGACAACCCAGCATGGCCTGCAACTTCCTTTGTGTGGCAATGTACCAAATAAGAGTCAGGTAAACTGAGGAATGATCATTTATCAACAAGAAAAGTAATAGTGATTTTTAACTTTTGGATTGCCTGGTTAGCATCCTTATTACTTGTTTACCAGATAAAAATAAAGAATACATTTTTGATTTTATGCCAGACAGTTACACTTTAATCTAATACTTACCAGGTCTGTGAAGTTGGTTTAGAAATAATCTGACTCCTCAGTTTATGAAACCACTGACTCCGACTCTCCTCCCGTAGCAGTGGCGATGTAAATATTTACCTCCGTGGCTCCAGCGCAGGCGCAGTAGAGCGGACCCGACGGAGATCGGCTATTTTCGCCTATCTCCGTGGAAAGAGCCACAACAGCGCCCCCGCTGGAGCCAGAAAAGGTAAATATTGCACAGCGCGACAAATTGACGCCTGTGCGTTCCGGGTGCTGCAGCGAGACCGCCGTGGGACACAGGAGAACGGGGAAGCCTCAACAGAGGCTTCCTCCTACTGAGGTAAATACCCCCCAGGGGAACATTTTTAGCCCTCCCAAATGTTCTTCACCAGCCATTTACCAAAGATACTGTCGTCCAAAGCAACTGCAGATTCCCCTGAGGTGTGGAGTCTAAAGATCTTCTCCAGGATCTATTGCAATGACTCATGTTTTTCACTGTGTAAAGATCCCATGCCTTGAAGTTTGCCAACAGACAGGTGTAGTTTGCAGGGAGTGTTTGGATTTGGCAGTGGAACTGCAATTTAAGGGTTTTTTTTTTTTTAGAGGGTTCTTGTGTTTTGTTTTGTTTTGTTTTCTGATTTAGACTATTATATTCATTTTATCAGTGTTTCCACTGATTGAACTCTGTTGTTTGCCAAAACCTCTGGTATCCACACAGTCCTTTCCCAACACCCAGACCTAACAGTCCCCCTTGATAAACCTCCCCATCCTGATGCGCCTTAATGTAACCTGCCGTTTAACAAAAATATGTTTTCCTTGTGCTTAACCCTCCTCTAATAAAAAAACATGCTGCAGATTCTCGGATTGCTCCGCACCGCTCCGCACCGCTGCTCACACAATGCACGCAGTGGAAACTGTTCCATTGCCGTGCATTGGGCACAGGACACCCGCGGTGCGATGCGTCTATGTAGCCGCATCGCACCGCTTCTAATGGAAACGGGCCCTTACCCTTCCAAGCTCAACTAATAACAGAGATAGTTTTAGGTAAAAAAAGGAAGCCTTTGGCAAAAATTAAAGTTAGATCCCATACATCACTGACCCCTAATGCTGGGAACACATGTTATGTTTTTTCACCCGATTTCGCATGCGATCGATAGTACGAATCGAATCTCAACCAAAAATCGACAGTAATTTTATCGTCCGCTTGCTACACACATGTACGTTTTCTGTTCCGTTTTTACTATGTTCTCGACTAATTACGCCCACTATTGATGACAATGCATTCTGATACGGCCCCCTGAACGCCTCTATATAGCACACATAATCGAGCCGCTTCATCGATTGCGCCAACACACGATAAGATAGTAGTAATTTTGACCGTTTGTTTTCAACATGTCTGATACTATTCAGATCGAGAACACACTCAATTCTGCTCAAGTGTGCTGAAAAATGCTTCCGATTTTGGTTGCGAATTTGATTCGTATGATCGATCGCACAGGAAATCGTAGGGAAAAAACGTAACGTGTGTTCCCAGCATAACCTTCCTACAGGGGTGTAGCAATAGGGGGTGCAGAGGTAGCGACTGCATTGGGGCCCTTGGGCCAGAGGGGCCCCGAAGAGCCCTCCCTCAACTGCAGTATTAGCTCTCTATTGGTCCTGTGCTCATAATAATCACTTCTATAGATACTTTGAATAGTGGTCATTATCAAACTGTTTCCCATCCCCTTCTTGCACCTCTGACACTGTAGTTGCCATTGGCATGTTTTGGTGCACCGTATCTATTGTTATGTATAGAGCACTAGGGGGCCCCATTGTAAAACTTGCATCAGGGCCCACAGCTCCTTAGCTACTCCACTGCCTTCCTAACTGATACTGACTTTTGACACAAAATCTTCTGCCTCTGCACTCTCCCTGCCGGGCACCCAACCACACAGCAAAGTATTTCTGGGGCTGGACTAATTATTGTATGGTGGGCTAATTGTACGGTTTTCCAAGGTTTTGGCGCTGCTCAGTTTTGCAGTGAGATCTAGAACATTTTTCATTTTTACCGTTGTATTTCTAATCCTCTTTAGGATGTAAAGCATTAATTCATTTGGGAAGGATTCTTATATTACGCAGCTCAAAGTATATTTATTTTAGAACAACTAGACTTTGGGGACATCTAGTGGTAGAAAAGAGTTTAAATGGATTATCTTTTAGGTAAGCTTATTGAGAAAATCCAATTCATTTCTTTTCTGCGTAGAGCCAATAGTGCCTGTATATCTCATTTTATGAGTAATTCTAAATTAACCATGAACAGAAAACAGTTTTTTGACACTTGCATGACATGCCCTCTTATACATGCATATACTTTGCAATATTTTTTTTATCCACTTGAGAACCGTAGTCTTACACCCCCCTGGCCATTTTTTACAATTTAGGCCACTGCAGCTTTAAGACATCGCTGCAAGGTCGTACAACTCAGCACACAAGTGACCCCCCCCCTTTCTGCCCACCAACAGAGCTTTCTGTTGGTGGGCTCTGAACGCTGCTAGGGTGTTTATTTTTATTTATTTATTTGTTTTTTTTAATACATTTGGGCATTTCTTTAATTTTTTTTTATTTCCTACTCTCCCTCCCTCCCCCCAGCAGCCAATCCCAGCAATCGGCTCTCATAGACATCAGCCTATGAGAGCTGATCGCTCTCTGTGCCTCCCAGGGGGACAGCCGTGTCACACGGCTGTCCCCAGTACAGCGCTGCCTTAGATCGTGTGCATTGTAAATAGATGACGGTTTCGCCGTCTAACAGTCTTGATCGGCGCTGGGAGACTAATGACGGAGTGGAGATCCGTCATTCAAGCAGAGATGCGTGCGCATTGGCACGCACGATCTCCTGCAAAGCCCCGCCCCAGGACTTGACGCCAAATGGCGTTAGATGGTCCTGGGGCTGCCGCCGTGCTCACTCCAATTGGCATGGCGCGATCGTTATCAGGTTAAAGATTCTTTATTTTACAACATAGCAATACAAAAGGTAATACATTGGGCTTGATTCACAAAAGCGTGCTAAGTGTTAGCACGCCAGTGAAAAGCCCCTTAGCACGTGCAATGTGCCTTTGCACGTGCTGATATGCATGCAAACGTTTGTGAGCGCAAAGTTTAGCACTGCGCGGTGCGCGGGAAACATCGCACCATCCGCGTGCAAAATAGCCTGATAAGCCTACTTTGCACGCAGATGGTGCGTGTTTCGCGTGCACCGGTGCGACGTGTCACACGCACCAAATAGCGCACGATCAGTAACAGCTTTGCCTGTGCGAACTACTTAGCACCCTAGTTTGCACGTGCAAAGCTTTTAGGCGTGCTAGCTGTGTTAGCGCCCTTTACTGAATCAAGCCCCTTGCATCACAATATTACTTTTGTTCATCATAACAGCTCTGTAATATTTTTAATAGATTAGACCAGCCTTTCTCAACCTTTCTACCCTGGAGGAACCCTGTAAATAACTTTTTGATCCCAAGGAACCCCTGCAAACAATGTTTTGATCTCAAGGAACCCCTGCAGTTATTTTGCAGGAGGCATGGTCTTTAAAAGTATGTGTGACTGTTTATTTCACTACCCCCTATTACACTGACACTCATTATACTGTCTCCTGACCCCCCAAATTAGTGCTTCTTGTTACAGTATCACCTATTATAGTGTGCTCTATATACTTCCACCACGATGGGGGAAAATGCCAAGAAACCCCTGCAGAGTACAGGGACGGATCAAGACCAAGTTGCGCCTGGGGCAAGGTCAGGTTTTAGCGCCTAAAGGTCAGGTTTTGGCGCTTAAACTGTCATTCATTTTGCCGCCTTTTTAAGAATTCAACAAACTGCGCCTGGGGCAAGATACCCGCTTGCCCCCCCTCCCCTAGATCCGTCCCTGGCAGAGTACTCAAGGAACCCTGGTTGAGAAAGCCTGCATTAGACATTAGGTTATACAGACAGTCCCCTACTTACAAATTACTCGAGTTACAATGTTTCAGAGATAGAAACAAAGTTGTCTTCATGTACAAATTATACAATACCTTTTTTTATTACATGTTTTTGTTGTTAAATGTTAGTGTTGTATAAACTGTTATAGGTAGTTAAAGGGAACCTAAAGTAAAAAAAAAAAAGAAGCCCATTCACTTATCTGAGGCTTCTTCCAGCCCCTGAAGTTCTCCTGCACCCTCATCGTGACTCCGTGCTCCGCAGTTCCTCTGCTTCCGGTCGGCTGACGAGTAAGTCGGCCGGCCACTGCGCATGTGCAACACCGTCCCTGTGCATCGTCTATTGCGCTTCCTGTGGCTGTGAGCATTCTGCGCATGCGCAGTTGCAATCTTTGCTTATGTGCAGTTGATGAGCTCTCCCAGCCATGGGAGCGCGTTGGAGGAGGGGCGCGGCACAGGGCCGTGCACCCAGCATTGAAAGTAGACTCTGGAGGAACGGCGGAATACGGGATGACGACAAGGGACCAGGAAGGGGGTGGAAGAAAAACCAGGTAAGTAAATGGGAATTTTTATCTTTTTACTTTAGGTTTCCTTTAAAATCACTATAAACACATAAGGGTTGAAGAAGCACCCAATGGATGGAGTGGTGTACCTGGACCCCTACGCCAGCAACTCAATGGGTACACCATGCACTGGTATAAGGATGGGTCGTCACCACCAGAAGTAATTTATAGCTCTTTTATTTCAGACAAGGCAGCAATATAAATTACTTCTGGTGGTGCCGACCCATCCTAATACCAGAACCACCTTTAAAATCACTGTAAAAGCACATTGAAAGCAACCAGAAAACATAGTTTATACTACTTGTCCAAATCCAGAGTTGTTTGAAATTAAATCATTTTTCCGCATTTTCCCATGTTTTGAAAATCTATTCTTTTTTAAGACTAAAAAATAAATGTATCAGAAATTCACCACTGCTTCACTGCTTCAAAAGCATCCATTTTATGCTGAATACACACCATGCGTTTCCGCGTCGAATGCGTCCGTCGATACGCGTCGATTCGATTATTTCCGAGCATTTACAAATGCATTTAGATGATTTTTAGGTCGATTGCCATGTAAAGTATGGCAAATCGACCTAACGATCCATCGAAGCTTGAATCGGACATGTCGGAAATAATCGAATCGATGCGTATCGACAGACGCATCGAACGTGGAAACGCATGGTGTGTATTCAGCATTAGTGAACCCGAAAATCAGCCTCTCCTTATCTTCACACCAATGTCATCATTGCTTTAAAAGCAGGTGAGATCTGCTTTCGACATAACTAAATAGGTAAATAAATAAACCTGACTTTTATTTGTGCTAATAAAGGTGTCTATGACACCCCAGAGTGCTGTGTATTCCTGGTGGTGTGTGGCCAACTCTGATAAATGCAGGGAAGGGAGTGAATCAATGATGAATCCCGCAATGGATACTTTAATACAAATAAGCTATCAAGCTGTCACCTCCGTTCTTAATTGGTGCAATCTCTTCCATTCAGAATAGACAACCCTCGCCATTTCCTGAAGATATGATTATACAGCATGAAATGACATTTATTATTCTCTGAATTTCAATGAATCCGTTGCATACTGAGTGATTTTACAAGCTGTTTATGCACATTTATCTTGGGTATCTCTTCCGACTCATTTTCATGTTGTATCTGTTTAAGATGTTAAAGTTCCTCTGCTACAAAGATCTCCTGTTCTGAGGCTGAAGCAAAGAAGTGAAGCTCCCCTTCTGCTCAGCAGTGAACCAGCTTCTACCTCTGTAGCACAGGGTGAGTCCATGTCTACATTGGTTTTGGTATTTACTATATGTTCCCCAATCAATAAGATGCAAATCATTCCACCTCGTATTCAAATTTCATGTACATGATATGCAGCTTGAAATTTTGGACCAATTAGAATAACTTCCTGTCAATTTTTATTGGTCCGAGTTCAAACTGCATAACATTCACATGAAATGTGAATGCAATGAGAAATGTGCATGCCATTGTGCCATTGATCATTCCTAATGATATGTACCGGTAGGTGTCTTTTTGTTTAGACCAGTGCTGTCCAACTCCAGTCCTCAAGGGCCGCATTTTTGGAGTAGCTCAAATGAATTGATGTGGCAGAATCAGGAAAGGTGTGGTCCATCAAGTAGAACACATTTCTCCATTCTCAGTCCATCCTAAACACTGGCATGAAGATGG
Source organism: Hyperolius riggenbachi (assembly GCF_040937935.1). Lineage (NCBI taxonomy): Eukaryota > Metazoa > Chordata > Amphibia > Anura > Hyperoliidae > Hyperolius > Hyperolius riggenbachi. The sequence goes on along the minus strand of NC_090656.1, from coordinate 51,849,242 downwards.
CCCTCCAGGACTGGAGATGGACAGCTCTGTTTTAGGCCAGATGTATACCTTCCATATTTGTAGATATTTTGGAAATAGTTTCATGTTGTACATATAAAAAGTGGGCTTCTGTTAAAGCCTATGGATAGAAAAAAATCATACTTATTTCACTAGGATGGCTAGAACTCTGGTCCCCGACCCCCATCTTCTTTCTTTGGAACCTCATTCCTCCCTTAGCACTGCTGTGAGTCTCCTGTACGTGACAGAAGGACCGTTTCTGTTTAAAATAACTTTTCAGCACTCAGTAATTGAAAAAGTACCAAAAAGAAGGTGAAAAGGTACTGTCAAAAGTATTTTCTTGCTTGCTGGTGGCTTAAAAGGCATTTTATTGATAAGATGTGAAAACACACCTAGGAGAAAACGTAGGAGAAAAAATGAATCGGATCGGGCACAAAGAGTTTCCTCGGCTGTTGGACCTACAAGTTTTGGTCATGGTTCCAGTAAGAAGGCAGCTGTGCTGTCAATCTAAGGCAGCTCCCCTACAATTTTATAGATCTGATTTCTAGAGGGCCAGGATGTGGTGGGCAACTTGAAGGTTGCAGCTGGAAGATCTTCGCCACTGAAACAGAAGCAGGGCTGAAGACACCTGGGGAGGTGAGTATTGCATAATCTTCCCACAAGGTTAGTTTTAACTTTTTTGCCTAGAGTTCAACTTTAAATTTTAAAGCAGGTAGCTTAACCACCCTGGCGTTCTGATTAAATCGCCAGGGTGGCTGCGGGAGGGTTTTTTTTAAATAAAAAAAAAACTATTTCATGCAGCCAACTGAAAGTTGGCTGCATGAAAGCCCACTAGAGGGCGCTCCGGAGGCGATCTTCCGATCGCCTCCGGCGCCCAGAATAAACAAGGAAGGCCGCAGTGAGCGGCCTTCCTTGTTTTGCTTATATCGTCGCCATAGCGACGAGCGGAGTGACGTCATCGACGTCAGCCGACGTCCTGACGTCAGCCGCCTCCGATCCAGCCCTTAGCGCTGGCCGGAACTTTTTGTTCCGGCTGCGCAGGGCTCAGGCGGCTAGGGGGGCCCTCTTTCGCCGCTGCTCGCGGCGAATCGCCGCAGAGCGGCGGCGATCAGGCAGCACACGCAGCTGGCAAAGTGCCGGCTGCGTGTGCTGCACTTTATTTGATAAAAATCGGCCCAGCAGGGCCTGAGCGGCAGCCTCCGGCGGTGATGGACGAGCTGAGCTCGTCCAGACCGCTCAGGAGGTTAAGGTAGGTAGCTAAATAATTGATTCACTATGCATGTGGAAACAAGGCTAGCAGCAGCTTTGCATGACAAAACTAGAAATGTAGTATTGGTTATTTAGAATTTGTGAAAAAAACATTTTAAAGGGAGCCAGTCACAAATAGGTATATGCATGTTTTCATGCATATATTCTGTATTTATTCACAAGACACTTTTTTATATAAATCCAAATGATTGATTATTCTTTACTTACTTTTCATCAAACTTCTGTATGTTTCAATTGTTGCTTCTGAATATCAGAATATTAGAAATTTTGAATTAAATCAACTGTTTCAAGTGTTTACTAAATGGACTTTGTTTTGCATATCAGTGACCTGTATTATTTTCTCCCGTGTAAGATCGTTACACAGTTAACTTAGCTGTTTAAAATTTTTCCTAGTGGTAAAGTACACAGTGGAGCCATAGGTACTAGCCACCGGTCAATGTAAAAATCCTTTACTTTAAAAAATAATGTAATTTCAAGTCATCATTTCAGCTCTTGTTCAAAAAGTAAGACCATAATCCATAACTTTAAACCATTAGGAACTTCAATACGGTTATCTTGATTGAGTTCAGTGCACTGCTTTTGACCTCCGACAGCAGAACTCGTTGTTCTGTAAATTCTTATAACATTTTCATCTCTGTCTACTAGCAGAAAACATAGAAATTGAAAGCAGAACTCCTCTGTTATTGTCACCCACACTGTACCCGAGTGACAAGTGGCCATAAATACACATTACAGCAGTACTAATTAGAAACAGGGAAATTTAACAAATAGGAAAAAAAGTACTAAAATTAACCACCCTGGCGTTCTGATTAAATCGCCAGGGTGGCTGCGGGAGGGTTTTTTTCAAATAAAAAAAAAACTATTTCATGCAGCCAACTGAAAGTTGGCTGCATGAAAGCCCACTAGAGGGCGCTCCGGAGGCGATCTTCCGATCGCCTCCGGCGCCCAGAATAAACAAGGAAGGCCGCAATGAGCGGCCTTCCTTGTTTTGCTTATATCGTCGCCATAGCGACGAGCGGAGTGACGTCATCGACGTCAGCCGACGTCCTGACGTCAGCCGCCTCCGATCCAGCCCTTAGCGCTGGCCGGAACTTTTTGTTCCGGCTGCGCAGGGCTCAGGCGGCTAGGGGGGCCCTCTTTCGCCGCTGCTCGCGGCGAATCGCCGCAGAGCGGCGGCGATCAGGCAGCACACGCGGCTGGCAAAGTGCCGGCTGCGTGTGCTGCTTTTTATTTGATTAAAATCGGCCCAGCAGGGCCTGAGCGGCGACCTCCGGCGGTGTTGGACGAGCTCAGCTCGTCCAGACCGCTCAGGTGGTTAATTAGCCTGGAGTACTTGCAATCCTCTAAATAGATTGGCTGCTAAAGGGCTAAAATGGTAGGCAGAGCAGCATTCGTTTTTTCCTTAGTACTGGAAGCAGTGGTACAACAGGGAAGAAGACCCAATGGCTACTGAGAGACTTGCATTCTAAATACATGCTTTATCTTCAGGCATTTAAGACTTTTTGAAATAGTTTCACCCACTCTCATAAACTGGTACCTTTTTGGCTTGCTTTTTGGGAATATGGACAACTACCTTTTATTTAAAAAACAAAAACTTATTATTGTATTTGTTTTGGGTTCCCTTTGGGACCACTACCCAAGTCTGCTGTAATTCTCCATAACTTAATTGGATACACTTTAACAGGCTATTGATTTTCTTTTAATAATTTTCATAATTGTTTAAAGTTTTATCTTGATATCTACACAGAATCTGAAAAGGGTGACCTCGAAGACAAACCAGCTTCTTCGGAACCTGCACAAGTCATGGTGACAGAGGGGAATGTAACCCATAGTCCTGTAGAGACTGTACAAAATGCCGCCATATGCCAAAGAACTGCAATCAAACCAAGCGAACCACCCTCTGACAATAACTAATGGACAATGTTTTATACAGCCAATCACCAGAAATGCTATGTGTGATACAAAAGAACTTTTGAAGTTTCCTGGTCATTACATGAAATGACCGAAGATTGCCAATTCATTTTTATTTCTCATGCTGCTTTGGCCAGACTTTAAGTGCTATTTTTCCTTTGTTTCAAGGTGCAATCTCCGCCAGAATTTGCTAAATTAATGACAGTGTTTTGACGGGGGAAACAATATAAAGTATATATTCAAAAATCTTTTCTATTCAGTGTCAAAGTCTACATGCAGCATTTGTATGAAATGCTGCCATGGATGTGTTGAGTTTAATGAGAACAAAAACACACCATTCAGTAAATAAAATTCCTTTTTTTGTGTTCATGATTTTTAGAATAACACTCATTAGTGAAAGCTTTTACAAAAGAACTGAGGAATGATACTATGTCACTGCACATCTGCGTATTCTACAGGTATCTGCAAACTCGAGAGGTTTATTATCAAAAGTATTATAGAAGTACAAATCAGGACAATTCAGTGCTTGATCATTTGGCTAATATGGTAATTTGGGGGCGTGAAAGTAGAATAAGTATGTATTCATATTTTTTAAAGTAAGGAAGAGCAAGAAAGGTTAGGGTTGTGGAGGTTCGTATGAAGGTTTCGGGGTTTGTGGATTGACGTGCTCACACCAGTGTGAGGGTGTAGCCAAACTGGCAAAATACCTGATGAAGTTGTCCAGACCCGTGAAATGCGTTATTTACCAATAAAATTAGATTCAATATATTTGACTTAAGTCATTTTTGAGATGTTTGTGCAATACTCTTATTTAAAATATTTTTACTTGGAGTGCCTCCAACACTTTTTTAATTATTAATTAGGGAATGTTTCAACATTAGGGAATGTTTTTGGGTTAAAGTGTACCCGAGGCGATATGTGACATGATGAGATAAACATATGTATGTACGATGCAAAACATATTAACAGCCACGCTGTTTTTCTTTTTCTTTTTTTGCTGCATGAAAGAGTTAATTTTCAGGCAAGCAAGTGACAGCTTCTGTCTTGTCGGTACCTTGTTGGGAATATAGTAAACCTCACTGATAAGCAAATTACAGCCATAAAAGTTTTCCTGGCTAGATACAACTTCTGAGGGCAGTGGAGAGATTGAAAAAGATATATAGTTCATGTATTTTAACCCTGAGGACTGCCTTTGAGCAGAGACAATAAAACATTCAATCTACTTTGCAATTGTTTAAATATAAAATAAAACCATGGGATATCTAAAAAAAAGTCATTGTAGGAGTAGTAAGACAAATACAACTGCTTATCTCATCAGTTTATTTTCACCTTGGGTGCACTTTAAGGCTTTTGGTTAGGATTTGGGGAATGTTTTAGGTTGGGGTAAGATATTTGTTTAGCATTTGGGGAATGCTTTGGGTTGGGGTAAGGTTTTTGGTTAGGATTTATGGATTTGGGTTGGGGTAAGGTTTTTGGTTAGGATTTATGGATTGTTTCAGGTTGGGTTAAGATTAACAATAATAAAAACTGTATTCAAATGTATAACTTAAAAAAATGTATAAGGTTCAAACCTAATGACTTGACACCAGACCAATGAATATTATTTAGCGTTTATAAAACACCATAATTAGCAATGGTGCTTATGAAATGAGATACAAACATGGGTGCTTAATACTGTATATGGGTAATAGCAAAAAAGTGATACCAACTAAAATTTTATTAGATCAGATATTAGATTCAAATTAATCATTGAACGCAATGAAAATCTCTTAACTACTTTCGGACCGAGCGAGTGCGAATCTACGTCGGGCAGGGGGCGCTGCGGTCCTGACAGGACGTAAACTCTACGCCCCATTGACCGCGTGCCCCAGCCCGTCTCCGCCGCTCGGACCGCTTTGCCCCCGCCGCTCGTTGCTGCCCTGCCGCCTCTATGACGGCAGAGCACTGTGAGCCGGGCAGGAGCCGTTTTCATTGGCTCCTAGCCCTTTCATTCATGTAAGCCGCTCTCATTGGCTTACATGGAGTGACAGTGTCAGGAGCCAATGAAAGCGGCTCCTGACCGACGCACAGCGCTCTGCCGTCATAGCGACGGCAGAGAGAGCAGCCTGCGGCGGGGACAGAGCGGCGTGTTCGTCGGGAGCGGCGGGTCATTGCGGCGATTCGTCGGGAAGTGGCGATTTACGGGACCAGCACCCTCTGGTCCTTAAGGGGGCAGAGGGTGCTGGTCCAGAAAGGGTTAAAAAAGTAAAGTTGATCGATATGTGGTTATTTTAGTGATCGAATATTAATCTGGCATGCCCATTCCTTACCGTGCCGTAATAGTTGGGATTGTGGGGTAAGGGGGGGGGGGGCAATGGGGGAAAGGGGGGTTGTACCCCAGGTGGCAGTAGCAAATGACCATGATTAGCCTATCTTTGTACCGCATCATGCAGTAAAATCTACTGAAATCAGATATCTAATGGTGCAAGGTGGTAGACCAGGTAATCAAGTGATATGAGAAGGTATTGATTATTAACCAGATCGGCCACACATGGCATAAAGCATGCCTAGCATGATACAGATAATGTAAAAAAAACAAAAACAAACCATATAATGTTTATAATAAGAAACAATAAAGGAGGAAGTCCTGCACCTACAATCGGACAATCTAAATAGGTATCTTAACTGATACGCAAGGCAGTGGTAAATTTGCTGTGTGCTTAACCTTCTGCCGCCCGCGTCACGCCAGTAGGCGTGGCCGCGGCGGCAGCCCCAGGACCGCCTAACGCCAATTGGCGTAAAGTCCTGGGGCTCTGTTTTACATGAGATCGCGCGCATGGTGCGCGCGCATCTCATGCTCGGAGGGCGTAGCTCTGCCCCGCCTTCAGTCTCCGAGCGGCTATTGCCGCTCAGGAGACTGTTAGACGGCGATCACGCCGTCTATTTACTAGGTGCAGCGCTGCGATGAGCAGCAGCGCTGCACTGGGGACAGCCGTGTGACACGGCTGTCCCCATGGGGGACAAGAGAGCGATCGGCTCTCATAGGCAGAAGCCTATGACAGCTGATCGCCATAATTGGCTGGCTGTGGGGAGGGAGGGAGGGAGGGAAGAAATTTAAAGAAACAGGGGTTTTTAAAGAAAAACAACAAACAATAATATTTATTAAAAAAAAAAATAAACATGGGGGAGCGATCAGACCCCACCAACAGAGAGCTCTGTTGGTGGGGAGAAAAGGGGGGGGGGGAATCACTTCTGTGCTGAGTTGTGCGGCCCTGCAGCTTGGTCTTAAAGCTGCAGTGGCCAATTTTGCTAAAAATGGCCTGGTCACTAGGGGGGTTTAGCCCTGCAGTCCTCAAGTGGTTAAAGAACACAGCAATTTTACCAGCAGTGGCGCCAGTAGAGCAGTGCCCATTACCCAATTAGCGCAATACGTGTTACTGGGGTAAACTGGGGTGTTTTGCCATGTTAACATGCGGTACGCTACCTGCAAATGCCAAATTTACTACTGCTTTCTGCATCAGGTTCATGATGAGATAAACGTGTGTATGTACAATTCCATTCCTGCATATAACTAGGCTTTGTTCATTTTTTTTCTTTTTCAACCTGAAACGGTTTAAATGTTCAGGTAAGCAAATGTCAGTTTCTCTCTAGTCTGGACATAATCAGTCTATAGCACAGCCTTTCAACCCTGAAGGGAACCCTGCATATAAGTTTGGGGATCTCAAGGAACCCCTGAGAACATTTTTTTATCTCGAGGAACCCCTGCATTTATTTCGGAGAAGTCATGGTCTTTAAAAGTATGTGTGGCTGTTTATTTCACTACCCCCATTACACTGCCACTCATTACACTGTCGCCTGACCCCCCTATTTAGTGCTTCTTGTTAAAGTACCCCCTATTATAATGTGCTCTATTATACTTCCCCCACAATGGGGGAAAATGCCAAGGAACCCCTGCAGAGTACTCAAGGAACCCTGGTTGAGAAAGCCTGCTATAGCATAACCCTGTAGATGAAAATTTATTGCAGCCATAAAACTGTTGCCCTGGCAAAGAACAGCTTCTAAGTGCAGGGAATAGATTAAAAAAAAGGTCAAGTTCATAGATTGTGGCTCTGAACTGTGTCATTCATCTGAGACAATAAAACAGGAAGGCTCTGTTCACAGTGACACATTGCAGTGTGTAGCCAGGGCCGGTTCTCTCATGAAGCAAGGGGAAACATTTGCATCAGGCGCAGAGATTTCAGGGGCAGCATTTTTGTACCGTATGTAGGATTTTTGAGTTGATCTCTTTATTCCTGGGGTGCCTTTGCTCCCCTCCCCTCTCCATATCAAAGAATATGCTTCTTGGTTAAGCCAAACAGAGATTTACATTCCATATGTGCCTACACACCATCAGCCAAAGTGATCATAAACAATCTTTTTGGCTGGCAAAAAAACCTGTTCAAATAAGGCTTTAGACAAGGGTGAGGTTGCGGTTGTGCATAGGTCATAGAGGTAGACTAAGTAACAGCATTTTGGTTGATTTAGGGGAGAACCTCCCTAAAACTTTCTGCCTGTCTTACCAAAGTTTGTTCTCAAGTTACAGTGGCACCTCATTCACACCACACTGCAATTTACTGCAGCAATAGCACTGAGAAACTAAGGTTGAAAGGCTAAGCACATTTTGTAAGCGGCAAAAAGCATAAGAAGTCGTATTCCATCCATGCTTTTGAATCTAAGCATTCTGATTTTGCAGATGACTTGGAGTGCAGTGTTCCCCCAGTCATATCGAACATGAGTGTGCATGTCCAACATTTGTTTTCATTTGAATGTTGGGTATGCCTTGTGGTCTTTCAATGGTATTCCATTTGCTCCACACATTTGTTGGGAATGGATTTTCATATGACGATTATATTTGAGAAATATCCATTGTCCATAACCCAGTATTGTTTACGTTTTTTCTTCTTTTTGTTCTAACTGCAGTTTTCCTTCAAGTAATTTGTTTGAAGTTTTGAAGTGTATGAAGTCAGCATGATTCCATTTTTTATTTATTTATTTATTTACTTCTTTTTGTTTGTTTTTGTTTTGATATTGCTTTTTTAACTATGCTAAATATCTGACCTCCAATGCCCTCCAAATTATCCTTAAGGGCCACATTAATTGCAATGTAGAGATACACTTTCACATATTTCTGCAATAAAAGCAAGCTGCTGTGACTTTGTTTAATTTTGTTATTGCTGTCAGAAACTGCTTGGTGCTTCACCGATGTTATTTTCCTTTCTTGAACTGTTTCCCTCAATCAACATAAATGCAGAGGCAGGCGGTTCTTCCGTGAAAAAAACGTGAATCACTTGCTTCAGGGCGGCAACAATTGGGTGACAAGAGGCGGCTCTCCTCCCCAAATGTCCGCCTCCTCGCACTCCCCGTCTCCCTCTCCCTAGAGGCGCGGTGTCGCTTCACTCACCTGCTCTCAGCATTCCACCTCACCTGCTCTCAGCATTCCACCGATGGGATCACCATTCGCCCGTCCACTGTTCTTTATCCATGGCTACAGCGGTGCTTTATATGACCTGTGATGTGCTGCCGGGTCACATGGGACAACGCTGTTATTGCTGTCAGAGACTGCTTGTGCTTCACCGATATGTATGTTCTTTTTGGAACTGTTTTAACTCATCATCCTCAACCTACATAAATGCAGGGGAGGTTCAGCAATGTGAATAATATGCTCCGGGTGGCAACACTTAGAGGGCAGCAAGAGGCGTTTCTCCTCCCCAAATGTCCTCCTCTTCTCATTTCCCCCTCACTAGATGTGCGGCACTGCTTCACTCCCCTGGTCTCATCGCTCCTGCAATGGGATCTCCATTCGCACAGCCGGCATCCTGTGTCCATGGCTACAGTGGTGCCTCATGTAACCTGCTATGACCTGTTATGTGCTGCCAGGTCACATGGGGCTCTGCTGTGGTCAGAGAGCAAGCAGGACATTGCTTGTGGTTAGTGATACCATCCCTAATCTGCTGAGAACGAGTGATGCAGTGCCAGCACATACAGTACCTGGCATCATGGGGATCAGAGCCAGAATGCTTCAGGCCAGCAGGGAGGAGATGCTGTCTTGGAGGAAGCAGAGGGGGTAGGGACAGTGCCTGCAATGCACAGTCTGATGTGTCTCTCCTCTCTGGTCCGGCTTTGCACACACACATTGAGGGGTTGTGGTGGGGGGATGGGGTCATTCTCACAATGTATTGCTTCAAGCGGCAAAAAGAACGGGCCCTGCATAAGTGTATCCCCATCTGTACTCCGATGATCAGCAAGGTTATCACAGATGCCAGTCAATCTTCAGAGAACACAAGGACTACCATTCTCAAAAATCAAATCAAAGCACTATCTGATGTCTGATTATACTCCTAACGTCTTCACCTATATCGCACAGACATCCAGGGGGAAAATACAAAATAATAAAAAAAACAGGCACCTGAGAAAGGAGTGATAAGCTGCAACTTACAGAACTGGCCAAGCGAGCATTTTAACTTTAGTTTCAAGCAAGAGAGGTTTATAAATCCCCCATTTTTGTCATTTTTTTGTGATTTGGTACCATAATAAAAGATTCATAAAAAGGCAGTTAAAGACTAATGCAATTCCTTCACATTATTTTACATGAAAAAATCAATTGCTTTTTAAATTCTGTACTTTATTTGGAGCATTATACTTGTACAGGGTCTATTCTTCATGGTATAAATTCCACAAAATGGAATTTAGATTCTGATCCAGTGTCACCTGCACATTCATGCTGCAAATCCTCCTTCCTACCGCATCTCAAACCACCATTCAGGGCCATTACTGGCCATTTTGGTGGCCAAGGCAAAGCACGTGTTACCTGCTTCCATCCCCTAAACCAGGGGTAGGGAACCTATGGCTCGGGAGCAAGATGTGGCTCTTTTGATGGCCACAACTGGCTCACAGTTAGGGGTTGATCCACTAAGCTACACTGCTCAAGCAGTGCAGCTTAGTGTGGCAGCGCAAGTAAAATTTTCTAAGTGTACACGCTGCTACTGTAGCATGCACTACTAACTTACTCGCTCTCCCCCCAAAACTAACAGCAGCTTTAATTGTCCCACTCTGGACCCTGTCAGGTCCAGTGACTTTGTAGGATGAGATCCTCGCTCTTTAATTGGCCCAAAAGGCGGTCTGTCACTTGACAGGCAGCCTTTTAGGCTAAAGTGCGGGGATCTCGTCCTACAAAGTGAATCAATCCCCAAGTCAGCTAGCTAATTGTACAAGCTGTTACTCGGTATTTCTCCTGTCTGGCTCTCGGGGGAAATTGCTGATGTTGCTGAAACCCAAGAGAAGCTGAAGACGTGTCTGACACTTCCCGCTGAATGGCGGATCAACTGTATACACATCACCATGGCAACAGGGATGTGAGCCTTCTGCTGCGCATGCGCTCTGTTCCAATTTGAAACATTGGGCTTGATTCACTAAACCATGATAAGGCCTATCACGGGCGTTTTTGTGTGCATTTACGCGTTTGCGCGTGATTGCGAATTTGCACGCGCAATTGCGAAATGATAAAATTATATGGTTTTCCTGCACATTTGGGCATGCAAATTTGCGATTGCGAAAATGCGTGCGAAGACGGCCGTAATAGGACTTATCACGGTTTAGTGAGTCAAGCCTATTGTCATGGGCGCGAGTGACTCTCTCTGTGAGCCGCTGCGCAGGTCTGGACTAGACCAGAGCAGCGGCGCACAGATACAGAGAGTCACTCGTGCCTGCTAATTGCATAAGTGTCCCGCTGCTGCCGCCCGCATCATTTCATTCTAAAGGGGGGAGCGAGAGAGAGAGGGAGCCCCAAAGGTGAGGGAAGGGAGGGGAGACTTCCCCCCTTCTCCACCGCTGCCACACGCTCCCTTTTCTCTCTACGCACTGGGGGGCACCTGTCACTACCTGAACTAGGGGGCACTGTCACTACCTGAACTGGGGCACACTGTCACTACCTAAACTGGGGGCTCCTGTCACTACCTTAACTGGAGGGCACTGTCACTACCTAAACTGGGGGCTCCTGTCACTACCTGAACTGGAGGGCACTGTCACTACCTTAACTGGGGGGCTCCTGTCACTACCTGAACTGGGGGCTCATGTCACTACCTGAACTGGGGGCACTGTCACTACCTGAACTGGGGGCTCCTGTCACTACCTGAACTGGGGGGTACTGTCACTACCTGAACTGGGGGGCTCCTGTCACTACCAGATCTGGGGGGCACTGTCACTACCTGAACTGGGGGGCATTGTCACTACCGGAACTGGGGGGCACTGTCACTAGCTAAACTGGGGGGCCCTGTCACTACCTAAACTGGGGGGCACTGTCACTACCTGAACTGGGGGGCACTGTCACTACCTGAACTGGGGGGCACTGTCACTGCCTGAACTGAGGCACCTGTCACTACCTGAACTGGGGGGCCCTGTCACTACCTAAACTGGGGGCTCCTGTCACTACCTAAACTGGGGGCCCTGTCACTACCTAAACAGGGAGGTTCCTGGCGCTACCTAAACTAGGGGGCACCTGTCACTACCTAAACTACCTAGGTCAGCCAGCCCAGCATCACCACCAGCCAACCAGCCCAAAAACACTGTCAAAAAGGCCACAGCATCACCGCCAGCCAGTCCAGCCACAGCATCACCGCCAGCCCGGCCACAGCATCACCGCCAGCCCAGCCACAGCATCACCGCCAGCCAAGCCACAGCATCACTGCCAGGCCTTTCAGCCCACACATCATCCCCAATCCAGCTAAAAACAGTATTGCCAGGCCAGCCAGGCACAGCAGCCAGTAAAGGAGAATTCAGAAGCCAGGTGAGAGGTGTCTACCATATTAAGGGGGCATTCTGCCTATTTATGTGAAATGCTGTCTATTTATGTGCCTCATGACTGCTTAATTTGTCTTGTTCGGGGCCTCATGGTTACTGAATTTGTCTTGTTGGGGGCCTCATGATTTGTTGGGGGCCTCAAGATTGCTGAATTTGTCTTGCTGGGGGCCTCATGATTGCTGAGTTTGTCTTGTGGGGGCCTCATGATTGCTGAATTTGTCTTGATTGGGGGCCTCATGATTGCTGAATTTGTCTTGTTGGTGGCCTCATGATTGCTGAGTTTGTCTTGTGGGGGCCTCATGATTGCTGAATTTGTCTTGATGGTGGGCCTCATGATTGCTGAATTTGTCTTGTTGGGGTCACATGATTGCTAACTGCGAGACTATGGAAAAAGCTGAATCATCATCATATGAGACAATAGCATTAAACTGACTTTTTCAGCTTTTTAAAACAGAAAATGAAACTGGGAGGTTCTTAAAAAATGAATACATTTTTCAGGAGTAGGATGGATGAAATTGTTTATCTTCACAGTTTAATTTCAACTTGGATTTTCCATAATGTTCATGTATGAGTTAAAACGTTTGTATTTAGTTTAAATTGCTGTTGGCACTTTGCGATAGATAAGTGACTTTTGGGTTGCAGTTTGAGCACTCGACCTCCAAAAGGTTTGCCACCACTGTCCTAATCTAATTGCCCACCATTGCTAAGTTCATGTAAACTTGTCTCCACCGCGACCACACCCACATTCTGGTCCATGACCACACCGTAGCGCGCCGCACATCGTGACCCCATTTGCGCCACACAACGTACCCCCAATTTTTGATGCACCGCACTACTTCTTCCTCCCCCCTTTTTGCCCCCCCCCCCCCCGGAAAATTTTCTGCGGACGCCCATGCTTATTGTATGGCTCTCAGGGAAATACATTTTTAAATATGTGGTGTTTATGGCTCTCTCAGCTGAAAAGGTTCCTGACTCCTGCCCTAAACTAGTAACTAACTAATGGGATGTCTGTAGCCTACTTTAATTGGCTTTGCATATAGCAATGACAAATTGATAAGCTAGATACAAAGATATTGTTTCTCAAAACAAATCTGCAGACATCAAACCAACAAACATTGACTGTAAGGTTCTGACCCAGTTATGTATAATGCCTGAAGAAGAAACTTAATGTTTCGATAGCTTGCAATAAACCATGTACAGTTAGTCATTAAAGGTATCATCGGAATCAACGCTTGTTGGTTTGATGTCTGCCTTTCTGCTCCTGGACTAACACCGGACCACACTTCACTCAAAACTAATCTATAAAGGATTAGAGATGTCGCGAACGGTTCGCCTGCGAACGGTTCCAGGCGAACTTTGGTGGTTCGCGCTCGCCTTGACCAGGCGAACTTTTGCGGAAGTTCGATTCGCCCCATAATGCACTATGAGGGTTGCATCACAGTCAGCAGGCACATTGTAGCCATTCAGGCTACACTAAGTCCTGGAGCCCCCCCCCCTTATATAAGGCAGGCTCGCTGGCCATGACACTCACTCGTGTGCCTGCTGCAAATAGACAGACTAGGGAGAGCTGCTGCAGATTTTTTCTCCTAGGGAAAGATTAGTTAGGCTCTTGGCTTGCTCCTGGCTGATTGTTATTGCTAAAATAGCACCCCTCAACAGCTCTTTTGAGAGCTCTAATGTTTTCATGATGTGTTTTTTTTGTGTGTGTTGCTCACTGACACTGACATTATACAGCCCTATCTGTTGCAGCTGGACCTTGGTAATTGTTATTACTGTGCCAGCCAGGCCCTGCCTAACTATCTATACTGGGACACCTACCTATGCCTACCTAACTACTGGGGCACCTACTTACCTATACGGGGACACCTACCTACCTACCTATACTAGGGGACCTACCTATGCCTACCTACCTATACTGGGACTCCTACCTATGCCTAGCTATCTACTGGGACACCTACCTATGCTTACCTACCTATACTGGGTCTCCTACCTATGCCTAGCTAACTACTGAGGCACCTACCTACCTATACTGGGTCTCCTACCTTTGCCTAGCTAACTACTGGGACACCTACCTATGCCTACCTACCTATACTGGGTCTCCTACCTATGCCTAGCTAACTACTGAGGCACCTACCTACCTATACTGGGTCTCCTACCTATGCCTAGCTAACTACTGGGACACCAACCTATGCCTACCTAACTACTGGGGCACCTACTTACCTATACGGGGACACCTACCTACCTACCTATGCTAGGGGACCTACCTATGCCTACCTACCTATACTGGGACTCCTACCCAATGCCTAGCTAACTACTGGGACGCCTACCTATGCTTACCTACCTATACTGGGTTTCCTACCTATGCCTAGCTAACTACTGAGGCACCTACCTACCTATACTGGGTCTCCTACCTATGCCTAGCTAACTACTGGGACACCTACCTATGCCTACCTACCTATACTGGGTCTCCTACCTATGCCTAGCTAACTACTGAGGCACCTACCTACCGATACTGGGTCTCCTACCTATGCCTAGCTAACTACTGGGGCACCTATCTATGCCTACCTACCTATACTGGGTCTCCTACCTATGCCTAGCTAACTACTGAGGCACCTACCTACCTATACTGGGTCTCCTACCTATGCCTAGCTAGCTACTGAGGCACCTACCTATGCCTACCTATCTATACTGGAACTCCTACCTATGCCTACCTACCTACCTACCTATACTGGGACTCCTACCTATGCCTACCTACATACAAGAAGATAATAAGGTCGTTGCTTCATTGTGGACAGACCAAATTTGATCAGCTTGACAGTCACTGTTGTTCTATCATTGAGCTACCACAGCCCGGCGACCATATGGGCTGGAAAACTGCCACGGCCTGCACTCTGGCCATGTTGCGCACCAGTCCAGCACGGCCTTCACTACGCAAACAGCTGTTTGCGCTGCGTTACACAGTGAGTTTGGTGTGTCAGTGTGAAGCAGAACTCTAATTACACTCCCTGATAGATGTATACACATGCAAGATGTTTGCAAGCACTTTAGACCTGCAATTTAGCATTCAATGTGATTTCTGCCCTTAAAACGCTGCTTTGCGTCACATCCAGATTTTTCCCCGGGACTTTGGGCATGTATCCCACTCATCCATGGCCCCCTCCAGGTGTTAGACCCCTTGAAACATCTTTTCCATCACTTTTGTGGCCAGCATAATTTTTCTATTTTGCAAAGTTCGCCTCCCCATTGAAGTCTATTGTGGTTCGCAAACTTTTACGCGAACCGAACCTTCCGCGGAAGTTTGTGAACGGTGTTCGCAAACCGAAAATCGGAGGTTCGCGACATCTCTATAAAGGATAAATGGCTTAAACTCTCTCAGACCATCCAAGGGACAGGTCGCTGCAACCACTGCACCTGCTGTGATCGGGAGCAGAACATCCAGGAAAATGTAGTAGATAAGAATTCTGTTGCACCAATCTCAGGATAAAAGTCCAATTTTTATTGAGGCAATTGTGGACAAACAACAATACAGCTCATCGGAGCAAACTTATGGCTCCTTAGTCATAGCTCAGCTGTTTGTCTACAATTGCCTCAATAAAAATTGGGCTTTTATCCTGAGATCGGTGCAACGGAATTCTTATCTACTGTTTGTGTGAAACCTGTATTTTTACAGGTTGGAATATTGTCCTGTAAATACAGACCAAATCAAAACAATAAGGTTAGGCTCACAGTGGTGAGTTGCATAACTCATGTGTTATGAGTGTGAACTGCAATGCAGACTGGACATAGACTTTAATACAAAGGGCCTGATTCACAAAGCGGTGCAAAGTGTTTGCACGCCAGTGAAAAGCCCTTTATTCTGCAACGCAACTGACCACTGTGAACACGGCCTTACAGTTGAATTCACTTATAAACAGTACATGCCATTCATTGTTATACTATTCAGGCAACCTTTATTATGCTAAAGGATACCCGAACTGACATGTGACATGATGAGATAGATATGTGTATGTACAGTGCCAAGCACACAAATAACTATGCTGTGTTCCTTTTTTTCTTTCTCTGCCTGGAATAGTTAAATATCAGGTATGTAAGTGGCTGACTCAGTCCTGACTCAGACAGGAAATGACTACAGTGTGAGTCTCACTGATAAGAAATTCCCCTTTTTATCTCTTTCTTGCACTCAGAAGCCATTTTCTGCTAGGAAAGTGTTTTATAGTTGGAATTTCTTATCAGTGAAGGTCACACTGTAGTCACTTCCTGTCTAAGCCAGGACTGAGTCAGCCACTTACATACCTGATATTTAACTATTTCAGACAGAGAAAGAAAAAAAGGAACACAGCATAGTTATTTGTGTGCTTGGCACTGTACATACACATGTCTATCTCATCATGTCACATGTCAGTTCAATTATCCTTTAAGTTTGTTCAGAAGTACCCATTTAGGTGTTAAGGAATAACTTTAACCCAGCATTGAAGTTAATCCCAATCAGTAGCCGATACCCCCATTTCTCATCAGAAATGTTCACCTTTTCTTGAATAGATCATTAGGGACTTCGGTATGGCTGATATTGTGCTGAAACTCCTCCCACAGTGTGATGTCAGGCCCATGGCCCTGATAGTTTTCTGTCTGAGAACCTTGTTGCATTGTGGGAAATAACAGCTATTTCCATCTGCCAAGCAAGCAGTATCTCCTTCTGTGTATAGAACTCTCAGTAAACGAACATTCTGTACAGATCACCTGGCAGGACTAAAGATGTCACCACCAGTGATACATTTCGGAATATAAATCAGGGAAAGATTTTACAATGGGCAAACACTAACTTAATTATCTATAAATTAATATTGTAAAGAAATAAGCAATTGTATTCATTACTTTGTTTCTCTAAAATTACCATTCATCAATGTCTTAAAGAAAACCTGTAACAAAAAAATCCTCCCCTGCGGGTTACTAACCTCGGGTGGGGAAAGCCTCCGAATCCTATTGAGGCTTTCCCCGTCCTCCTCATTCTCACGAACAGCGGGGATGTAAATATTTACCTTCCCGGCTCCAGTGCAGGCGCAGTATCGGCTCTCCGCCTTGGAGATAAGTGGAAATAGCCGATCACTGTCGGCCCGCTCTACTGCGCAGGCGCAAGTCTCCTGCTCCTGTGCAGTAGAGTGGACCTGATGGAGATCGGCTATTTTCGCTTATCTCCGTGCTGAGTGCCTCAACAGCGCCCCCACTGGAGCCAGGAAAGATAAATAAATCAGCGATTGTCAGGCTTGTCGAGCCCGGATTGCGGGACACTTCGGGGGAGGCAGCACTGGACTGCCTGCAGCTACAGGGGAGGGGGAAGCCTCATTGGGACCCTGAGGCTTCCCCCTCCCGAGGTAAGTAGTACCCCCCAGGGGAACTTTTTTTTGTTACAGGCTCTCTTTAATGGAACTAGCAGCTGTGCATAACTATTGCATAAAGCACAGTCTGCTAAGAATAACTCCTTGGTGCCCCCTCAAGCAGCTGCCACTCCAGGTATCTACCTGGTTTGTCTGTGCCTCAGAATGGCCCCGCTACCACCAGTTTTGACTGCTGACACAAGGCAGGTTGGGTCCATGTATTCATGCTGCCAAATTGTCATCCAGCCATCTGTGTACCTTAGCAGTAATTCAGGTTTATTGGAAGGGGTTATGCTTTTTTTCAGTGCTAAACAGTCCAGTTTTGGTGGTGACCACTGCAGTCTCAGCTACCTTTTTTGGAAGTTGAGCCTGATACAGCTTGATATAATGTGATGTTTGAGAAGCCTTTCTGTTCACTGCATCTGTCAACTTTTTCCATTAGAGCCATTCTACCCTGGACTATCAGTAGTGCAGTATTTCTGTCCATTTTTGTTCAGTTTTACAATATTCTGAGAAGGTTGTCGGTGTGTTTGGTTAGGGGCTCTCAGTTGATCAACTCCAGTACCAGATGATAGAGAAAACAAACAGAAAAAAACCGGTGTGCCAACATAGTTTAGTATTATACAACACTGGGATAACAAGCAAGCAGAGTGATACTTAAAGAGGAACTCCAGTGAAAATATTGTAATAAAAAAGTGCTTCATTTTTACAATAATTATGTATAAAGGATTTAGTCAGTTTTTGCCCATTGTAAAATCTTTCAAATCCCTGATTTATATTCTGACATTTATCACATGGTGACATTTTTACTGCTGGCAAGTGATGTAGCTGCTGTATACTGTTTTGGCAGTTGGAAACAGCGGTAAACAGCTATCTCCCACAAGGCAACAAGGTTCACAGACAGGAAACTCTCGGAAGTACCTCGGTACTCAGAGCTTCTTGTGGGAGGGGTTTCACCACAATATCAGTCATACAGCGCCCCCTGATGGTCGGTTTGTGAAAAGGAATACATTTATCATGTAAAAGGTGTTATCAGCTACTGATTGGGATTAAGTTCAATTCTTGGTCGGAGTTTCTCTTTAAGGTGGCCACTAACGGCCCAATTTCTAGCGAAAAATCATTCGAGCGATCAGAAATTCTGATCGGATTGGTTATAAATAATCTCCATTGGTGGACACAATCGATTATAACCGTGTGAAAAAAATGTTGTCCGAATGAATTTTTGATGAACCAAAACTTGGATTTTCTTGTTGGTTGTGATAGCTATGAAGCAAAAATTGGTTCGTTGATGGTGTAGTGAATGATGTATTACAATATTTCACTTCCGATCAGAATTTCTGATCTCTCAAACGATTTTTCGCTAGAAATTGGACCGTTAGTGGCCAGCTTTACACAGGTGGGTTGCTAAGGGCAACCACAATGAAAGGCATGGGAGAGTTCCATCTCCACATGGATAAATATTTGTTCTTCTCCTCAGAGTAGTTGGTTACTCACCAAAACAATAAAAAAGACACTGGACATAATCACAGGGGAGTACCCCTAGCTAGAAATAAGTACTAGACTAAATGGGAGGAGACACCCAAAGGAGTAGGTAGTTCTTTTACACTATAAGGAATAAATAAATGATCTTTCCCTGAGGTAAGACCATTCATTTATTCCTAATCCTGTATAATAATCTGCCTGTGTTCCTGTGTCCATGCGTTTAGGCGCGGCACGTAGGTGGACATTAGACAGTGCAGGAGGACGGGTGCAGGGGGTGGACATGTGTGCGCATGTGCTGTGGCATGCGTGCACGTCGGGGCCGTTGTGTTGTGCGGGAGTGTATGTGTAGCGGGCACGTATGTGTAGTGGACGTGTGCATGCACGCTGATGTGCGGGCGATGTTGCGATGGCGATGGGGGGGAGGGGGTTGTGAGGGGCGTAGCGGCCAAGGCCTAGCGCCTATTATTGTAACGGGCCTAAGGTCTAGTAGTGTATAAGAGCTACACTCCTAACCTTCTTCACGCACCTCCTCCCAGTCCAGTCTAAAGATGGTTGTGCGTGATATCAGCTGTTACAGAAATACTCTAAATTCTTGAACCAGTCCATCTGCATCTAACAGTCATGCTACGGTCTAAGTCATGGTCAAAAGAATTCTGAAGGGAGAAGATAGGCCGAAAAAATAACAAAAATCACAGGTTTCAAATGTGAAATGGCGACAGAGATTTCAAAAGACTTTTTTGTGACTGCTGCCAAAAGTGGTTCTACTGGCTCAGAAATGTGAATCACTTACTAGACAACAAATGTCTATTTTTTTTCTTTGTTTGTTAACGCAGCAGGAACAGTCATACTTTCCTAGGATGAAAAACCCCAACATATATAAGTACATAAATACTTGCTCTACATACATGTATTGTACTGTCCACATTTTAGTTTTAGCGATTTTTTATATAGTAAATAAAAATAATTCTGTTTTTAAAGAAATGTTTTCTTTTCTTTTTTTCCAAGATAATTATAATCAGCTAAAATCAAAGAAAATTACTGTACCCACATTGACACACTTCCAATGTAAAGTACAACAATTAAGTAAGAAAAGAACGGTGCTACAGCATATTAACTCAGTTCCCCTTAAAGAAAACTCCTACCCAACCATCCCTCCCTATCTTCCCAAATTTCCTTTCTCTCTATCCCCCCCCCCCCCCCCCACCTGGCTCCTTATTTTGTATAAAGGATATCTATACATGAATTTAGGCATCAACTGTCTCCTAAAGTTCCAATTGCCCCAGTGTGCCTTTCAGCCAGGGACGGATCAAGACCAAGTTGCGCCTGGGGCAAGGTCAGGTTTTGGCGCCTAAAGGTCAGGTTTTGGCGCCTAAACTGCCATTCATTTTGCCGCCTTTTTAACAATTCAACAAACTGCGCTTAAGGGCAAGATACCCGCTTGCCCCCCCCCCCCCCCCTAGATCCGTCCCTGCTTTCAGCTGTTCATAGGCATACCATGATGAAAACTTAAAAGGCTCCATCATAATTCTTATATCTTCTTGGGCTGTTCTATGTAAAATATAAGGCTTCCATCTGCAAAAAAATGTATTTGTCCCCTTCTCAATGTTGAGTGTTGCCTTTAGCTTGTCCAGCTGCATAAAATAGGAATGTTCAAGTTGAGTTAGAAATATTCATCTATTATAAATCGCCTTTTTGACTGCTGCTAGAATGATATGTCCTATTTCCGTACTGTTCTGGGGTTTTCTAATCTGTTTCTCACATACAACATTTAGTAGCTGGGAGACCTCACCCCAAAACGTACTTATGGAAGGGCAGTCCCAAATACAAGATCTGCATCGATCAGTTTGCATGTAGGAAATTGATTAATGGAATTATGGTTTTTTGGGTTATTTTATGTTAAAAACTTATTTGGCTTTGAAAATAAACAAGAGATGCGATGTTCTCGTTTTTTCTCTGATAAGAATTTTCCAGCATTTTCCACCTTGCAGCATTTCCCTTTAACTGAAGCCAATCCTGATGTCATTTCCTCCCTTACTTTTTTCCTCCTAGAAACTGCACTGTCATAGCTAGCTTGCTTTGTAAACACATGAGAGCACAGGCATATATCAGATTTCAGCAGCTCACTGAATTGCCCTCAGCCAATCAGTGAGAAACAGGAATGTGGGAGGGGTGGTGACAAGCTTCCTTCTCATTGGCAATGTAAAAATTAGAGCCAGGCTGACTGAGATAGGATTTATTACAGGAGAAATATCTGTAGAAATATCTATGTGAATAGACTGGAGTGCTTGCAAATCAGGGTAAGGTTGCAGGCTACATATTAAACACAGAGTAGTGGGTACATGGAATTTGATGTTGTGGCTGACAATCCCTCTTTAAAGTTAATCTCTGGTGTGTAAAATCAATATTATTGTATCTCTCTGCATTGAATTAATAGTTATACTGATGTCACAACTGTTTATTTTTTTTATAAAGCATATCTGTGTCCTATATTTCCACCCTGTCTGATGGTCGCTTCGTCTTCTCAAAAAAAGGGCCTTGACCATTTCTCCTTGCCGAGTGCGCAGAGGATTGTGGGAGATCATGACAAATGATCCACAGCTAGAGGCTGTGCCTGCTTAAAGCCTGTAGTGAGCATGCTTGGGATTCGCCTGGCCCGCATTCATAAAGGTGTGGGCACAAAGCGAAGCAAGATGGCTGTGCAGATAATGATTTCTTTGTCTTCCGTAAAATAATATGTAACTAAGACATAGTTACATAGTTACATAGGTATTTGGGTTGAAAAAATATATACGTCCATCGAGTTCAACCAGAAAACAAAGTACAAAACCAGCCTGCTCCCCCACATACTGTATGTCACTTATTTTACAATATAAAGTAACAAATATTTTGGTAGATATGTTGCTTAAAGAGATCCTGAACAGACTATGAAAATGAAATATGAACTTACATGAGGCTTCCTCTAGTCCCCCCATAGCCCATAAGGTCCTTCAGCATCCTCTGGGTCCCCTGTGTCCTCCCAGTGGCAGTTCCAGTAGTGCGTTGCTTTGCCCAGAGTCATGCGCAACTGCACATGCACGGACCATCCGCACGACTGGCTTGATCACGTGCCTGTCGCTGTGAGCATTCTGTGAAGGACCAGGTAAGATCAGATTTCATTTTTATAGTCTGTTCTAGGTCCCTTTAAATCAAATGATGACATTCCCAAGTATTTTGCATTTTCATTTTTAGTATGTCACCAAGTGCATAGCTAGCTCATTATTGTAACATCATCGCGTACATCTAAAAAGGGTGCCACAGTAACTTAAGTGCTGTGGAAAGCCGCTATAAGAATATCGATAAAATTACACGTATTTTACTGCTTGGCAATGCGTAATATGACAGTAGAATACCCTCCCTCTATTGATGCCTAACGTTAACCAGCCTCGCTCGCTGCAATGTCCACCGATATCTGCGTCACCTTTGCCCTTAAACTCACCGTCCACCAATTGTGATATTTATTGAGTATTGCCAACTCCCAAATTACCCCCAGGGGCACCGCTAAAGCTATTAACTAGGACAGTTTCTAGGCTAAATTGCACCCAGGGCGAGGGTGTAAAAATTGTGCCACCTCCCCTTGAGGATTCACAAATCCTTACTCTTTAGGTACAGTCATACAGCCACAGGTCTGCATACTTACTAGTGACTAGCTGCTCATCCAGGAGGCAGGGACCAGGAAAACACACAGGTGAAGAGAGCCCGGAAATCTGACTCCTCCATGGGCGTCGCGCACTGACAGCCTGCAGTACCGCTACAGGACATCAGGTGTCATCACGCGGTGGTGACGTGATGATCACTTGAAGTCTGACTCAGGCAGCCTAGGAGGAGTCAAGGAAGGTGATCGCGCTGGTAATCTTCTTTCTTCTTCCATTTGGCTGCACCGCCCTAGCCGTTATGTCCTTCTGCCTGCGCCCCCTTCTTCTACTTGTAAGTCTGCACCCAGGGCGGTCGCCCTGCCCACACTGCCCAAGAAATGGCCCTGCTATTAACATTGTGGTCTATGCAGCGCCCACTTAAAGAGGAACTCCATCCTAAACAAACACACTGTCATTAAGTTATATTAGTTATATTAATTAAAATAGATAGGTAATATAATATCTTACCCACCCTGTTTTAAAAGAACAGACAAATGTTTGATTTCATGATGGCAGCCATCTTTTTGGTTGAAAGGAGGTGACAGGGAGCATGAGACACAGTTCCAACTGTCCTGTGTGCTGAGCACCTCTCCCAGTTGCTAGGCAACGTGAATAACAACATAGGAAGTCCCATCATGCTCTGCACAGCATCAGGGAAAAAAGGCCGGCTTTTTTTCTTTGATGGGTGGTGCTTAGGTAAAAATGCAGCTAAGGGTGGCCATACATGGTACAATTTTTCATTTTTTTCCGATTAGATAATTTAGTTTGATTATTCCGTTAGATCGAATATAAAGATTTTTCCAGCATGTCCGATCTGATTTTTCTCGAAAAAAACGGGATAATCGTTTGAATTTCTAGATTGACAAAAAAATATTTTCAACTTTCATTCAATTCGATCATTTAGATCGAATAAACGGGATAATAGAACGTTTTTATTGTACCATGTATGGCCACCATAAAAATGATGCTTTGGTAAGAAAAACAAAGTTCTGATGCTGTGAAACTGTTAAAGAAACACCAAGCCTTTTCAGTTCTGCTGAGTAGATTTTTAGTCCGGAGGTTCACTTAAAGTAAATTACCTGTTTGAAACAACAACTACATAATGAAAAGATATTTCTAAACTTAATCAATATTAACTTTTAAAACAGTAGGAGTCCCAAAATCAAAGATGATATGCAAATTCAGTCTTTAACCACTTATGTGGTTAACGACCATATATCTACGTCCCACAGGACTTCAGTTTCTGGCCAGGGAGGTAGATATTCATCAATGGCTGCGGATGACAGCCACTCACTCCCTCACCACAGCTCACGAGTTTGTACTCGCTGCCGCCCTTTACTGGGGAGATAAACGAATGGGAAAACAGTTCCCATTCATTAATCTAAGTCCCCGTGTTAATGATCCCCAGCATCAATGAGATGCCTGCGTCATTGTATCTTCCGGAGTAACATGTAAACACATTACTTCCTGTTTAGTGTACTTATAGTACGCTAATAGGAAATAATGGGCAAGGACATTTTGGGGCCAAATAGAAAAATTACACCTACATTATTTATTTATTTATTTTAAATAAAAAGACCCACCATTACATTTACAATTAAACCCTTACCTTTCACACTCTCCCATGGTTACCTAAAAAAATAATATGCACCAAAAAAAAGACAAATTCAAAAAATACATAAAAAGTTACCTTAGGGACTGAACTTTTTTAATATGTATGTCAAAATGGTAGATTAATGTTATTTAGGAAATGATGGGCTTGTAATTAGTGATGGAAGCAAAATTAAAAAAAAAAAATGTACAAATACAACAAAAAGTATATCAAGACAAGAATCCTTAAAGAGAATCCTCATTAGTATGGAGGCTGACATATTTATTTCCTTTTGAACAATGCATATTGCCTGGCTGTTCTGCTGATTCACTGCCTACTTTTAGCCAAGGATCCCGAACAATCATGACAAGGTTTCTGACAAAAATCTGACGAGATTAGCTGCATGCTTGTTTCAGGTGTGTGATTCAGACTATACTGACCAGAAAGATGTGCAGGGCTGCCAGGCAACAGGTATTGTTTAAAAGGATATAATATGGCAGCCTCCATATGTTTCTCACCTCAGGTTCCTTTTAAACATGACCCCAGTAGGGAATATGTATAATTGGGCAGGAGTCTTCACTTAGAGGCATACTCACTTTTGTTGCCACTTTCACTAGGCTAGGCTGATCCTGGAAGTATTAGAGACAAAGAAAGCCTTAAAGGAAGTCTGAAGCAAAATCTCCCCAAAAAACAGATACTCACCTAAGTGAGATAAGGCTCTGGGTCCTGTAGAGCCTTCCCGTTTCTCTACTGGTCCCACCATTCCAGCACTGGCTCCCCCATTATCAATCTCTGACCGATGGCTTGGAGACTGCTCTCTGCCGATGCGAGGGAGACTTAGAAGGTCTTTGGGAGCCTGAGTGCTCCAGAAGACGGGCCGCTCTGTATTGTGCATGCAAAAGTGCACGAGAGAGCATGCTCATGTATGCGCAAAACAGATGGACCTGTCTTCGATATTCTTCCATCACCCCTCTTGCACCACCGGGTGGCGCTGCACCACTGACACTATCTTCTGAGCTCCGATCACATGTAATAACAGGTAATGTGATCGGATGTCATAAGAGGTTGCTACAGTGCCGTTGGGTGGATGAAGAGGAGAAGCCAGTCCAGCATCCGGATTCTGGAATAGGTAACTATAAAAGCTCCCTGTGCTGCTCTGCATACTGGCAGACACCTCCCAGCAGCAGGAAAAATTCAGCCATGCAGCCAAATAAAGGCTTCTCTGATCACATTTTAAATCAGGAAAAAACTTCCTTAAATTCACCGCTTGTTGACTTCATTTTTAGTGTTCATCTTAGTGCTTTGGCCATTAGGGCATTAGCACGTGCCCTCAGATCCATGATGAGATGACCCTGGATCAGTCTGTTAGCAGTATAAAGCGGTGATAGAATAGAATTTATGTGAAGCAATGAATTGGTAAACAGGAACCCTACCCTGTACTAAATGTGGCAGCAAATGTGGTAGCTGCTTTCCCAGCAGTCTCTATACTGAACAGCACAGTAAGCCATTCACATCACTTTTTTCAGAAATAAAAGCTATTTACTTTTGACATTGGTGTCCTGAAACCAGGCTATGAAAAATGATCGATGTTGCTCATTCCCCTGTCTTTGTACACTTAGCCAGCTAGTGCTTTTTTGTGCATAACACCTACAAAAATAAACATTTAGATAATCAAGAACACATTAGCAGAACACAATCCACCTTCGTATTTTCAGCTCATTTGCAGTCATACGTATGTGTAGATGCTACCACAGCATCACAGGATAGTTGAAAGGTTGTCAGATTATTTTAGCTGCCTTCAGTTACCATATATATGTGTCTACATACTCAGTTCGAAAAAAGCAATGTATGGGTACATATAATCAGTTGCATCCTATAATCGAAGCAGGAAATTTGGGCATCACATCCGCTATTTGTTTCTGCAGTTTGTATATCGGGAAGCCCTGGTATCCGATATTTTATTGGGCATCTCAGGACCCCAAATTTCCTGTTATAGCTGCTAATTCGGGCTAATTCGTGCCTAAGGTGGCACCCAAACTTTCCCATCGCCTCCAGCACTTGATAAAATTGTGAAGTTGTCACAGATATTGGCGGGGATTGCGGTGGACGGGGAGGGGGGCGGTTTAGGAATAGGCATGGGTTAGGCATTGGTAGAGGGAGGGCGGGCTCCTATGAGAATAGGGTTATGTTTAGTGATAAATATTGCTGGATTTTGTGGCGCGGTTTGATAATGGGAGGCATAGGTGGGGAGGGGGTCGGTTAGGGTTAGGCATCGGTAGAGGGAGAGCATGTTAGAGAATATGGTTAGGTTTAGTGTGTCACCCATTTTACATGTACACACCTATAATATTAAATTGAACCCAAGGTGAAAATAAACTGATGAGATAAACAATTGTATTTTTCTCTTACTCTTAAAAATGACCTTTTTTTTAGAGATTCCATGGCTGCAGCCGCCCAAGGCCAGGCCTTTGGGCCTTTCCAGAAATTCGTCTCTGTCCATGAGCGCGATCGTGCTGCACCCACGCTGGTATGGCCACACTCGTGCAAGAAGTGGTCTGTGGTCACAACCAGAAATACAATAAAGCTCTTCTCGGATTTCTTTCAGGAGTCTTATAGCAACAGTAGGGGCCAGGAGGACGTGGGAAGCCTCTGCAGGCTCCAGAGTTTTCCTTCTTCTTAGGTAAGTATCTGTTTTTTTACCCTTAGCTGTTACGAGGACTGATGGCCTGTTGACCCTGACACCAGTGGTTGGGGTGGGCTCTCCTAGGGCGCAGAGTCAAAGAGGCTATGGGTCTTCTTCACCAGAGCATCCCATAAGGGATGTTGGGCCGCTACCCCACGTGAGCAACAGACTACTTTAGCTGCCTATTAGCCACCAGGTCGCGGCCCCCAGGATTGCCTCACCAGAGGCAGAGAGAACAACTGAGTTCGCTAAGAGAAGCTGGAAGCGTACTCGAAGAACAAGCAGTAGGTCGAGGCAGGCAGCAGACAGGTGTAAACAGGTAAACAGGCAACAGGTCGAGGCAGACAGGTGTAAACAGGTAAAAAGGCAATGGGTCGAGGCAGACAGCAGACGAGCGTAAATCAGGAGCAGGCCGAGGTCAAATACCGGAGATCAAGAACAGGAATCAAGCTAGTAATACACCAACAAGCTGCAACAAAGTAACAGCACTGACTGGCTGTCACCAGTTCTCTTATATACTGAATTCAAATCTGGCGCCAGATCTCATGTCAACATGTGCGCACATAGGTATTCCACAATGGGGTCCCCGGAAGTTATTACAACCAATAAAAGACAGAGTGCGCCCGCACGCGCACACGTACGCACAGGGCGCCGAGGACAGGAAACCAGGACGCCAAGAACGGTAACATTAGCTTTGCCTCGGGTACACTATATTATTATAGTATTTTGGGTACACCAATCAAAATTTTATGAAGTGAGTTGCATTTAATTTATCCCAATGCGGAATTTGATCTTTACTCTGAAATCTGATCGAAATAATTTTTGTATAATGACCTGCTCAATACAGTGCAAATGAACCCATTTATTGCTGCCGACCTTTAGCAACTGCGACCAAGTTTTAGGAGCAGACGAGGGCGGCAGGGGCAGGCATAGGTCAGGAAGTGAGTTTAAAGAAGTACTGTAATCAAGGACTTAACTTCATCCCAATCAGTAGCTGATACCCCTTTTCCCATGAGAAATCTTAACCTTTTCTCAAATAGATCATCAGGGATGTCTGTATGGCTGATATTGTGGTGAAACCCCTCCCACGGTGTGATGTCAGCACCTAGATCCTGTCAGTTTTCTGTCTGTGAGCCTCATTGCATTGTGGGAAATAATTGCTGTTTCCAACTGCCAAGCAAGCAATATCTCCCTCTGTGCATATATACAGTGGGTTGCAAAAGTATTCGGCCCCCTTGAAGTTTTCCACATTTTGTCACATTACTGCCACAAACATGCATCAATTTTATTGGAATTCCACGTGAAAGACCAATACAAAGTGGTGTACATGTGAGAAGTGGATCGAAAATCATACATCATTCCAAACATTTTTTACAAATAAATAACTGCAAAGTGGGGTGTGCGTAATTATTCGGCCCCCTGAGTCAATACGTTGTAGAAACACCTTTTGCTGCAATTACAGCTGCCAGTCTTTTAGGGTATGTCCCTCCCAGCTTTGCACATCTAGAGACTGAAATCCTTGCCCATTCTTCTTTGCAAAACAGCTCCAGCTCAGTCAGATTAGATGGACAGCGTTTGTGAACAGCAGTTTTCAGATCTTGCCACAGATTCTCGATTGGATTTAGATCTGGACTTTGACTGGGCCATTCTAACACATATATATGTTTTGTTTTAAACCATTCCATTGTTGCCCTGGCTTTATGTTTAGGGTCATTGCCCTGCTGGAAGGTGAACCTCCTCCCCAGTCTCAAGTCTTTTGCAGTCTCCAAGAGGTTTTCTTCCAATTTTGCCCTGTATTTGGCTCCATCCATCTTCCCATCAACTCTGACCAGCTTCCCTGTCTCTGCTGAAGAGATGCACCCCCCAAGCATGATGCTGCCACCACCATATTTGACAGTGGGGATGGTGTGTTCAGAGTGATGTGCAGTGTTCGTTTTCCGCCACACATAGCGTTTTGCATTCTGGCCCAAAAGTTCCATTTCGGTCTCATCTGACCACAGCACCTTCTTCCACATGGTTGTTGTGTCCCCCCACATTGCTTGTGGCAAACTCTAAACGGGACTTCTTATACTTTCTGTTAACAATGCCTTTCTTCTTGACACTCTTCCATAAAGGCCAACTTTGTACAGTGCATGACCTATGGACAGAGTCTCCCACCTGAGCTGTAGATCTCTGCAGCTCGTCCAGAGTCACCATGGGCCTCTTGACTGCATTTGTGATCAGCGCTCTCCTTGTTCAGCCTGTGAGTTTAGGTGGATGGCCTTGTCTTGGTAAGTTTACAGTTGTGCCATACTCCTTACATTTTTTAATGAGCGCTTGAACAGTGCTCCGTGGGATGTTCAAGGCTTTCGAAATCTTTTTGTAGCCTAAGCCTGCTTTAAATTTCTCAATAACTTGATCCCTGACCTGTCTTGGACCTGTCTTGTGTGTTCTTTGGACTTCACAGTGTTGTTGCTCTCAATATTCTCTTAGACAACCTCTGAGGCCCTCACAGAGCAGCTGTATTTGTACTGACATTAGATTACACACAGGTGCACTCTATTTAGTCATTAGCACTCATCAGGCAATGTCTATAGGCAACTGACTGCACTCAGATCAAAGGGTGCCGAATAATTATGCACACCCCACTTTGCAGTTATTTATTTGTAAAAAAATGTTTGGAATCATGTATCATTTTCGTTCCACTTCTCATGTGTACACCACTTTGTGTTGGTCTTTCATGTGGAATTCCAATAAAATTGATTCATGTTTGTGGCAGTAATATAAAAGAATGTGGAAAATGATGAGTATATTACATATAATAAAATCCATATGTTAAAGCATTAGCTACACACAGGTTCCTTACTTGTAAAGCTAAATTAACAGTACTATACTGTGCCTCTAGGAGGAGTCATCATATCATCTGTGTATTATCTCACAGAATTGTATTGGTTACCGGAAAGATCATCCAAAGAATCCGAGATCTTTAAACCTATTATTACAGTTCACATTCATGTAGCAGAAATGTTACTAAGTATAAACATCAAATAGCACATCCAGTGTAATGCATTAGCTTCAATGAACTCTGCTGTGTTTATATTTTACAGGGATACACTATTTAAATATAGGGATATGTTTTAGAAATATATACAGATAGTTCCCTACTTACAAACAACTTGAGTTACATACATACAAGTCCAGGCTCAATCAGAAAGAAATTGCAGCACAGTACTTTTGCATTAAATCTTAAAGGACAGGTCCAAGGTAAAAACAATACAAAACCCAAGATCTACTTACCTGATGTTTCCTCGACGCAGCTCCACTTCCAGGTTGTATCCCCGGGTCCCCTCCGTTGCAGATGCCGACCCCACCAGGTCGGCATCTTCTGCGCATGCACGATAGCACTCACGCAGCCTGGAGCGTTCTGCGCAGGCGCAGAAGTACTGCGTCTGTGCAGAATGCTCCCGGGCACTGGAGCGGGACCACAAGCGGTGCAGCTGCACACTCAAGAAGGTGTACCCCACCCCCTTTCATGTCCCCCTTTTTTCCCTTGCTTTGGCATTACCTGTAAGAATCTTGGTCATGCCAATAAAGCTATCTTTGATTTGGTTTGTGCAGAAGACGTCTGCAACGGAGGGGAGCTGGAGCAGAGCTGCGGTCAAATGACAGATAGACTGCCAGGGGCTGGAGGAAGCCCCAGGTAAGTAGATCTTGCTTTTCTTTTTTATTACTCCGGATATGGTTTTTAAGCCATTAAAGCACGCTTTGTGTGTGGTTTAGTTCTATACATGGGCAGCACATCCTTCATTAGAGTTGGGCCGAACGGTTCGCCGGCGAACGGGGTTCGCGCGAACTTAGGTGGTTCGCGTGCGGGTACCGCACGCGAACCTTTTGCGGAAGAAGTTCGGTTCGCCCCATAATGCACCTGAGGGTCAACTTTGACCCTCTACATCACAGTCAGCAGGCCCAGTGTAGCCAATTAGGCTACACTAGCCCCTGGAGCCCCACCCCCCCTTATATAAGGCAGGCAGCGGCGGCCATTACGGCCACTCGTGTGCCTGCATTAGTCAGAGTAGGGCGAGCTGCTGCAGACTGTCTCTCAGGGAAAGATTAGTTAGGCTTAACTTCTTCCTGGCTGCATACCTGTTCTGTTCAGTGAGCCCTCAGCCCACTGCATACCTGTACTGTGATCCTGCCACTGCATAGCTGTTCAGTGATCCTGCCACAGCATACCTGTTCTGTTCAGTGAGCCCTCAGCCCACTGCATACCTGTACTGTGATCCTGCCACTGCATAGCTGTTTAGTGATCCTGCCACAGCATACCTGTTCTGTTCAGTGAGCCCTCAGCCCACTGCATACCTGTACTGTGATCCTGCCACTGCATACCTGTTCAGTGATCCTGCCACAGCATACCTGTTCTGTTCAGTGAGCCCTCAGCCCACTGCATACCTGTACTGTGATCCTGCCACTGCATAGCTGTTCAGTGATCCTGCCACAGCATACCTGTTCTGTTCAGTGAGCCCCCAGCCCACTGCATACCTGTACTGTGATCCTGCCACTGCATACCTGTTCAGTGATCCTGCCACAGCATACCTGTTCTGTTCAGTGAGCCCTCAGCCCACTGCATACCTGTACTGTGATCCTGCCACTGCATACCTGTTCAGTGATCCTGCCACAGCATACCTGTTCTGTTCAGTGAGCCCTCAGCCCACTGCATACCTGTACTGTGATCCTGCCACTGCATAGCTGTTCAGTGATCCTGCCACAGCATACCTGTTCTGTTCAGTGAGCCCTCAGCCCACTGCATACCTGTACTGTGATCCTGCCACTGCATAGCTGTTCAGTGATCCTGCCACAGCATACCTGTTCTGTTCAGTGAGCCCTCAGCCCACTGCATACCTGTACTGTGATCCTGCCACTGCATACCTGTTCAGTGATCCTGCCACAGCATACCTGTTCTGTTCAGTGAGCCCTCAGCCCACTGCATACCTGTACTGTGATCCTGCCACTGCATAGCTGTTCAGTGATCCTGCCACAGCATACCTGTTCTGTTCAGTGAGCCCCCAGCCCACTGCATACCTGTACTGTGATCCTGCCACTGCATACCTGTTCAGTGATCCTGCCACAGCATACCTGTTCTGTTCAGTGAGCCCTCAGCCCACTGCATACCTGTACTGTGATCCTGCCACTGCATACCTGTTCAGTGATCCTGCCACAGCATACCTGTTCTGTTCAGTGAGCCCTCAGCCCACTGCATACCTGTACTGTGATACTGCCACTGCATACCTGTTCAGTGATCCTGCCACAGCATACCTGTTCTGTTCAGTGAGCCCTCAGCCCACTGCATACCTGTACTGTGATCCTGCCACTGCATACCTGTTCAGTGATCCTGCCACAGCATACCTGTTCTGTTCAGTGAGCCCTCAGCCCACTGCATACCTGTACTGTGATACTGCCACTGCATACCTGTTCAGTGATCCTGCCACAGCATACCTGTTCTGTTCAGTGAGCCCTCAGCCCACTGCATACCTGTACTGTGATCCTGCCACTGCATAGCTGTTCAGTGATCCTGCCACAGCATACCTGTTCTGTTCAGTGAGCCCCCAGCCCACTGCATACCTGTACTGTGATCCTGCCACTGCATACCTGTTCAGTGATCCTGCCACAGCATACCTGTTCTGTTCAGTGAGCCCTCAGCCCACTGCATACCTGTACTGTGATCCTGCCACTGCATAGCTGTTCAGTGATCCTGCCACAGCATACCTGTTCTGTTCAGTGAGCCCTCAGCCCACTGCATACCTGTACTGTGATCCTGCCACTGCATACCTGTTCAGTGATCCTGCCACAGCATACCTGTTCTGTTCAGTGAGCCCTCAGCCCACTGCATACCTGTACTGTGATACTGCCACTGCATACCTGTTCAGTGATCCTGCCACAGCATACCTGTTCTGTTCAGTGAGCCCTCAGCCCACTGCATACCTGTACTGTGATCCTGCCACTGCATACCTGTTCAGTGATCCTGCCACAGCATACCTGTTCTGTTCAGTGAGCCCTCAGCCCACTGCATACCTGTACTGTGATACTGCCACTGCATACCTGTTCAGTGATCCTGCCACAGCATACCTGTTCTGTTCAGTGAGCCCTCAGCCCACTGCATACCTGTACTGTGATCCTGCCACTGCATACCTGTTCAGTGATCCTGCCACAGCATACCTGTTCTGTTCAGTGAGCCCTCAGCCCACTGCATACCTGTACTGTGATCCTGCCACTGCATAGCTGTTTAGTGATCCTGCCACAGCATACCTGTTCTGTTCAGTGAGCCCTCAGCCCACTGCATACCTGTACTGTGATCCTGCCACTGCATACCTGTTCAGTGATCCTGCCACAGCATACCTGGTCTGTTCAGTGAGCCCTCAGCCCACTGCATACCTGTACTGTGATACTGCCACTGCATACCTGTTCAGTGATCCTGCCACAGCATACCTGTTCTGTTCAGTGAGCCCTCAGCCCACTGCATACCTGTACTGTGATCCTGCCACTGCATACCTGTTCAGTGATCCTGCCACAGCATACCTGTTCTGTTCAGTGAGCCCTCAGCCCACTGCATACCTGTACTGTGATACTGCCACTGCATACCTGTTCAGTGATCCTGCCACAGCATACCTGTTCTGTTCAGTGAGCCCTCAGCCCACTGCATACCTGTACTGTGATCCTGCCACTGCATACCTGTTCAGTGATCCTGCCACAGCATACCTGTTCTGTTCAGTGAGCCCTCAGCCCACTGCATACCTGTACTGTGATCCTGCCACTGCATAGCTGTTTAGTGATCCTGCCACAGCATACCTGTTCTGTTCAGTGAGCCCTCAGCCCACTGCATACCTGTACTGTGATCCTGCCACTGCATACCTGTTCAGTGATCCTGCCACAGCATACCTGTTCTGTTCAGTGAGCCCTCAGCCCACTGCATACCTGTACTGTGATCCTGCCACTGCATAGCTGTTCAGTGATCCTGCCACAGCATACCTGTTCTGTTCAGTGAGCCCTCAGCCCACTGCATACCTGTACTGTGATCCTGCCACTGCATACCTGTTCAGTGATCCTGCCACTGTATACCTGTTCTGTGAACCCGCCACTGTATACCTGTTCTGTTCAGTGGACCCGCCACTGTATACCTGTTCTGTGAACCCGCCACTGTATACCTGTTCTGTTCAGTGGACCCGCCACTGTATACCTGTTCTGTGAACCCGCCACTGTATACCTGTTCTGTTCAGTGGACCCGCCACTGTATACCTGTTCTGTGAACCCGCCACTGTATACCTGTTCTGTTCAGTGGACCTGCCACTGTATACCTGTTTAGTGAACACGCCACTGCATACCTGTTGTGTTCAGTGAACCTGCCACTGCATACCTGTTCTGTGAACCCGCCACTGTATACCTGTTCTGTTCAGTGGACCCGCCACTGTATACCTGTTCTGTTCAGTGGACCTGCCACTGTATACCTGTTCTGTGAAGTGGACCTGCCACTGTATACCTGTTTAGTGAACACGCCACTGCATACCTGTTGTGTTCAGTGAACCCGCCACTGTATACCTGTACTGTTCAGTGAACCCACCGCATCAGTGCGCATACCTGTGCAGTTAAGTGAACCCACCTACCTACGTGAGTGCACGCAGTGTGATATACCACTCCGTGCATACCCGATATGGACAAAACAGGTAGAGGAAGAGGAAGAGGTAGTGGCAGAGGCAGAGGAAGGCCACCCGGCAGGTCTGCGCGAGGTCGTGTAAATGTAATTTCGTGTGGACCTGGCCCACAGTACAGTGCTCGGAAGAAGGCACGTCCCATCACCTCCCAAGATTGTCAGGACGTGGTTGAGTATTTAGCGACACAGAACACCTCATCTTGCTCAGCCACCAGCGCTACTACTAGCACCACTTCCGCTGCATTTGACACTTCGCAAGAATTATTTAGTGGTGGTGAAATCACTGATGCACAGCCATTGTTACAGCCAGATGAATTTTCACCAGCTCATATGTCTGCGTTACGCGACAACACTATGGATGTAACGTGTAAGGAGGATGAAGGACCTACACATTTGGATTTTTCTGAGGCAAGCGAAGCTGGGCAGGATGATTACGATGATGACGATGATAGGGATCCTCTGTATGTTCCCAATAGAGGAGATGAAGAGGGGGACAGTTCAGAGGGGGAGTCAGAGAGTAGTAGGAGGATAGAAGTTGCTGAAAGAAGCTGGGGCAGCTCTTCGTCAGAAACAGCTGGTGGCAGAGTCCGGCACCATGTATCGCCAGATTCGCCACCTATGTACAGCCAGCCAACTTGCCCTTCAGCATCAGCTGCTGAGGTGCCCACATCCCAGGGTGGCTCAGCGGTGTGGAAATTTTTTAATGTGTGTGCCTCAGATCGGACCAAAGCCATCTGTTCGCTCTGCCAACAAAAATTGAGCCGTGGAAAGGCCAACACTCACGTAGGGACAAGTGCCTTACGAAGGCACCTGCAGAAAAGGCACAAACAGCAATGGGATGGCCACCTGAGCAAAAGCAGCAGCAGCACACAAAAGCAAAGTCACCCTCCTTCTCCTCTTCCTCCTTCAGGTGCATCATCTGCTTATGCCGCTCTCTCCCTTGCACCTTCACAGGCACCCTCCTCCACTCCGCCTCTGCCCTTGAGCGGTTCCTGCTCCTCTGCCCACAGCAGCAGTCAGGTGTCCGTGAAGGAAATGTTTGAGCGGAAGAAGCCACTTTTGGCCAGTCACCCCCTTGCCCGGCGTCTGACAGCTGGCGTGGCGGAACTGTTAGCTCGCCAGCTGTTACCATACCGGCTGGTGGACTCTGAGGCCTTCCGTAAATTTGTGGCCATCGGAACACCGCAGTGGAAGATGCCAGGCCGCACTTATTTTTCCAGAAAGGCCATACCCCAACTGCACCGTGAAGTTGAGAGGCAAGTGGTGTCATCTCTTGCGAAGAGCGTTGGGTCAAGGGTACACCTGACCACGGATGCCTGGTCTGCCAAGCACGGGCAGGGCCGCTACATTACCTACACAGCCCATTGGGTGAACCTGGTGGTGAACGATGGCAAGCAGAAAGCGGCGGACCAAATTGTGACACCTCCACGGCTTGCAGGCAGGCCTCCTGCCACCTCCTCTCCTCCTGCTACATGCTCTTCGCTGTCCTCCTCCTCCTCCTTGGCTGAGTGGCAGTTCTCCTCTCCAGCTACACAGCCCCAACATGGCTTGTCTCAAAGCGGAGAGTCACACTGGAGCAGCTCTCCTGGCTGCTCTTAAGAAACAGGTGGATGAGTGGCTGACCCCGCACCACCTGGAGATAGGCAACGTGGTGTGCGACAACGGCAGCAATCTGCTTGCCGCTTTGCATATGGGGAAGCTGACACACATACCCTGCATGGCACATGTCATGAATCTGGTGGTTCAAAGATTTGTGGCAAAGTACCCTGGCTTAGCGGATGTCCTGAAGCAGGCCAGGAAGTTCTGTGGGCATTTGAGGCGCTCTTACACAGCCATGGCACGATTTGCAGAAATTCAGCGTAAAAACAACATGCCGGTGAGACGCCTCATTTGCGATAGCCCCACTCGCTGGAACTCGACCCTCCTCATGTTCTCCCGCCTGCTAGAACAGAAGAAAGCCGTCACCCAGTACCTCTACAACTGGAGTAGAACGAAACAGTCTGGGAAGATGGGGATGTTCTGGCCCGACAACTGGACAATGATGAAAAATGCATGCAGGCTCATGCGGCCGTTTGAGGAGGTGACCAACCTGGTGAGCCGCAGTGAGGGCACCATCAGCGACTTAATTCCCTACGCGTACTTCTTGGAGCGTGCTGTGCGTAGAGTGGCGGATGAAGCTGCGAATGAGCGTGACCAGGAACCGTTACGGCAGGAACAGGCATGGGACCAATTTTCATCAGACCCAGCTGTTTCCTCAACACCTGCGGCAGCACAGAGGGGGGAGGAGGAGGAAGAAGAGAGGTCATGTGCAGAAGATGAGTCAGACTCAGAGGATGATGAGCAAGGTGTTTCTTTGGGGGAGGAGGAGGAGGAGGAGGGGACAGCGGCAGGAGAACAACCGCAGCAGGCGTCGCAGGGGGCTTGTGCTGCGCAACCTTCCCGTGGTATTGTTCGCGGCTGGGGGGAGGAGGTTGACTTACCTGACGTCACTGAGGAAGAGCAAGAGGAGATGGAGGGTACTGGATCCGACTTTGTGCAGATGTCGTCTTTTATGCTGTCCTGCCTGTTGAGGGACCCCCGTATAAAAAACCTCAAGGGGAATGAGCTGTACTGGGTGGCCACACTACTAGACCCTCGGTACAGGCACAAAGTGGCGGACCTGTTACCAACTCACCGGAAGGTGGAAAGGATGCAGCACATGCAGAACCAGCTGTCAACTATGCTTTACAATGCCTTTAAGGGTGATGTGACGGCACAACGCCAGCAAGGTACCACTGCCACTAATCCTCCTCCCGTGTCCACGCAGTCAAAGACAGGACGCTCCAGCGATCTCATGGTGATGTCGGACATGCGGACGTTCTTTAGTCCAACGCCTCGCCGTAGCCCTTCCGGATCCACCCTCCACCAACGCCTGGAACGGCAGGTAGCCGACTACCTGGCCTTAAGTGTGGATGTAGACACTGCTGTGAACAGCGATGAGGAACCCTTGAACTACTGGGTGCGCAGGCTTGACCTGTGGCCAGAGCTGTCCCAATTTGCCATCCAACTTCTCTCCTGCCCTGCCGCAAGCGTCCTCTCAGAAAGGACCTTCAGCGCAGCTGGAGGCATTGTCACAGAGAAGAGAAGTCGCCTAAGTCACAAAAGTGTTAAGTACCTCACCTTTATAAAAATGAATGAGGCATGGATCCCGGAGGGCTGCTGCCCGCCCCAAGACTAAGTCAGTCCCCGCACATACAGCATCTCTGCCTGCACGCCGTGTGACTGGCTGCCTGGCCTGCCCCAAGAAGACTAAGTCGCTCCCAGTCCCTCCACACAGCATGTCTGCCTGCAGGCCGCTTCACTACCTTCTCCGCCACCACCAACAGGGTCCGGGACTCCAGGCGGATTGCTGAATTTTTTAGGCCGCTGCTAGCAGCGGCCGCTGTAATAATTTTTCGGGTGCGTGTACATGACTGCCTAATTTTTCTGGCTGCACTGCGGGCAGCTGCAACAACAAAAAAAAAGGCATGAACATGCGCCCATTCCCCTTCGTGATCATTACCTTGCCGTGGTGAAGGGGCTTGCGTATCACAATGGAGCAATGACCGGCGCCTAGATGAGTGTCTCGGGGGGCACACCCACGATAATAAGGTCGTTGCCTCATTGTGGTCAGACCAAATTTGATCAGCTGGACAGTCACTGTTCTGTCATTCAGCTACATCAGCCAGGTGACTGACCATATGGGCTGTAAAGCCACCAAAACCTGCACTCTCGCCATGGTGCGCACCAGTCCAGCACGGCCGTCACTACACAAACAGCTGTTTGCGGTGCGTTACACGATGAGTTTGGTGCGTCAGTGTGAAGCAGTACCTTAATTACACTACCTGATTGATGTATACACATGCAAGATGTTTGAAAGCACTTTAGGCCTGTCATTTAACATTCAATGTGATTTCTGCCCTTAAAACGCTGCTTTGCGTCAAATCCAGATTTTTCCCGGGGACTTTTGGCATGTATCCCACTCCGCCATCCCCCCCTCCAGGTGTTAGACCCCTTGAAACATCTTTTCCATCACTTTTGTGGCCAGCATAATTAATTTTTTTTTTCAAAGTTCGCATCCCCATTGAAGTCTATTGCGGTTCGCGAACTTTAACGCGAACCGAACCTTTCGCGAAAGTTCGCGAACCCGGTTCGCGAACCGAAAATCGGAGGTTCGGCCCAACTCTATCCTTCATGCGCGTAAATAAAATTACCATGACTTAATTATACTAACTATATACTACCCTACTGGCAGCATAGCAACGGCTGTACCTTCATCCTGCCACCCAATAGTGATGTATCGTCACCGTGATACATTAATAGAGCGGCCGCTACTAGGTAGCAGTATAAGTCGCGGTTATTTTATTTACGCACATAAGGGCATTTAACTTGCACTGTTGCAGCACGTTAGGCATATGGAATCTGCCCCAAAATGTGAAACTAGCTTTAAGGAAACCTCAACTGAAAATCAACATAGAGATAACTAATTGTATCTCTAGTATAGTAAATAGACCTTTCACAATTTTAATGTGAAGTGTGAACAGCAGAAGTCATGTCACTGTGGTTTAAAATCTAGTTCATTCAGTTCAAATACAGAGAGAAATAATTACTTTAGGAAGTATTCAGTTACTTTTGGAAGTATTCAGCGCTACCCTTTTATCAGGGTGGCTTGTTCAGCTAGATAGAAGATGTACTTTTGTGGCTTTTTGGCTTTCGTCCACTTTTTCAGGAGAGCCATGACTGATTTCAACTGCAATTCCATTACCTTATTTGCATTGATATAAGCTTCATTAAACCTTGAACTGAAAACAAAAAATAGATAGTGATCATAGGCAGACTCTAAGTAGGATAGGAACTATGAGTGTTGTTAAAGGGAAACTGAAGTAAGAGGTATACGGAGGCTGCCATATTTATTTCATTTTAATCAATACCAGTTGCCTGGCAGCCCTGCTGGTCTATTTCTCTGCAGTAGTATCTGAATAACACCAGAAACAAGCATGCAGCTAGTCTTGTCAGATCTGACTTTAAAGTCTGAAACACCTGATCTGCTGCATGCTTTTTCAGGGGCTATGGCTAATAGTATTAGAGGCAGAGGATCAGCAGGGCTGCGAGGCAACTGGTATTGATTAAAAGGAAATAACATGGCAGCCTCCATATACCTCTCTCTTCAGTTCCCCTTTAAAGAGAGTCTGAAGCCATTATAAAATCTTTTTACCTTCTATTTATCTTAAGCAGTATGAGAAGAGCTGAAACGCTGCATTCTCGCGGCAGAACAAAAGCTTTATACCTCCAAATCCCGGGGCAAACATCCACGACTTTCAAAGTTTCAAAGCTTACCGCTGTAGCTCTGCCTCCACTGAAGTGTGCACGGATCTGTGCGCTGATTTCCGCCTCTCCCCACCCCTCTCTGTGTAGGAAGACAGAGGGGGGGGGGGAGAGGCGGCAATCAGCGGGGATTGACTCCAATAGAGGCAGATCCAATAGAGGCAAAGCTCTGCCTCTTACAGGAAGTGCTCCCAATTTTTGCCCCAGGGATTTGGGGGTAATAAAACCTCGTTCTACCATGGAAATGGGGTGTTTCAACTCTGCTCATATTGCTTAAGATACAGTGATGTGAAAAACGATTTGCCCCCTTCCTGATTTCTTATTCTTTTGCATGTTTGTCACACTTAAATGTTTCTGCTCATCAAAAAACCGTTAACTATTAGTCAAAGATAACATAATAGATCACAAAATGCAGTTTTAAATGATGGTTTTTATTATTTAGTGAGAAAAAAACTCAAAACCTACATGGCCCTTTGTGAAAAAGAAATTGCCCTCTGAACCGAATAACTGGTTGGGCCACCCTTAGCAGCAATAACTGCAACCAAGCGTGTGCGATAACTTGCAATGAGTCTTTTACAGCACTCTGGAGGAATTTTGGCCCACTCATCTTTGCAGAATTGTTGTAATTCAGCTTTATTTGAGGGTTTTCTAGCATGAACCGCCTTTTTAAGGTCATGCCACAACATCTCAATAGGATTCAGGTCAGGACTTTGACTAGGCCACTCCAAAGTCTTCATTTTGTTTTTCTTCAGCCATTCAGAGGTGGATTTGCTGGTGTGTTTTGGGTCATTGTCCTGCTGCAGTACCCAAGATCGCTTCAGCTTGAGTTGAGAAACAGATGGCCGGACATTCTCCTTCAGGATTTTTTGGTAGACAGTAGAATTCATGGTTCCATCTATCACAGAAAGCCTTCCAGGTCCTGAAGCAGCAAAACAACCCCAGACCATCACACTACCACCACCATATTTTACTGTTGGTATGATGTTCTTTTGCTGAAATGCTGTGTTACTTCTACGCCAGATGTAACGTGACACGCACCTTCCAAAAAGTTCAACTTTTGTCTCGTCGGTCCACAAGGTATTTTCCCAAAAGTCTTGGCAATCATTGAGATATTTTTTTTTTAGCAAAATTGAGACGAGTGTTACCACTTGAGAAAGGCCCATTGGCCGAAATGTTGTGTGCTCTCTTGTCACTATGGTTTAATTAAATTGCTATAATTGCAGTTATCCAGTGCAGTTATCCAGTGCAGTTATCCAAGTGGAGACGCAGTCATTTCTTTTCTTGCTGTGGATTTATGCACTTTGAGTGGATCCAGGTGTGGACTGGTTGACTCCCTGGTGTGTCAAAATTGGCAGTTTGAGCCTCCAGGACTGCACTGTTCTGCTTATAGAGCAAGGCAGGGCTAAAAATAACAGGCTGAGGTTGTAACTGACAGCTGGCAGGACAGTGTCAAATGTAGCAGACTCCATTTGAGACTGGTAGTTTGCCGAACAGCATTAAAGAGTAACTGTCAGGCTGCAGAAGCTAATTTAAACCTCTATTCTCCTGTGTTAAACAGTTTAGAAGGAAGCCCAAAAGCCATTAGTGAAGATAAAAATCTCAGTTACCTTTGATGTGTGCTTATCAGTAAGACTGTTAAAACCCAAGAGGACGCAAGCCGCATACTATACTGCAAAGCATTCTGGGGCCCTCCCCTCGGCTGCTAATGAGACGTTACAGCAGCTTGTAATCAGTCCAGCGCGTAGCACTGATAAATCTCCGGGCAGAGTACACTGCAGGAGTCAGCTATTGTTCCTAGCCACATGGCTCATTAATATTCACTGCACACTGTGTTGTTCAAGTACGAGCTTATCTGTGATCAGGAAGCAGGCAAGACATGACGACACATTTGACAGAAAAACATGGAGCCTGCCATGAGCTGTCAGGAGCATCTATCTCTGCATATACTATATACAAATTCTGTGAAATCCAAACGTGGACAGTGAAATGCATATGTAATGTAAGTACAGCCAATCTTTAGCTACTGATATATGTGTTTATTTTCTCTGAGACCTTATACCTAACAGCTCCTCTTTAAGAGGACCCGGCCGAAGACAGAGCTGAC
The DNA here is from genome assembly GCF_040937935.1 of Hyperolius riggenbachi. Classification (NCBI taxonomy): domain Eukaryota; kingdom Metazoa; phylum Chordata; class Amphibia; order Anura; family Hyperoliidae; genus Hyperolius; species Hyperolius riggenbachi. The sequence goes on along the minus strand of NC_090656.1, from coordinate 51,807,324 downwards.
CGCTGGCAGGTATAATATTGAGGGTAACAGGCTGAGGTTTGGAATGGTAGCTGGCAAAACAGAGTCAAAGCTATCAGGCTAAAGTTGAGACGGTAAGATGGCAGGACAGGATCGAGGGTAAAAGTGGCATGCAGCATCGAGTACTGTGTAAACAGGATTGCACAGCACAGAATGAAAACATAGAGAAATGCACCCTGTATGTATTTAGAAAGTCTAGCTGGTTTAATTCCCCCTTATTTGTGTCTAATCACAAGTTGCAATTTGATCTGGGAGGGAGAGACGGGCTATCTCTGAACATACCATCTATACTGTATAAGGTAAAGTGTAGAGAAACCGGGAGCCCAATATAGTGTAGTATGTTAAGTATAAATGAAATAAAGGTTATCGTGAGAAAATTATACTCACAAACGTGGGTTACCACAAAGGCAACCACTGTATAGGCAGGTGAGGAGATTAGACCTGTCCTCACTCAGGAATAAGAAGTCGCTCTCTGTAGATGCGAAAGGGGGTAGATCACCCCTCCACCTGGGGTGGACACGGTATAGCAGTAGGAGAACAGAGGCGCCAGCAGGATAAAAGTGGATAAAAACTTTAACATTTGCTGGGAGGAAGTGGTGGACTTACCTCCAAAAACAGAATTTCGGCAGTATTGCCAAAATTCTGTTTTGTCCCCATTTTTATTGCCTGATGAAGCGAGCTGGGCCTACGAAACACGTTGCACTTTTTTGGGTACTATTTAATAAATGTGATTGCTGCTATTCAGACAGTCTTTCGTGTCTGCTTTATGGAGGTAAGTCCACCACTTCCTCCCAGCAAATTTTAAAGTTTTTATCCGCTTTTATCCTGCTGGCGCCTCTGTTCTCCTACTCCCATCTATATAAGGTGCACTTTGATTTGATTCAGTGCAAAAACCTTATGAGCGATTTGTATGCAGTTGGGTCCAGTTTGCATGGACCCACAATGTAAGTTGTTTTGTTTTAACTTTGACTATACAGAATACTGCTGCCAGACTGCTAACCAACCAACCCCGTCACTGCCACATAACGCCAGTCCTGCACTCCCTTCACTGGCTACCTATAGAATGGAGGGTCCTATTCAAGATCGGCCTACTGACATTTAAATCCCTGAATAATTTAGGCCCTGGATACATGAAAGATATGTTGCAGCTGCGTAGCAATCCCCGCATTCTCAGATCAACAGGTTCTAATAATCTAGTCATACCCAGAGTCCACTTGGAAACTTTTGGTCCCAGAGCCTTCTGTCATGCTGCCCCTACGTTTTGGAACTCCTTACCTCAACAGATCAGGACAGCTCCATCCCTGGACGTGTTTAAATCCAGACTGAAAACCCACCTGTTCAGTTTGGCATTTGCAGAAATATAACTTTTGTTGTGTGAATACTTCATCCTACTAATTACTGAATCTGAGAGAGCCTAAGCGCTTTGAGTCCTATGGGAGAAAAGCGCTATAGAAATGTTATTGTATTATTGTATTGTACTATTGTGGAATAAAATTTTAACTCCTTGTGACAATCCTACTGTGTGAGTCGGGTTGCCATAGTAACCCCTGACCCACTGCCTAAAACAAAGCGCGGCGTCCGGGACTTCGGTCACGCCCACTGGCTTTGATGGGCACTTTTGCCAGCCAACGGCTGCCTTTACTTTGGCGACCTTGCGGCCGCCATTGGTTGATTTGGCCGCATCATTCCCCCCTCCCATAGCGGCAGACGATTGGGGACACCACCTCATCATGAGCCCGCCCCCCACCTGACGTTACGGGCTGTGCGGCGATGTGCTAACCAGTCTGCCTCCTCGCAGACGCTGAATCAGTAACATTAAGAATGTTCCGTCTTCCTCCCCAATCCAGACTCGACGAAGGGTCACTAGTTTGGGGATATTACAGGTAGGATCGCTATATCAGAGCACCTTGTTTACATTCCGTATAGGGTTGACATACAGGGATTTAACCAATCCTCTTTGACACATTCAAAAACGCCCATTTTAGGGTGTCACATATAGGTGAAGGGCAGGTTCCTTCACCTATCAACATGCCTGTTTAAGTAATACTCCCAAAGGGGTAGGGCTAGTATAATCAGGCCCCCACCCCTCTTATTTCATTTCTCCCTCCAAAAGGAGCATATATAAACCTTTTGTGTGCGAGCTGGCGGCATTATCTGACGAAGGCGTGGAACGCTGAAACGCGTAATAACGCCACCAGCACACGTTTATCCCTTATGGGAGCAACTAGGGTCGCTCTCCATCCGATCCACACAACTCCGATGGCCACAGCAGTTTGTAGTGCACCCACCAAGGAAGGGTTTTAAGGCTGCAAAGCCTGATTATATGCTTGTATCCACTTGCATCTAGTAAGGGAATTTTTATTTTGCGCAAATTGTTTTAATAAAGCGGTTTTACACTATGGAGCGCTCCTCCCTTTCTACTTTTGTTTTTCTGACCAAGCCTTTCTGACAGCCGGGCTTTAAAGGAGCAGCTAAAGTGTGACCGATCCCAGCCACCCTTGATCACCGCCCTAGCAGCGCAAGATTTCACATCTCTGACAATCCTACTAAGCCTGGCATATTGTTTGTCCCATGGTGGTGGACACTGTGTACCCCTATTTGAGCACTGGGTGGCTGCAGGCTATAGCAACAGGATTGGGGTGACAACAGCGCTGAGGATTATATGTACAGTCTTGACTCTTTACAGTTCCACTTTGGTTTGGAATCTACCTCTGGCAGCTAGCTTTTTTCACTTGTGTGAAGCGCTTGATAAACCCTCTTTGCAACAAGGGTTTAAAGTGGACCTGAACTCTTGCACAGCCAGGGCCGGATTTAGGACAAGACCACCTAGGCCATGGCCTAGGGCACCACAGGACGAAGGGCACCAAAGCAGCTTCCTAAACTGGTGCAGCATTTGCAAGCTTGCAAATGCTGCAATGCAGAGAGATCAGGCGAGCGCCTGACCACGGTACTCTGCTGCTAGCCGCCTGTGCAGCAGCCACCTTGCTCTCTGTGCACGTTTACATTGTGACCGGCGGCTATGGACTTGGGCGTCATTGGAGATAGAAAGAAAGAGGAAACTTCTGCACTGGAGACGAGCGGAGGAATGAGCGACACAGATGGCTGCTGCGGTGTGAAGGTGAGCTGGCTACCTATACTGAAAGGATGGGGGGGAGGAGGGATTAAGAGAGTCATTTGTCTACCTATACTGGAGGGAAAGGGGGGAGGGGTCATCTGGCTACATATACTAAAGGGAAGGGGTTATCTGGCTACCTATAATGGAAGGAAAGGGGGAGGAGTCACCTGACTACCTATACTGGGGGGAGGGGGGTCATCAGGTTACCTATACTAGAGGGAAGGGGGAGGAGTCATCTCGCTACCTATACTGAAGGGGGGCGGCTGGTGACATTGGCCTTGGGCGGTAAAGAGTACAAATCCGGCCCTGTAGCACAGAAGGAAAACAGAGAGAAATGCACCCTGTGTATGTATTTAGAAAGTCTAGCTGGATTAATTCCCCCTTATTTGTGTCTAATCACAAGTTGAAATTTGATCTCCCCCCAGTGTCACATGACTGCCACAGAAGAGATGGCAGATAAGCTCACTTGAAAACACAGTCTGTTAGCAATATGTCTGCTTCCATGAATCAGGAAGTAGAAACAGTGCACATTCATTTTTGGATTTGCAGCAGCTGTAACAAGAAATGTAAGAAATGTTTTTCTGTAAAGGTTATTATGCTGTTCTGTATCTTCTAGAACAGAGAGGACGTTCTGAGTTCAGGTCCACTTTAACCACTTCTCTCTATCTGGATGGATATATCCATACAGATAGACTGTGCTGCTCCTGCAGCATGGTGCGCGTGATCGGCTCCCGCTGCCTGCCGCTAGCCCCCGATCAGTGAATGGGAATATAATTCCCATTCACCGATCTAAGCCCCCCGGAGAAATACTGACGCTTTCTAAGCAGAGAGCGCAGTATTTCTGCCCGGAAAAAAAATCTACAGCCTCCTAATAGTTCCTGGCAGCGTGATCGTACGCTCCAGGAACTTTTTTGACTGTGGCCATCTTGTGGCCAAATAGTAAACTGCACCCACATACATTTTTTAATTAAAAAATAAATAAAAAAATTACAATTAAAAAAAAAACTACATAAATAGTTACCTAAGGGTCTAAACTTTTTAAATATACATGTTAAGAGAGCATCTTATTCATTTTTCTTTTAATTATAAGCTTGTAAATAGTGATAAACGCAAATTGAAAAAATGCACCTTTATTTCTAAATAAAATATCGGCGCCATAAATTGTGATAGGGACATAATTTAAAAGGCGTAATAAGCGGGACAAATACGCAAATAAAATACATGGGTTTTCATTATGGTAGCATGTATTCATTTTAAACTACAATGGCCAAAAACTGAGAAATGATGATTTTTTTCCATTTCTTTCTTAATCTTCCTGTTAAAATGGATTTAGAAAAAAATAATTCTTAGCAAAATGTACTACCCAAAGAAAGCCCAATTAGTGGCGGAAAAAAACAAGATATAGATCAATTAATTGTGATTAGTAGAAGTTATTGGCGAATGAATGGGAGGTGAACGTTGCTCGGATGCATGAGATTTTCCACGCTGTATGCTGAAGTGGTTAAATAACCCTGGTTTGCTACCAGTCCTGTGACCATTCACCCACCTGGGTCACAAGTCTGTCCATGCAGCTGTGCCCTCCTGGAGAATCCAAAAGCCAAAGAGTGTGGCAAGCACTGAAAGTGCCAGACAAGGGTGCAGTGTGGAAACCTTAGCAGTGTGATGAGTATAACACATACTCTTCTCACTATGAGGACAGCAGGAACACTATGCCATAAACCTAGAATGTGGGAGGGGTGTGACCAAGCTCCCACTTATTCTAAGCTCCCACTTATTCTAAGCTCCCACTCCCTTTGTCCATCAGTAGAGGAGGCATGCTACCCAAGGGCTCGTTCCAAGCTTGTGTGAAAGTGAGCCATTCTGATTAACATTTAACTAATGGAGTTTTCATGTGTGAGTGAAGGAAATCATTTTTTTTTACAAAAGCTGTGGGTGAATTTACCCCACATGAAACATTTTAACATGTAATTTTTGTTCTCACATACCATGCTGTGTTCAGAAGATTATAACTAAAGATGGTCAGAATCAGCAAATTCCAAATCCACCAAAATTCTAAAATTTCGATGATGAGTCACTGATCTAACGACTGCACTGCACTGCACACTGATTTGCTCCATACATAGTTCCAGCATAGCTGGCATAGCATGCCTCCACCATGTCTGTAGTCCCAACCCGACCAGTTTTGTCACATTAGTGACTCATCAGGGGCCTCTGATGAGTCACTGATATGAAAAAACTAGTCGGTTTGGACTATAGATGGGGAAGCAAGCTGGCATGCTGGTACTGGGCTGGCTAAATCACTGATTCTTAATTATAACTAGGGATGGTCAATTTGTTCTGCGTTTATACAGAATTATGTAAATTTTGTATGCAGCTTGAAAACAGATCAATTAAATCAAATCACAGCAAGATTCAATCGCTCTATTTTAAAGCTGCATACATTTGCATACACAATTTGCATTATCCTGTATGAGCTAGGTATGTTATACATATCATTGACTATCCCTAATTATGACTCTTTCCATTGTTCCAGCATTGTCTATAATGAAGAACTAGTTGGTCTTGCTGTACTCCTGTTGTGCAAAGCTCCTTTCACACTGTGACGTTTTCATTACGGTGTGTTGCCCTTATTTACCGCAGGGTGATGCTAGGCCAATGAAAGTCTAATGGGCCTTACACACTGGATGCGATGTGCCAGACATAGCGCATCCAATGCTAGAGCATCCATGCGTTGTTGGGGAACATATGCAGCGGCGGACCGGAAATCATGTAAGTCTATGGAGACGCAGCTTTTTTAAGCGCATGTGCGAAAGCACATTTTTTCAATATACTTCCGCGCAATTCGTATTTCTGCTACAGGAAGTAAGCTCTAGAGAGCCTCAATTCCTGTTTGGCTTTTAGCCAGAACAGGGAATACTGCGTATTTAACGTTGGTATCCCTCAAGGCTATTTTTAGTGTTGCGGTGTGATGCAATCATCCAATCGCATCGCACCACTACCGCCGGTTTACAGTGTGAAACCAACCTTAACATAGTTATCTTAATAGAGCTTAAAAGCAGAGGTAACCCTTCAGGCTCTGGAGGAAGTGTCAGATGCTAATTAGAAATGTTAGGTCTGCTGGTGATTTTAATTTCAGAGTATGTAAAAAACAAGATGGCAGCCCCTACGAAGCAAGTCCAACACATTCCACAGCTTGAAAGGTGAGAGGATATTGTGCATTATAAATGTTATTTTAATATGCAGAACACGGAGAATATGTGATTAAGAGGAGAAAAGTTTAATTCAGGTTTTCTTTAACGCTAATACCATTTTGTATAAAATGTGCTCAATATCGTAGTAGAGATGAGCTGGTATTGAATGCAAAATCAGTCTTGCAGCTCAAATCACAGTTTCTCTTTGCTGTAATTATTGCAGATATATGCAATTTCATGATTAGCAACGGCTGGCAGAAATGCATCAGCAGCTAGGGCAGACACTTCATTTCCAGAGATGAACAATTTCACAGCATAAAATAATGTTTTAATAAAATAGGAACCTTTCATTCCTGCTTTTGAAACATTCCTCTTCTCTTACTCCCCACCACTGTGATTATAGAGTTTTTGCTAATTTCTAGCAAACTTTCTGACCCTCTGATTGGCCGATCACGGTTTAATTACTACACGAGTGTCTCTTTGTGGTGTTTTTGTGGTGAGAAGAAGCTAAAAACGTGTGAGCTCCGTATCACCTAACTTCACCTGAGTGATGTCCAAGCGAAAAGATCATAACATAAGCATAGCTAGCATTCACCAGTGATGCTCCTCAGTCCAGTGCAATGGGCAGACATTTGGAGCAAGGCATGTATACTGGAGAGCTATCCATCAGCACCACGGCACTGCTACCTCGTTCCACTGGGAGATGTGTACACCCAACGTCCCCCAGGAGATGTGTGCACCTGGCGTCCTCCCCATTTATCAACTAGGTGCATCAAAGAGAATCATCCTGATTCTCATTGGAAGATTCTCATTGTTCCACCTAGTGGACAAATGGGAAGCCCCAGCAGGAGCTTCAAAGATGCTTTCGTGGAGTTCCATTGTTCGACAAAGAAGAGGAGACCAGCAGCAGGCGCAGAGGGGTGAGAGGCGATGGAGAGCAATGATGCCAGCAGAGCCTGGCATGCTGCAGTGAGCATCAGGTGAGCGGCGAGCGACGGGGGGGACCGGTGGCCAAAGTAGATTCTTTAAACAGGGTTTAAAGGAGAAGAAATAAAAGAAGAAAGACGTGACAGATGAAAAACAGTAAAAAGTAAAATGATTTTTTTCCTAATTTGTATTTATTTATTGCATTTATAAAGCGCCAACATATTATGCAGCGCTGGACATTAGTTTAGGTTACAGACAATATTAAGGGGTGAGATACAGCAATATGACAATACAGGACAACAAGAAAAACCAGATCAGGCAGCACAGTATGAGTACAAGGTAATGCTCAGTCAGTCACTGGATGGAAGCATGGAGATTAGGCTGGTGGAGTTCACTCAAGCATTCACTCAGATCCATAGGATGGGTGTACAGTGATGGAGGTGCATGAATAGGTAGGAGACACAAGGAGGAGGACCCTGCCAAAGCCTTATAATCTAGAGGGAGAGGTAGGGACAGAAAATGTAGGGGACCAGAGCTCAGCTGCGGGTTTAGAGCACTAGTGAGGGGGGTAGTCCAGAGTGAAAAGGTCGGAGCAGCTCTTTAGAAGTCCTGGAGGTGAGCATGGGACTGGGTGATGTGGGGGGCAGTCAGGCAAAGTTCATTGGAGGAGCAGAGTTCACGTCTAGGTGTGTACCTCTGAGTAAGATCAGAAATGTAGGTTGGGCAGGTTTTGTGGACAAATAATAAATAATAAAGTTTATTTTTCGATTTATTAACATTTTATAGGTAAGGAGTCAAAAGTGACCCTCTATAATTATTTACCTGGAGCGGCCAGGAAAACTGGGGGTCCCCTTATTAAAGGGTGCTCCCAGATTTCAACATAGTCCCCGAGGACATATGCACCCCACCATCTTCTGCATACTGGAGGTAGGGAAGAGCCCCTTGTCTATGATATGGACAAGGGCTCTGTAGGAAAAGGAGGAGCCCTTGTTACCCCTCTCTTACATAGCCCCCCATATCATGTACCATGTGGGCTAGTATGGCCAAGTAGGTTGACTAAGCCATTCGGTCTATACCAGCCTGCATGGATGACACAAGGTTAATTAAAGCTAAGGGGTGCATGGCCCCTCCCCTTTAAACTTTCATTAACCATTTGTCACATGTTTTAGTGCGTTATTACATCAACTGGAGCACTTATTAACCACTTTGTGTCCCTGGTCATTTGTACAGCTCAGTTCTGATTACTTTGGCAATAACTTTATCAATAACTATCACCACTAATTGATCTATATATTGTTTTTTTTCAGGACAAATTAGGCTTTTTGCGGCTTATAGTTGTTTTCAGTAATTACCTTATTTTCTATGCATTTGACAATGACAATAGGGAAAAAATACACAATTATCCACTTTTATACATTATAGATTTAATGGAAACAATCCTATTGTACATCAAACCCACACATTTAATTTGTCTTTCTCTCCTGTTTATGTAAACAGTTCTTTTTTTTTTATAACGTATTAGTAACACATTGTATACACAACCTAATTGTTACATTTGTCTGCTCCTAAAATGTTTATTTTTTCACTTGTTTATTCATTATGCTTGCTATTGAATTCCCTAGGGGAATGAGAGTACTTTGCTTTCACTCTGTTACAACTGTATAGCATTTTTATCAGCTCAGAGATAACTAAACAGTGTTATCTAGGATTTTGTAGGGAAGAGAGTGCAGAGACTTTATTTTAACATCATGAAGCTTCAACTGGTTAAGATAACAGGAAAATTGAAAATGGCAAAATACCACCAATCCCTGGGGAAACCTTCCACCCTCTGACAGAAAGTTGTCATTGGAAAAAAGGTTCCTTTTCCAACATGACAATGACTCAAAGCACATAGCAAAACTAAAGGTGAATGTCCTTGTGCATCTAGTCAAAGCCCAGACTTAAAGGGAGGGTTCACGGAGAAAAAAAAATACTAATCCACTTACCTGGGGCGTCCATCAGCCTGTGGCAGCAGGACGTGCCCTCAACGCCGCTCCAGAGGCTCCTGGTCCAGAACTACTGCGCCTGTGCAGTACAGCCTGGAGGACGTCCGATGACGTCAGCGCGACCGCGTGAGACGCACGTTGGAGCGCACAAGAGCCCGACCTGGAAGACAGCCTGGCCAGGTCGGGTGAGCCACGGGAGAAGACCGGGAGCCTCAGAGCGCATGGACTGTGCAGCTGCCGCCCGCCTGGACAGATACAGTCAGGTCCAGAAATATTGTGACATTGACACAATTCTAACAATTCTCCCAGCACTGGGTAAGCTAGGGAAATATAACAAATATATTCCTCTACTGATTACCTAATTTGACACATAATTCGGGGTCTAGCTATTGCCGGCATCCAGATTACAGCAATTTTATAGCAATGCACCCTGCAATTCCACCTTAAAGAGACTCTGTAACAACAAAAACCTCCCCTGGGGGGTACTCACCTCGGGTGGGGGAAGCCTCCGGATCCTAATGAGGCTTCCCACGCCGTCCTCTGTCCCACGGGGGTCTCGCCGCAGCCCTCCGAACAGCCGGCGACTGTGCCGACTGTCAGTTCAATATTTACCTTTGCTGGCTCTAGCGGGGGCGCTGTGGCGACTTTCGGCACGGAAATAGACGGAAATACCCGATCTCCGTCGGGTCCGCTCTACTGCGCAGGCGCCGGAAACTTGCGCCTGCGCAGTAGAGCAGACCCGACGGCGATCGGGTATTTCCGCCTACTTCGGCGCCGAGAGGCATCAGAGCGCCTGCGCAGGAGCCAGGAAGGTAAATATTGCGTCACCGCTGCACGGAGGGCTACAGCGAGACCCCCGAGGGACGCAGGACGGCGTGGGAAGCCTCATTAGGATCCTGAGGCTTCCCCCACCCGAGGCGAGTACCCCCCAGGGGCCGTTTTGTCGTTACAGTTCCTCTTTAATAACATTAACATCCTGACAAAACATCCTGCTGGATGTGAAACACCTAGGTGGGTGTGGCCTATGCAGTGTGGCCTATGCAGTCTGATACTGCTGGTAACTATCTGCCACACACGACCTTCCGGACTGTCCCTGCCGGCCTGATCGTAAGGCAAGTGAGCTCCGTTTGACGACTATCTACACTGGGCGTGCAGACCTGAGATGAAAGGTTGGCCAGCCACTTACTATGAGGGACATTGCCAAACAATTCCTGGAGTGATGAGATACTGACTGTGCCTATTGCATACCTGATTTTTATTGGCTGCTTAGAGAACTGTATTTGCCTCCATTTGAAGATTGAGCTGCTTCTCTGCTGCATTCAAACTAACTTGAAGATCCTATCAAGCACTCTCGGATGCATCTTTGCTTGATGGTTTCTGGGGGGGGGGGTTCTCTTGGACACCCTCACTAGCTGGCCTGACTGCAAGCATTGCGGTGTGAAAGGTGCAGGTTGGCTGGGTGTTAATACAGTAGCCACTGTACTTTAGACAGCAGTATTTCATTTTTCAGCTATGTATATAGGTCTAAGTGGGTTTTGTAGTTTTTATACTGTATACGTTTCTATTTCTATTTATCCATTCAGTACCCTGGGTATGGCAATTGTGACCTACTCTCTATTTTGATTAATAAAGTTACTGACCCTTTCAGTGCTTTATACCAGCTCGTTTCTGTCTTTTCTCTAAATAACATTACAGTCTATGATAGCGCTCAAATTTAGGCAGCTGACTCGTCAACAGTGACTGGCCACATTGGTCTGCAGACAAAAAAAAACAGCCTTTTCTGAGCATTTGTACATAGCAAGGAAATGAGCAGCGCTACTTAAAAACAGACTAGTACCTACCTGCAAAAGAGTGCAAGCCCCACTTGTAGGGTCGAATACACACCGAGCATACACATGACCTGTCTACCACTAGAGGAGGATGTTGGTTTCCATTAACAGCTTGCATGCAACCTATTAAGTACTCATCCCTCCCACTGCGAAGAAGTCAATCCTCCATGGGAGGGGCCTAACACTAACTAAATCCTAACCTATGTATATGCATAGCCTGGGTGCGGCTAATCAAATAAAATCGAAAATTGAAAATTGCGCAAAAGGTGGATCAGCGCAACACCAGGCCGCCTCCGAATGGCCTCCATCACAGATGCGCTGAGCCCCCCCAGGAACTACAAACGCACCTTGAACCCAAACAGAAGCTCTGCATATACACCAAAAGCATGGCTGTTAAGTGGGAGCAGCTGACCAAAAACGAATTACATTAGTACATAGCAAAGAAATGAACAGCGCTACTTAAAAACAGACTAGTGCCTACCTGCAAAAGAGTGCAAGCCCCACTTGTAGGGTCGAATACACACCGAGCATACACATGAGGTGCGTTTGTAGTTCCTGGGGGGGCTCAGCGCATCTCTGATGGAGGCCATTCGGAGGCGGCCTGGTGTTGCGCTGATCCACCTTTTGCGCAATTTTCTGAGCATTTAATTGATAAATTGCTAAAAAAAATGAGTCAGTGGTCTTAATTTGTAACAGATTTTTGTTAGATTTAAAGGAGTTCTCTTGCATGTTCTAAAAAACAAAAACTTTCACTTACCTGGGGCTTCTATTGGTCCCCTGCAGCTGTAATGTCCCGCGCCATCCTCCTCTGATGCTCCGTTAACCGCTGCTGGCACCAGAGTAATTATTTGTTTAACTAGACAAATTGAACTGCGGCTGCGTGGCCATGGCCGCGCGCATGCTCACTCCCGCGTGCGTCATTGGGAGCTTACTGAGCAGGCGCAGTACAAGCAAACTTCGCAGTGAGTGCCCGATGATGCGCATGGGAGCGAGCCCGCTTGCGATCACGGCCGCACAGCTGCAGTTCTATTCATCTAGTTAGACAAATAATTACACCGGTGCCGGCGGCGGGGAACGGAGCATCGGCGGAGGACGGCGCGGGACATTACAGCTGCAGGAGGCCGATTTTTTAGAACATGCAAGAGAACCCCTTTAACCTCCTGGCGGCAGTTTCAATGTCTGCGTTCGCGGGAGGATTTTTGCCTATAAAATGTTATTTATAGTCTTCAGCTAGCACTTCACTAGCTAAGTATGCCCCCCAAGTGCCTCCAGTCCCCACTGATTCCCCCCAATCGCTGCCAGTAATATTTACCCATCCGCGATCCCGCGAGAGCCGCAGCTTCTCCATGCAGCTTCACTCGTCGCTATTACAACAATCGGACATGACATCATGACGTCATGCGCAGTTCCGATCCTCCCCATAGCGAAGCCGGGAGCTGATTGGGAGGCTGCACCATCGCGGGATCCCTGGGGGGTACGTATAACGGCGGTGATCAGAGGGGACCGGAGACACTTGGGGGGCATATTTAGCTAGCGAAGTACCGTACTAGCTGAAGACTATAAATAACATTTTATAGGCAAAAATCTTCCCAGAGCCATGTGATCCCCTGTGACGGCTAGCCCGACCCTAGGTCGGGCTTACCGCCAGGGAGGTTAATATCCTTACAGAATACTATATCCATTCTAATACATTTTCTGTGGAAGTGGAAGTCTATTTCTAACTAATTCAACAAACCTGGACTGGAGTTCTTTAAAATATTTCAGCCATTAGTTGGCTAAAGGTTACAATGCTCTCTTGAGTCCATAACAAGTATTAGTAAAAAGGCCATTGAAATAGCTGCAGTGAGAAATGTTTGTAGTAAATCTAGGTTGTCTTGGCTATATTGCAAAAGGTTCTCACTGCAGGTGAGTGCACATGATTGCTACTCTGCTATCCTAAATCACTAACCTTTTACAACTTCCTCATTGTGGCCTGCATTGACCCACAAGAGTTTTAATTTTTCCCCATCGAATAGCAGATTATTTCTAGTAATAAATCAGGCAAGTATCAATATTAACCTTAACCACTTGCACTCTCAAACTACTAGATGCATCCAGGAGCCAGTTCAGAATACAGTTATGAAAACCTCAAAGGGGTTAAAAATGGAGGACAATATGAAAACACTGCAGAGCAGTATCTTTTGTAAGCCAATGTACCGGCAAGGAAACATACATTCCACCTAACAATTTAACAAAGGAGCAAATAACTGACACTCACACCATTTATTACTAATGAAATATATTGGCAACTGGCATAGACACAGGAGATCAAGTTTAATAATAAGCTGTGTGATGTCTCTGCAGGGATGTGCACACATCTGCTTGTGAAAATGAATTCAGGCCAGGTTTGCTGGATTACTTAACCACTTCTGTACCAGCAGCCTCTGCCCCCTTAAGGACCAGAGGCTGCTGGTACGCTAAAACGCCGCATACCGATGAATCGCTGCAATAATCCGTCACCCCCGCCGGTCACGCCGCTCTGTCCCCGCCGCAGGCTGCTCTCTCTGCCGTCGCTATGACGGCAGAACGCTGTGCGCCGGTCAGGAGCCGCTTTCATTGGCTCCTGACCCTGTCACTCAATGTAAGCCAATGAGATTAGCTTACAGGAATGACAGGTCCAGGAGCCAATGAAAACGGCTCCTGCCCGGCTCACAGTGCTCTGCCATTATAGAGGCGGCAGGGCAGCACATTGGTAGAAAGCGGCGAGAGTGGTGGGAACGGACGGGGGCGCGCGGTGAATGGGAAGTAGAGCTTACGTCCGGTTAGAACCGCAGTGCCACCCACCCGAGATTTGTACTGCATCGGTCCCTAATTGGTTAAAGAGGAACTTTAACTCAAGATTGAGCTTCATCCCAATCAGAAGCTGATACCACCTTTCCCATGAGAAGTCTTTAACCCATTCGCGTTCCGTCGTTTTCACTTGAGCAATGTTCACCTTCCATTCATTAGCCTATAACTTTATCACTACTTATCACAATGAACTGATCTGTATCTTGTTTTTTCCGCCACCAATTAGGCTTTCTTTGGGGGGTACATTTTGCTAAGAGCCACTTTACTGTAAATGCATTTTAACAGGAAGAATAAGAAAAAAAAACGGGGAAAAAAATCATTATTTCCCAGTTTTCAGCCATTATAGTTTTAAAATAATACATGCCTCCATAATTAAAACTCACGTATTGTATTTGCCCATATTTCCCGGTTATTACACCCAGGGCTGGCCTTTTTGCCGCCCGAGACAAATTTTGAAAAAATTATTGCTGCCGCCCAGCCCCCCCCCCCGCGCGTGGGGGAGGGGGGGCGCCGCCGAGCTGGAGGGGTAGCGGGCAGGATGGGGGTATTGGGCCTAGCGGCGGGAAGGGTCCTCCCCTGCCTGGGTCCCCCGTCCTCCACTACCCTCCAGCCTTAAATAGATCAGAAGCGCTACTCGTAAGAGGCAGTGGGCGGGGAGGACTCACCTCTTCCTCGCTCGATCCAGCGTGTGCTCCACTGACATCACTTCCTGCAACGCCGTCCACTTACAATACAGTGGGCGGCGTTGCAGGAAGTGACGTCAGTGGAGCGCATGCTGGATCGAGGAAGAGGTGAGTCCTCCCTGCCCACTGCCTCTTACGAGTAGCGCTTCTGATCTATTTAAGGCTGGAGGGGAGCGGAGGACGGGGGACCCAGGCCCCGCCGCTAGGCCCAATACCCCCGTCCTGCCCGCTACCCCTCCAGCTCGGCGGCCGGCTCCCCGCACCCACCGACGGGCGGATGCCGCCCCTAGAAATGTGCCGCCTGAGGCAAAAGTTTCACCCCGCTAATGAGCGGGCCGGCCCTGATTACACCGTTAAAATTATGTCCCTATCACAATGTATGGTGACAATATTTTATTTGGAAATAAAGGTGCATTTTTTCCGTTTTGCATCTGTCACTATTTACAAGTTTAAAATAAAAAAAAATATAGAAATATTTAATCTTTACATTGATATTTAAAAAGTTTAGACCCTTAGGTAAATATTTACATTTTTTTTAATTGTAATGTTTTTTTTTTTATATTAAACATTTTATTTGGGTATTGTTGGGAGGGTGGGATGTAAACAGTAGTTGTATAATGTAAATGTGTGTTGAGTTTTATTTTTTTTACTTTTAGTTGTAGTTTTACTTTTTGGCCACAAGATGGCGGCCATGAGTTTGTTTACATGACATCACTCTAAGCGTAACATACGCTTAGAGAGACGCATGGGGGACGCAACAGCCAGAAACAGCAAAGCTTCCAAGAGAAGCTGTCGCTTTCCAGCGGGGGAGAGGAATCAGCGATCGGGCACCATGGCCTGATTCACTGATTTCTGGGCTAACAATCCACTGCCGGGAGCGCGCGTGCACGCGCGCGATCGGCCGCAGGACTGCACATGGTTACTGGACGTAGTTTCTACATTCAGGAACCAAAATAGGTTAATGTTTTCTTTGAATAGATCATCAGGGGGTGTCTGTGTGGCTGATATTGTGGTGACACTCCTCCCACAGTGTGATGTCATGGCCATGGTCATGACAGTTTCCTATCTGTGAACCCCATTGCATTGTGGGAAATAATGGCTGTTTTCAACTGCCAAGCAAGGTGTGTTTATATATAATGACACTTTGCATGTATATACACAGCACTCTCCTTTTTTGTCTTTCAACCTAAAAATAGACAATGCTCACATAGCATAATACTGCTTCACTTAGCATTAAACAATAAACTCCCGTGATAAGTGTCATACAATGCTCGTACACAGCGATAATCCCCGTATCCCGTGCTCCTGGAAGCTCACCAGATGGGCACCACCTCGAGGTACAGGTGGATCTCACACTTATTTTTCTTGTGTATCACCTGGCTCTTCAGTGATCCACAACACAATCACTACTTTTATTCAAACTTCACAGAATGTGTCAGTGTATAATGAGTGATGCCCCCGGGGCCCTGGATGGCTGCATCCTCTCTCTCTATAGCGGTGTCCCGCTGTGCGGCTGCCCAGGGCCGGTTCAAGTAACAATTGGGCCCTACGGCAAAATTAGCCTGGGCCCCCCCCCCAACAGACACCCCCCTGACCAAAAAGCATCATTAGAGGCTCTTTGTTGCAGCCAAATTTCCCTCCTGGGTCCCTGAGCTGGCTGCTGACCCTCCCCCAATCACCTCCCAACTTAACAGACTCTGCAGAGTCCCTGGGGAGCAACAGTTAAGATGGGGGAAAGACACCTTGGGGGCCCCTACAGGCTCTGGGGCCCTGGGGAAATTGCCCATTTTTTCCTATGGTAGCTCCGGCCCTGCGGTTGCCCCACACTCCAGTTTCAAACTCCCCCGGGTTCACCCTCCTTCCTGATGAGAGACGTCACACGTACTGGCTCTGCCCTACGCACGTTTTGTCATCAGCCTGACTCATCAGGGGCTATATATAATGACAGTTCGTGCTGTCTTGCCTTTTTCTTGTCAGCCAGTAGTCTGACAGTTCTTGTTTGCCAGTAGGATGATGACTTGCAGGCTCATGGTGGGTCAAACACCATGAACAAATGACATAACGAATATCAATAATTTTTGATCTATCTTCTCTTTTTTAATTTCTCACTTTGCAATGTATTGAATTACCGTATGTCTTTTCCCCCTACTATTATTTTTTCGGGTAAAATTTCTCATTATGTTCTCCACTGCTCTTGTAAGGATCTGTGTATGACAGAGTGTCAATAAACCTTCAGAAGATGTTTTCCACCTCCTGCTGTGTTCACACAGTGATAAGCAGTTTTTGTCTGGCAGAACCCAGAAAGTCTTTATATGTAACTATAACCAACTAAACTGTTTTTCACTCTCTCATTCTATTTTTCTTTCCCTCAGATTAATTTAAGTAGCATGAGTCAGATATGGATAAGTAGAAAGGAAGTTTAAGAGGTGTGAAAAACCTTTTATCTCATAACTTGAAGGACAAACATTTTTAGAAAGGTACAAGTTAAAAATGTTATTCATCTTTAATGCTCTGTCCACTGAGTGCTACTTTGACTAATAAAAATATGTTTTAGGCTATACTAGCCTTCACCAAATCCTTATGCCTGAACCTATAAAATAAAGCGTACTAATCTTCCCATTGACTCCTATACTCTTTACAAAATCACATCACTCAAATAAGAACACACACATAGCATTACATTTCCAAGAGCTTTTCAAGTCACAAACGCTGAGAAAAAGTTATTTCGGTGTGAACCAACCCTAAATCTCAGAAGTCAGTTAAAGGATACCCGAAGTGACATGTGACATGATGAGATAGACATGTGTATGTACAGGGCCTAGCACACAAATACTTATGCTGTGTTCCTTTTTATCTTTCTCTGTCTGAAAGAGTTAAATATCAGGTATGTAAGTGGCTGACTCATTCCTGACTCAGACAGGAAGTGACTACAGCGTGACCCTCACTGATAAGAAATTCCCCTTTTTATCTCTTTCTTGCTCTCAGAGGCCATTTTCTGCTAGGAAAGTGTTGTATAGTTGGAATTTGTTATCAGTGAGCGTCACACTGTAGTCACATCCTGCCTGAGTCAGGACTGAGTCAGCTACTTACATACCTGATAATTAACTCTTTCAGACAGAGAAAGAAAAAAAGGAACACAGCATAAGTATTTGTGTGCTAGGCACTGTACATACACATGTCTATCTCATCATGTTTCATGTCACTTCGGGTATCCTTTAACCATCTTCTGGCTCTGATTCTGACTTAAAACTAATGTTAAATGAAAAAACAAACAAAAAAAACCCAGATACTCGGCTATGGAGAGGGAAGTCTCTGGGTCTCATAGAGCCTTCCAGCTCCTCTCACGCTCCACCTTGTTAACAATCTGCTGTCACAGGAGGCTTTGGAAGTCCTCAGGAGCCCAAGTGCATCCGTGGATGGGCGGCTCTAAACTGCGCTTGTGTGAGCACGTGAGAGAGCACGCTCGCGCAAGCGCAGTATGGAACTGCCCGTCTTTGGTAACACAGAGCAGTATTGGTTGGATACTGCTAATAGGGCTGACAGCGCTGAAATGAGAGGTTCGTGAGAGGAGCGGGAAGAATCTATAGGACTCATGCCTTCCCTGTCCATCGTTGAGTATCTGTTTTTTTGTTTTCACTTAACATTCACTTTAATGGCCAATAGTACCGATCCCATGCTTCTCAACAAATTCTCATCAAAGAGAATTGCTTTAAAATGAATTGATCTTTGCTAATCTCCATCTAATGTGGAGTAAAATAGGATGTTAAACAAGGGTTCTAAAAATGTAATAACTGCTGAAAAAAATAAGGGTCAAATGTCTCAAACTATTAGTTTTCACCTTGTTCTATAATAAGCTGTATGGTGCCTCATCTAGCTATAATTACCAGTATGTGTTTGTACATCCACAGGTGAACGCCTATCATGTGTGTGCCTGTGTAGTTGGAGCATATGGTGGGAACAGTAGGCTGGTCAGCAGGTGGCAGTGAGCTAAACTTGCCAGTGAAATTAATCATTATTAAGGTCATTGGGTAAGCTAATGGAAAATATATATTTGATCCTCTGGGAAATGTAATAGGTAACCCTTTATTTCATCAGATTGATTTCACACACGTTCCAACACCTTGACTTGAAGGCTCAGTTATTTCTGAAAACATGTTTGCTCACACGGGCTGAGCTATGTTGTTCACCTAGGTCAAGTATGACAACCAGTCAGCTAATGTCGAAATAAAAAAAGAATGAATTGAGTGAGTTGTTTTCAAAGATATGCTGCTTACTACTCTCTATATAGAAGGAAGTGCACATGTATTGAAAATGCCATGGGATTACCTGATTGCTGATATAAATAAATACTGTGGCCTCTTAATTAATGCGACAGTCCCAACTGAATCAAAACTGAGCTGTGCATCTTGTTGTCAACATTGTTTACTGTCTATTTGGTTTATAGAATTAGTTTCCCCAAAGTTCCAACACTTACCTGGTCCAAACTGTTATGATGTCACACTGCAAAGCATGATGGTAGCTGAGTATCTAAAAAAAAGTTGTTAGTCTCCAATGAGTCAGAGCATACCAACTCAACAGAATGGAAGAATCCATTAACCTCCTTAGCGGTAACCCCGTGTGTGACACGGGGTAAGCCGCCGGAGGGTGCCGCTCAGGCCCTGCTGGGCCGATTTAAATAATTTTTTTTTTTGCTGGACGCAGCTAGCACTTTGCTAGCTGCGCCAGCACCCCAATCGCCGCTGCCGCGCGCCCGATCGCCGCTATCCGGTGCGGCGCGCGCCCCCCCCCCAGACCCCTGCGCTGCCTGGCCAATCAGTACCAGGCAGCGCCAAGGGGTGGATCGGGTCTCCCAATGACGTCCCGACGTCGCTGACGTCGGTGACGTCATCCCGCCCCGTCGCCATGGCGTCGGGGGAAGCCCTCCAGGAAATCCCGTTCTTTCGGAGGCGATCGGCGGGGCTGGGGGGATGCCGCTGAGCAGCGGCTATCATGTAGCGAGCCCTGGGCTCGCTACATGATTTAAAAAAATAAAAAATAAAAAAAAACTGCTGCGCTGCCCCCTGGCGGTATTTTTCATACCGCCAAGGGGGTTAAAGCCTAAAGCTGCCAAAAACTTTTCCGCACTGTCTCAGATTTACCTCTTTACCTAGTTAATATAAGGGCACTGTGATCCAGGGAAGTTTCTAGGGTAAATTGCACCCAGGGCGAGAGTGTAAAAATTGCGCCTCCCCGTAGCCCATAATACACCCCCAGTATAGGTAGTCAGGTATGGGTACGCCCAGTATAGGTAGCCAGGCATAGGTGTCCCCAGTATAGATAGCTAGCTATAGGTGCTCCTAGTATAGGTTAGCTAGGTATAGGTGCCACCAGTATAGGTTAGCTAGGTATAGGTGCCACCAGTATAGGTTTGCTAGGTGTAAGTTCCTTCAGTATACGTAGCAAGGTATAGGTGCCTTCAGTATAGGTAGCTAAGTATAGGTGCCTTCAGTATACAGTGGTGTGAAAAACTATTTGCCCCCTTCCTGATTTCTTATTATTTTGCATGTTTGTCACCTTTAAATGTTTCTGCTCATCAAAAACCATTAACCATTAGTTAAAGATAACATAATTGAACACAAAATGCAGTTTTAAATGATGGTTTTTATTATTTAGTGAGAAAAAAACCTCAAAATCTACATGGCCCTGTGTGAAAAAGAAATTGCCCCCTGAACCGAATAACTGGTTGGGCCACCCTTAGCAGCAATAACTGCAATCAAGCGTTTGCGATAACTTGCAACAAGTCTTTTACAGCGCTCTGGAGGAATTTTGGCCCACTAATCTTTGCAGAATTGTTGTAATTCAGGTTTATTTGAGGGTTTTCTAGCATGAACTGCCTTTTTAAGGTCATGCCACAACATCTCAATAGGATTCAGGTCAGGGCTTTGACTAGGCCACTCCAAAGTCTTCATTTTGTTTTTCTTCAGCCATTCAGAGGTGGATTTGCTGGTGTCTTTTGGGTCATTGTCCTGCTGCAGCACCCAAGATCGCTTCAGCTTGAGTTGACGAACAGATGGCCGGACATTCTCCTTCAGAATTTTTTGGTAGACAGTAGAATTCATGGTTCCATCTATCACAGCAAGCCTTCCAGGTCCTGAAGCAGCAAAACAACCCCAGACCATCACACTACCACTACCATATTTTACTGTTGGTACGATGTTCTTTTGCTGAAATGCTGTGTTACTTCTATGACAGATTTACCAGGACACGCACCTTCCAAAAAGTTAAACTTTTGTCTCGGCGGTCCACAAGGTATTTTCCCACAAGTCTTGGCAATCATTGAGATGTTTTTTTTAGCAAAATTGAGACGAGCCTTAATGTTATTTTTGCTTAACCCTCCTGGCGGTATAAAAAAATCCGCCAGGAGGGAGCGCAGCAGTTTTTTAAAAAAATTTTTTTTCTATATCATGTAGCGAGCCCAGGGCTCGCTACATGATAGCCGCTGCTCAGCGGCATCCCCCGCCCTCTTCGATCAGGAAATCCCGTTCAAAGAACGGGATTTCCTGGAGGGCTTCCCCCGTCGCCATGGCGACGGGCGGGATGACGTCACAGATTGGCCAGGCAGCGCACGGGGTCTGGGGGGGGGCGCGCGCCGCACCGGATAGCGGCGATCGGGCGCGCGGCGGTGGCGATCAGGGTGCTGGCGCAGCTAGCAAAGTGCTAGCTGCGTCCAGCAAAAAAAAAATTAAACAAATCGGCCCAGCGGGGTTACCGCCAAGGAGGTTAAAAGTGGTTTGCTCCTTGGATATCTGCCATGCAGGCCGTTTTCGCCCAGTCTCTTTCTTATGGTGGAGTCGTGAACACTGACCTTAATTGAGGCAAGTGAGGCCTGCAGTTCTTTAGATGTTGTCCTGGGGCCTTTTGAGGCCTCTCGGATGAGTTTTCTCTGCGCTCTTGGGGTAATTTTGGTCGGCCAGCCACTCCTGGGAAGGTTCATCACTGTTCCATGTTTTTGCCATTTGTGGATAATGGCTCTCACTGTGGTTCACTGGAGTCCCAAAGCTTTAGAAATGGCTTTATAACCTTTACCAGACTGATAGATCTCAATTACAGTACTTTTGTTCTCATTTGTTCCTGAATTTCTTTGGATCTTGGCATGATGTCTAGCTTTTGAGGTGCTTTTGGTCTACTTCTCTGTGTCAGATAGCTCCTATTAAAGTAATTTCTTGATTGAAACAGGTGTGGCAGTAATCAGGCCTGGGGGTGACTACAGAAATTGAACTCAGGTGTGATAAACCACAGTTAAGTTATTTTTTAACAAGGGGGGGGCAATCACTTTTTCACACAGGGCCATGTAGGTTTTGAGTTTTTTTTTCCTCACTAAATAATAAAAACCATCATTTAAAACTGCATTTTGTGTTCAATTATGTTATCTTTGACTAATAGTTAACGGTTTTTGATGAGCAGAAACATTTAAGTGTGACAAACATGCAAAAGAATAAGAAATCAGGAAGGGGGCAAATAGTTTTTCACACCACTGTAGGTATCTAGGTATAGGTGAAGCCAGTATAGGTTAGCTAGGTATAGGTGCTTTCAGTATAGGTAGGTAGGAATAAGTTACTTCAGTACATGTAGCTAGGTATAGGTGAAGCCAGTATAGGTTAGCTAGGTATAGGTGCTTTCAGTATAGGTAGTTAGGTATAGGTTACTTCAGTACATGTAGCTAGGTATAGGTGAAGCCAGTATAGGTTAACTAGGTATAGGTGCTTTTGGTATAGGTAGCTAGGTATAGGTGCAGCCAGTATAGGTTAGTGTAACGAAGAATCCGCAACGCCGGATGGATTGCGAAAATATGGTCGCATCCAGTCTGGCAAGCGGACCTTCCAATGCGGGATGCGGAAATTCGTCCGCATCCGCAGCGCAAACCCGTCCGAGCGCTCTGCTCCAAACTCACCAGCATGCTGCTCACCAGGGCTCTGCCATCTTGCCTCTAGGGGGTGCGCGCGCGCGCCAGACACGCCTTTATACTCTTAGAAAGCATGTCAGCTGACCTGGAGGTCAGCTGACATTTTAGCCTGCTCTGATTGGTTGCTGCCTGGTGTGGAGACTTCTCTCCCAGGCAGTATATAAGGAAGTGCTTTTCAGTCACACTTCGTCTGTGTCTGCGATACCCTGTGTCAGCACTCAGAGCTAGTCTGCCTTGTATTTTTTTTTTAAAACAATGTTTTATTTAGAAGGTTTTCATGTTTTTCTCCCAAGCAGGTTACATTATTTTTATGTACAGAGGGTTACATTTAAAGGCAGTTATACACTTTTCATGTCTCATCTACTACCTCTATACATTTGATTTATGTGATTTGACAACTTCTCCTGCCCATCCCTCCCCCCTCCCCCCCCCCCTCTAACATATGAAACTATAAAATAGAACTCCTTCCCTCCCTCCTCCCTTGTCACCGTCTCTCTATATCTGTTTAAGCTGGAAGGTTTTGCTGGTCCTTTTAGCTATTCGACTCTATGTCATCTTCTCTGCTTGCGTGTACAGGTTCTGAGTTATATTTTAAGTTTTCCCAAGTTGCCTTGTAGATCTCTGGTTGCGTACCACGTCGCATATTTGAAGGGGTCCATGAGGTTACCTATTTCTTGGCTTGTGAAGGTGGCTGTAATGAATTTTCCCCCATATGTCAAATAATTTTTTAGAAGATCTTTCCTTATGTGGTTTAGTTTCCTGGTAGTCAAGATTGAATAGGTGCAATAGCTCCTCTTTGAGATCCCATATGGTGGGTAGGCTGGGATATATCCAGGGCCGGCCCTAGACTTTTTGCCGCCTGAGGCAAATTTAAAAAAAAATTATTGCCGCCGCCGCCCCCCCCCCCCCCCCCCCCGTGGGAGCCGCGGAGCTGGAGGGGTAGCGGGCAGGACAGGGGGTATTGGGCCTAGCGGCGGGGAGGGGGGTCGGACCCCCCCCTCCCTCGCCTGGGTCCCCGTCCTCCGCTCCCCTCCAGCCTTAAATACATCAGAACTAGCGCAACTCGTAAGAGGCAGTGGGCGGGGAGGACTCACCTCTTCCTCGCTCGATCCAGCGTGCGCTCCACTGACGTCCCTTCCTGCAGCGCCGTCCATTTACAATACAGTGGGCGGCGTGCAGGAAGTGACGTCAGTGGAGCGCACGCTAGATCGAGCGAGGAAGAGGTGAGTCCTCCCCGCCCACTGCCTCTTACGAGTTGCGCTAGTTCTGATGTATTTAAGGCTGGAGGGGAGCGGAGGACGGGGACCCAGGCGAGGGAGGGGGGGGTCCGACCCCCCTCCCCGCCGCTAGGCCCAATACCCCCGTCCTGCCCGCTACCCCTCCAGCTGGGCGGCCGGCTCCCCGCACCCTCTGACGGGCGGATGCCGCCCCTAGAAATTTGCCGCCTGAGGCAAAAGTTTCACCCCGCCTCATGAGCGGGCCGGCCCTGGATATATCCATTTATTATAGATGACTTTCCTGGCTGCAATAAGTATGAGATGAGCAAGTCTTGAAATAGGCCTGGCTTGGTCTATGTTGGATGACTCTTGCATTTCTGGCTTATGATTGAATAAGCATACCTGGGGTAGCATTTCAATGTCTATGTTACAAATAAGTCTAATGTACTTTTTAACCTTTTCCCAATAGACATTTATTTCTTTGCATGACCACATACAATGGTATAGATTCGCATTTGGCGTGGAGCACTTAGGGCACATTGGGCTGTAGTGTGCTGGGGGTTGCTTGTACTTTATATTGAATGCATATTTTGCTCGGTGTATAGGTTTATAATGTGACTCCTCCCTGTTTCGCTCAGAATAAGCGATCGGAATAATCTGTTTCCCTCTATGATATCTTTTCCTATACTTGTGGAGTCTATTCTTTTTGCCATCCCTTAAAATTATTTCTCGCTATACGTTCTAAATCCAGATTTTGTAGTATATGGTGTATGTCTGCTAGTGTTCTAGTCCCCCCTTGTAGCTGTAAGAGTCGGTCAAACGAGTCTGCGTTCATGATTAATTTTATATCATTTGTTTGGGCATGTACAAATGATTTGAGTTGTGCATAGTATAAGAAGTGCTGTTTGGGTATTCCATACATGCTTTTTATTTCTTGGAATGTGTACCACCAGTTTTTCTTGAATGACCACATGTTCCCTATCTTGTTGATCCCTTTCTTTTCCCATTCTAGGAACCCTCCATGTTCTATGCTTGCTGGGAAGGCTGGATGGCTCCATAAAGGCATGTACTTTGATAAGTGGTATGGTCTATTGAGTAATTTTCTGGTTGCCTTCCATGTCGCCCATGTGTCTATTATCATTTTACTGCTTTTAACTCGTGTCGGTAGATTTCTATAGGGTGTGTGTAATATTGCCAAGGTGGTCCACGGTTCCAAGAAAACTTACTCAAGTTGTGTGTTTGAATATATACTTGTTTTCATCACCCAGTCTCTTATGTGGCGGAATATACAGGCTAAGTTATATAGGCGTACATTTGGCAGGCTGAGCCCTGCCCAGTCTTTGGGTAATTTCAATTTTGCTAGGGCTATCCGTGGCTTGCGCCCTGTTCATAGGAATTTTGTGAATAATCTATCTAGTATTTGGTTGTCTTTATGTGTCAACATTAGAGGTGTACCGAACGGTTCGCCGGCGAACGGTTCCAGGCGAACATTGGGGGTTCGCGTTCGCCTGCGCCAGGCGAACTTTTCCGGAAGTTCGATTCGCCCCATAATGCACTATGAGGGTCAACTTTGACCCTCTGCATCACAGTCAGCAGGCACATTGTAGCCATTCAGGCTACAGTTAGCCCTGGAGCCCCACCCCCCCTTATATAAGGCAGCCTCCGGCGGCCATTACAGTCACTCGTGTGCCTGCTAGAGAGAGGAAAGGGACAGCTGCTGCAGACTTTTTCTCTTAGGGACAGATTAGTTAGGTTCTAGGCTGCTTTGCTTGTTCCTGACTGATTAATATTGCTTTTAAAGCACCCAGCAACAGCTCTTTTCAGAGCTCAACCTGTACATTTTTTTTTCTGACACTTTTGTTGCATGCACAGCCTTGCTAATTGATAGTGTGTGTGCCACTGCCAGCAGCCCAGCACATTCAGTGACTGACTGCCTGTGTGTGTGACAGGGAGCTGCACATTGTACTACCCAGTACTGCATATACCCCAGTACCTGTTGTGTTTACTTAACCCACCTCATCACTGCATATACCTAGCTTTGTGTTGAGTGAACCCAGCTCACTGCATCTAACTACCCAGTACCTGTTGTGTTTACTTAACCCACCTCATCACTGCATATACCTAGCGTTGTGTTGAGTGAACCCAGCTCACTGCATCTAAGTCTAACTACCTGTTGTGTTGAGTGAGAACCCACCTCACTGCATCTTAAGTACCTTTACTGTATACTGTTCAGTGAACCCAGCTCACTGCATCTAACTACCCAGTACCTGTTGTGTTTACTTAACCCACATCATCACTGCATATACCTAGCGTGGTGTTGAGTGAACCCAGCTCACTGCATCTAACTACCTGTTGTGTTGAGTGTGAACCCACCTGGCCACCTCACTGCATCTAACTACCTGTTGTGTTGAGTGAGAACCCACCTCACTGCATCTTAAGTACCTTTACTGTTGAGTGAACCCAGCTCACTGCATCTAACTACCTGTTGTGTTGAGCGTGAACCCACCTGGCCACCTCACTGCATCTAACTACCTGTTGTGTTGAGTGAGAACCCACCTCACTGCATCTTAAGTACCTTTACTGTTGAGTGAACCCAGCTCACTGCATCTAACTACCCAGTACCTGTTGTGTTTACTTAACCCACCTCATCACTGCATATACCTAGCCTTGTGTTGAGTGAACCCAGCTCACTGCATCTAATTACCTGTTGTGTTGAGTGTGAACCCACCTGGCCACCTCACTGCATCTAACTACCTGTTGTGTTGAGTGAGAACCCACCTCACTGCATCTTAAGTACCTTTACTGTTGAGTGAACCCAGCTCACTGCATCTAACTACCTGTTGTGTTGAGTGTGAACCCACCTGGCCACCTCACTGCATCTAACTACCTGTTGTGTTGAGTGAGAACCCACCTCACTGCATCTTAAGTACCTTTACTGTTGAGTGAACCCAGCTCACTGCATCTAACTACCCAGTACCTGTTGTGTTTACTTAACCCACCTCATCACTGCATATACCTAGCCTTGTGTTGAGTGAACCCAGCTCACTGCATCTAATTACCTGTTGTGTTGAGTGTGAACCCACCTGGCCACCTCACTGCATCTAACTACCTGTTGTGTTGAGTGAGAACCCACCTCACTGCATCTTAAGTACCTTTACTGTTGAGTGAACCCAGCTCACTGCATCTAACTACCTGTTGTGTTGAGTGAGAACCCACCTGGCCACCTCACTGCATCTAACTACCTGTTGTGTTGAGTGAGAACCCACCTCACTGCATCTTAAGTACCTTTACTGTTGAGTGAACCCAGCTCACTGCATCTAACTACCCAGTACCTGTTGTGTTTACTTAACCCACCTCATCACTGCATATACCTAGCCTTGTGTTGAGTGAACCCAGCTCACTGCATCTAATTACCTGTTGTGTTGAGTGTGAACCCACCTGGCCACCTCACTGCATCTAACTACCTGTTGTGTTGAGTGAGAACCCACCTCACTGCATCTTAAGTACCTTTACTGTTGAGTGAACCCAGCTCACTGCATCTAACTACCTGTTGTGTTGAGTGTGAACCCACCTGGCCACCTCACTGCATCTAACTACCTGTTGTGTTGAGTGAGAACCCACCTCACTGCATCTTAAGTACCTTTACTGTTGAGTGAACCCAGCTCACTGCATCTAACTACCTGTTGTGTTGAGTGTGAACCCACCTGGCCACCTCACTGCATCTAACTACCTGTTGTGTTGAGTGAGAACCCACCTCACTGCATCTTAAGTACCTTTACTGTTGAGTGAACCCAGCTCACTGCATCTAACTACCTGTTGTGTTGAGTGAGAACCCACCTCACTGCATATAGCTAGCATACCCCCGAGATGGACAAAATGGACATACCAGGTAGAGGAAGAGGTAGAGGCAGACCCAGAGGAAGGCCACCAGGCACCGGCAGGTCTGTGGCTGTGCGAGGTGGTGTTGCTGTGATTTCATGCGGACCTGCCCCAAAATACAGTGCTCAGAAGAAGGCACGTGCCATCACTTCCCAAAATCGTGAGGAGGTGATTGAGTATTTAACACAGAACACCTCATCTCCCGCAGCCACCAGCGCTACAACAAGCACCACATCCGCTGCATTTGACACTTCGCAGGAGTTATTTGGTGGTGGTGGTGAAATCACTGATTCCCAGCCACTACTGCAACAACAACAAGAAGGCGCAGGTACACCACCTCATACGTCTGAGTTAGGTGGCGATAGTATGGACGTAATGTGTGTGGATGGGGATGATGGTGGACCACCTGAAGTTGGTGCACTTGAGGAGGTGTCTGAGGAAAGCGCAGCTGGCCAGGAGGATTATGATGACGATTATACGGATAGCACATATGTTCCCGGTAGAGGAGATGACCAGGGGGACAGTTCAGAGGAGGAGTCAGAGAGGAGTAGGAGGAGACGACTCCATGATAGAAGCAGAGGGAGCTCGTCCTCAGAAACAGCTGGGGGCAGTGTCCGGTGCCATGTATCGCCAGCTATGGCCAGGGAGCACACATGCCCTTCAACGTCAGCTGCTGCTGATGCCACCGTAGCGCCATCACCCCAGGGGGCCTCAGCGGTTTGGAAATTTTTTCACGTGTGTGTCTCAGATCGGAGCAAAGCCATCTGTTGTCTCTGCCAGCAAAAATTGAGCCGTGGAAAGGCCAACTCTCACGTAGGGACAAGTGCCTTACGAAGGCACCTGGAGAGAAGGCACAAACAGCTATGGCAAGAACACCTGAGTAAAAGCAGCACTCCTCAAAAGACAAGCCAAACTCCTTCTCCTCTTCCTCCTTCAGGTGCATTGTCTTCATCCACTTTCTCCCTTGCACCTTCACAGCCACCCTCCACCACACCGCCTCTTCCCTTGAGCGGTTCCTTCTCCTCTGCCCACAGCAGTACCCAGCTGTCCGTGAAGGAAGTATTTGAGCGGAAGAAGCAAATGTCTGCCAGTCACCCTCTTGCCCGGCGTCTGACAGCTGGCGTGGCGGAACTATTAGCTCGCCAGCTATTAACATACAAGCTGGTGGAGTCGGAGGCTTTCCGTAAGTTTGTGGCCATTGGTACACCGCAGTGGAAGATACCAGGCCGCAATTATTTTTCTCAAAAGGCCATACCCAAACTGTACCGTGCAGTTGAGAGGCAAGTGGTGTCATCTCTGGCACACAGCGTTGGGTCAAGGGTCCACCTGACCACGGATGCCTGGTCTGCCAAGCACGGGCAGGGCCACTACATTACATACACAGCCCATTGGGTCAACCTGGTGACCGATGGCAGCAAGCAGGGAGTACGTGGCTGCGCAGAGGACCGACTTGTCACACCTCCACGGCTTGCAGGCAGGCCTCCAGCCACCTCCTCTCCACCTGCTATCACCGCTTCGCTGTCGTCATCCTCCTCCTCCTTGGCTGGTGCCGCCATCTCCTCCCCAGCTACACAGCCCCAGCACCCCAGGGCCTATGCTGCATGCCAGGTGCGACGGTGTCATGCAGTGTTAGACATGTCTTGCCTGAAAGCGGAGAGTCACACTGGAGCAGCTCTCCTGGCTGCTCTTAACAAACAGGTGGAGCAATGGCTGACCCCGCACAAGCTTGAGATCGGCAACGTGGTGTGTGACAACGGCAGCAATCTCATTGCTGCGTTGAATTTGGGAAAGCTGACACACATACCCTGCATGGCACATGTGCTTAATCTGGTCGTGCAAAGATTTGTGTCCAAGTACCCAGGCTTAGAGGACGTCCTGAAGCAGGCCAGGAAGTTGTGTGGGCATTTCAGGCGCTTTTACAAGGCCATGGCACGCTTTGCAGAGATTCAGCGTAGAAACAACTTGCCGGTGAGACGCCTGATTTGCGATAGCCCGACTCGCTGGAATTCCACCCTGCTGATGTTCTCTCGCCTGCTAGACCAGGAGAAAGCCGTCACCCACTACCTGTATCATTACAGTACAAGGACACAATCTGGGAGGATGGGGATGTTGTGGCCCAACAACTGGACACTGATGCGAAATGCATGCAGGGTCATGGAGCCCTTTGAGGAGGTGACCAAACTGGTGAGTCGCGATGAGGGCACCATCAGCGACTTGATCCCCTACGCCTACTTCCTGGAGCGTGCCGTGCGTAGAGTGGTGGATACAGCTGTGGAGGAGCGTGAACAAGAAGAGTTAGGGCAGCAGGATTCATTGGAGCCATTTACACACGAACCCGATGTTTCCACAACACCGGCGGCAGCACAGAGGGGGGAGGAGGAGGAAGAAGAGGAGTCGTGTGGGGAAGGAGAGGAGTCAGACTTTAATGATGGTGATGATGAGGAAGGTGTTTCTGTGGAGGAGGAAGAGGCGGCGGAAGGAGAACAACCGCGGCAGCCATCACAGGGGGCTTCTGCTGCTCCACGTTCCCGTGGTATTGTTCGCGGCTGGGGGGAGGAAGAGGAGTTGCGTCCCGTCACTGAGGAAGAGCATGAGGAGATGGAGAGTACCTCTGCATCCAGCTTTGTGCAGATGTCCTCTTTCATGTTGTCCAGCCTGTTGAGGGACCCCCGTATCAAAAAACTCAAGACGAATGACCTGTACTGGGTGGCCACGCTACTAGACCCTCGGTACAGGCACAAAGTGGCGGACCTCTTACCAACTCAACAAAAGGCGGAAAGGATGCAGCACTTGCAGAACAAGCTGTCGATGATGCTTTACAATGCGTTTAAGGGTGATGTGGCTGCACAACGCAATCAAGGTACCACTGGCAGTAACCCTCCTCCTCCCAAGTCCACGCAGGCAAGAACAGGATGCTCCAGCGATCTCAGGGTGATGTCGGACATGCGGACGTTCTTTAGTCCAACTCCTCGCCATAGTCCTTCCGGATCCACCCTCCACCAACGCCTGGACCGGCAGGTAGCCGACTACCTGGCCTTGAGTGTGGATGTAGACTCTGCGAAAAGCGACGATGAACCCTTGGACTACTGGTTGCGCAGGCTTGACCTGTGGCCAGAGCTGTCCCAATTTGCCATACAACTCCTCTCTTGCCCTGCCGCAAGCGTCCTGTCAGAAAGGACCTTCAGTGCAGCTGGAGGCATAGTTACTGAGAAGAGAAGTCGCCTAAGTCACGACAGTGTTCAGTACCTGACCTTTATCAAAATGAATGAGGAATGGATCACGGAGGGCTACTGCACGACCGAAGACTAAGTCAGTCCACTCCCCACACACAGCATCTCTGCCTGCAGGCCGCTTGACTGCCTTCTCCGCCACTACCAACAGGGTCCAGGACTCTAGGCGGATTCCTGAATTTTTAAGGCCGCTGCTAGCAGCGGCCGCTACACTAATTTTTCTGGCGCGTGTACATGTGCCCATCCCCCTTCGTGATCATTACCTTGCCGCGGTGAAGGGGCTTGCGCATCACAATGAAGCAATGACCGCCGGCTATTTGAGTGTCTCGGGTGGGGGTGGCACACAAAAGATATTAAGGTCGTTGCTTCATTGTGGTCAGACCAAATTTGATCAGCTGGAAAGTCACTGTTCTGTCATTCAGCTACATCAGCCGGGCAAGCATATGGGCTGAAAAGCCACCATCACCTGCACTCTCGTCACGGTGCGCACCAGTCCAGCACGGCCGTCACTACACAAACGGCTGTTTGCAGTCACTGCATACCTTTCACTGCATCTGTGACTGCACATTATACCTGGCAGTCAGTGCATAACTTGCACTTGAATGGATACACTTACAAACAATTTAAAAATACAACCATCTAAACTTTCAAACAATTTAAAAATACAACCATCTAAACTTTCAAACAATTTAAAAATACAACCATCTATCATTTTCAAAAAATTTAAAAAAAGGGCAAAAAAACTTGCCCTCCGTAAAACATTCCTGGCAAATGCTTTCGACTTGGTTTGTCTTCCGCTGGCTCAAGGGTCCATCTGACCACAGATGCCTGGTCGGCAAAGCACGGTCAGGGCAGCTACAGCATGGGTCTCAGCAGGCTCCCACTTCTGGCCGGAATCCAACCTTCATTCCCCGCAGTGACAATGGCAGACTTGCCCTCCATAACGGATTCCCGTTAAAGGATTTAAAGTTAGTTCATTTCAATTAGGGCCGCAAAAGGTCCTCCTGAGTCCTGTATTGTTATTTTTGGTCACTACCTCGGGGCGGGCGTGCATGCCTGCCTGCTTCCCTCCTTGCCTGGATGTGTGATGTTGATCAGGCTCCAACTCCGGAACGCAATACAAGAGGGAGCTCGTCCTCAGAATCAGCTGGGGGCAGTGTCCGGCGCCATGTATCGCCAGCTATGGCCAGACAGCCAACATGCCCTTCAACGTCAGCTGCTGATGCCACCGTAGCGCCATCAGCCCAGGGGGGCTCAGCGGTTTGGAAATTTTTTCATGTGTGTGTCTCAGATCGGAGCAAAGCCATCTGTTGTCTCTGCCAGCAAAAATTGAGCCGTGGAAAGGCCAACTGTCACGTAGGGACAAGTGCTTTACGAAGGCACCTGGAGAGAAGGCACAAACAGCTATGGCAAGAACACCTGAGGAGTAGAAACACCCCTCAAAAGACAAGCAGCGGAGAACAACCGTGGCAGCCGTCACAGGGGGCTTCTGCTGCTCCACGTTCCCATGGTATTGTTCGTGGCTGGGGGGGGAGGAAGAATGGATACACTTTTAAACAATTTAAAAATACAACAATCTAAACTTTCAAACAATTTAAAAATACAACCATCTAAACTTTCAACCAATTTAAAAATACAACCATCTATCATTTTCAAAAAATTTAAAAAAAGGGCAAAAAAACTTGCCCTCCGTAAAACATTCTTGGCAAATGCTTTCGACTTGGTTTGTCTTCCGCTGGCTCAAGGGTCCATCTCACCACAGATGCCTGGTCTGCAAAGCACGGTCAGGGCAGCTACAGCATGGGTCTCAGCAGGCTCCCACTTCGGGCCGCAATCCAACCTTCATTCCCCGCAGTGACAATGGCAGACTTGCCCTCCATAACGGATTCCCGTTAAAGGATTTAAAGTTAATTCATTTCAAATACACAGCAGGGCCTCGAAAGTCCGCCTCCTGTATTGTTATTTTTGATCACTACCTCGGGGCGGGCGTGCATGCCTACCTGCTGCCCTCCTTGGATGTGTAGTGGTAGCCGTTTCTCAGGCTCCACACCGGATTCCATCCCTCATTTCCCGGCCATTACCCGGGGTCACAAATGACAGACTTGCCCGCCTCCATATGATTCTCGTGAAAGGAATGTGGTGTCATCTTTGCCCGCCATAACTGGTTCTCGTTAAAAGATTTAAAGTACATTCATTTCAAATACACAGCAGGGCCTCGAAAGTCCGCCTCCTGTATTGTTATTTTTGGTCACTACCTCGGGGCGGGCGTGCATGCCTACCTGCTGCCCTCCTTGGATGTGTGGTGGTAGCCGTTTCTCAGGCTCCACACCGGATTCCATCCCTCATTCCCCGGCCATTACCCGGGGTCACAAATGACAGACTTGCCCGCCTCCATATGATTCTCGTGAAAGGAATGTGGTGTCATCTTTGCCCGCCATAACTGGTTCTCGTTAAAGGATTTAAAGTACATTCATTTCAAATACACAGCAGGGCCTCGAAAGTCCTCCTCCTGTATTGTTATTTTTGGTCACTACCTCGGGGCGGGCGGGCATGCATGCCTGCCCGCTGCCCTCCTTGGATGTGTAGTGGTAGCCGTTGCTCAGGCTCCACACCGGATTCAAACCTCTCATTCGCTGGCCATTACCCGGGGTCACAATGGCAGACTTGCCCGCCTCCACAGGATTCTCATTGTAGCGGTACTGAACAAGTACACAGCAAGTAGAAAATGTAAATTAAAAACAAAACGTAAGCTTTTTAACAATGCCATGGAAAGTTGAGAAGGAAGTCACACATTACCTGACATCACTGAGTGAGGAAAAGCAATCACGGCATGTTGCGCAGTAGTCCAGCATGGCCGTCACTACACAAACAGCTGTTTGCGGTGCGTTACACAGTGAGTTTGGTGTGTCAGTGTGAAGCAGTACTCTAATTACACTCCCTGTTTGATGTATACACATGCAAGATGTTGTAAAGCACTTTATGCCTCCAATTTAGCATTCAATGTGATTTCTGCCCTTAAAACGCTGCTTTGCGTCACATCCAGATTTTTCACCGGGACTTTTGTCATGTATCCCACTCCGCCATGGCCCCCTCCAGGTGTTAGACCCCTTGAAACATCTTTTCCATCACTTTTGTGGCCAGCATAATTTTTTCTATTTTTCAAAGTTCGCCTCCCCATTGAAGTCTATTGCGGTTCGCGAATTTTTCCGCGAACCGAACTTTCTGCGGAAGTTCGCGAACCCGGTTCGCGAACCGAAAATCGGAGGTTCGCGACATCTCTAGTCAACATGAGAGGTATAGTTTGTAGTGGGTAAAGTAGCCTCCCGAAAGTTACACTTTTTAATACTGTTGCCCTTCCCATGAGATTTAATGGTAGATTTGTCCACCTTTGCAGCTGTTGCTCTATACTGAGAATGAGAGGCTTATAGTTTAAGGTATATAGCGAGTTGGGGTCTTTACTTATGTTAATGCCTAGATATCTGACTTGTGATTTTATTGAGATGCCCTGCTCCTGTGCCACTGCCAATGAGTCTGTCCCACTAGTAAGATATAGTAGTTCACTCTTTGTCTTATTTATACGAAAACCACTCTGTTTTCCTATATTTTGAATTATGCTGAAAATTGTGGGGAGATCTTCCTTTGGTTTAGCTAAAAAGAGCAGGATATCATCTGCAAAAGCTGCTTGGCTAACTCTTACATTTCCCACTGGTATCCATGTTATGTGTTTGTCTAGTTCCCTCAGGAGTGGTTCCAGTGCCAGATCGAATAAGAGGGGTGAGAGGGGGCACCCTTGGCGCGTTCCTTTTGTCAGGGGAAAGCTGGGTGAGATAAAGCCTGGTGTATATATGTGGGCTCTGGGGTTTGTATGCATGGCTTTTATCAGGTTCATAAATGTTCCAGAGAATCCCATCTTTTCTAGGACCTTCCAAAGCCATACCCAGCGAACATTGTCGAATGCTTTTTCAGCATCTAAAAGTAAAATAGCTTGATTGCGACATGTGGTTGGGTAGGCCTTGGTATAGTCCAGTACTGTGAGAACTTTTCTGATGTTCATAGTGGCCGATCTGTGTCGGATAAACCCTGATTGGGCCGGACTTACTAGTTTGTACATTAACTCTGCTAATCTTATATAATTTTGTTAAGGATTTTGATATCTTGGTTCATCAGGGAGATGGGCCTATATGCTTCAGGAAGTAGAGGATCTTTTCCTGGTTTGGGTAGCAGTTTTATGTAGGCTAGTTGGGATGTGGGAGGCGTAGTTCCTTTTTTGATAATTGAATTGAACAGGGACTGCAAAGGTTGGGTTATATCTGGGCATAGTAATTTAAAAAATTCTGCCGAGAGGCCGTCAGGACTAGTGTTGGGCGAACGGTGTTCGCCACTGTTCGGGTTCTGCAGAACATCACCCTGTTCGGGTGATGTTCGAGTTCGGCCGAACACCTGATGGTGCTCGGCCAAACCGTTCGGCCACATGGCCGAACTAAGAGCGCATGGCCGAACGTTCCCCGAACGTTCGGCTAGCGCTGTGATTGGCCGAACGGGTCACGTGGTTCGGACCCCGAACGCGCTCTGATTGGCCGAACGGGTCACGTGGTTCGGGTAAATAAATACCCGAACCACGTCATATCTCCGCCATTTGTCTGTGGGTTTAGCTTTGGGTAGGCAGGCAGGGTAGTTCGCTCTCCAGCCACGCTAGCCAGGGTCCCCCCCAGTCATTGTGTGTCGCTGCTAGGAACAGTAGTACACCGCTCGCTCAGCCACACTATATATAGCATTGTTTACTGCCACTGTGTACCTCGCTCAGCCACACTATATATAGCATTGTGTTTACTGCCGCTCTGTGTACACCGCTCAGCCAGACTATATAGCATTGTGTGTACTGCCACTGTGTACCTCGCTCAGCCACGCTATATATAGCATTGTGTTTACTGCCACTCTGTGTACACCGCTCAGCCAGACTATATAGCATTGTGTGTACTGCCACTCTGTGTACACGGCTCAGCCAGACTATATAGCATTGTGTGTACTGCCACTCTGTGTATACCGCTCAGCCAGACTATATAGCATTGTGTGTACTGCCACTCTGTGTACACCGCTCAGCCAGACTATATAGCATTGTGTGTACTGCCACTCTGTGTACACCGCTCAGCCAGACTATATAGCATTGTGTGTACTGCCACTCCGTGTACACCGCTCAGCCAGACTATATAGCATTGTGTGTACTGCCACTCTGTGTACACCGCTCAGCCAGACTATATAGCATTGTTTACTGCCACTGTGTGTACACGGCTCAGCCAGACTATATAGCATTGTTTACTGCCACTCTGTGTACACCGCTCAGCCAGACTATATAGCATTGCGTACTCTGACAGTCAGTGTGTATATTGCTGGGATCAGTAATACTCCACTCACCGCCAACCACTATATGAGCTCACCATGAGTTCCTCAGAGACCTCCGCTGTGAGTAGCACTCCCAACAACAGCAACAGCCAACGCCCCACGCAAGCTATAACATCCACCCCAGCAGCCAGTGGTCAGCAGCAGCCCTCCCTGGAGGAGAACGTTGTGTCCATCGGTCCGTCGCCAGAGCGATTAATGAGGGCTGCCATTGAGGAGATGATGGGGCCTGATGTGGAGGAGGAGGTCTGGCTCAGGCCAGCATCCCAAGTTAATGTTGAGGACGATGAGGGGTCTGTGTCTGGGGATGTTGGGGTGGCAGAGGTGGTGGGTGGGTCAGACTCAGGAGAAGAGTTGTATGATGAGGATGATGATCGGGACCATCTGTATGTGCCTCAGAGTCCGACCCCGGAAAACATGTTGTATCGTGTGTTTAGGTACTAAAATCTGCGTTCCCACTTCCCAGTACTGCCTGCAGTGCCCGGGTCCACGGATCCATATAATTTTTTGGGCAGCACTATCAAACTGTGGTATTATGAGTGAGTTGCCATGGTCCTTCTGTGCTGCCTTTCACACTCACCGTCTGTCTGCAGATGGATTGTTCAACACAGCTACGCCATCTGACATGTAGTCCTGGACCTTGACCATCTTCTCCAGGCGATTGGTGTTGGAGGACGTGGAACTGCCCGATTGCTGTTCTGTGGGCTGCTGCATGGGTGTCAGAAAATGTTCCCACTCCAAGGACACTGCCAATACCATTCCCTTTTGGGCACTAGCAGCAGCTTGTGTTCTTTGCTGCCCTCCTGGTCCTCCTGGGTTTGCTGAAGTCAGTCTGTCGGCGTACAACTGGCTAGAGAAGGAGGAGGATGTCAATCTCCTCTCTAAAGTCTCCATCCTCAAGGGCCTGCTGGAATTGTTCCATTTTTGACCTGTCTGACACTTTCTTCAATCAGTTGTTTAACATTGTGTTTGTATAAACTGGGTATAAACCCAGTAATTGGTGTTGTCCAGATTCCAGAATAATGAATAATAATGAATAGTGAATAATGCGCGGGCCGCGTTCAATGCAGTCTAGCATGAATTGAGCCATGTGTGCCAGAGAGTCCTGCCAGACTCCTCTGTCTTCATGTTCTTGTGAGCGTTGTGATTGTTGTGATGCACCATATTCGTCACCAGCATCACTTTCTTCCTCTTCTGCTGTCCATTCCCGCTAAATTGTCCAACGTGCACCGCTCTGTCCCTCGGCAGTGGGGGCATCCAATTCCTGCTCCAACTCCAGCTGTTCCTCGTCCTGTTCTTTGTCATAGCTGGGACCAGCGTTTCCTGAGGCAGGTTGCCTGATGTTGGTATCATCACGCTGATCGTTTTCATCTTCAGAATCCCCCACTTGCATCATGCCAGCGGTTTCCATCTTCAACATTGATTTCTTCAGTAAACACAGCAGTGGTATTGTAATGCTGACTGTACAGTTGTCACTGCTCAGTCACGCAACGTGGATTGCTCAAAATTTTTGAGGACTTGGCAGAGATCCAACATGGTGGCCCAATCAGATCCACAGAAGCTTGGTAGCTAGCTGCTGGAATGCGCCTCGGCACTGCGCAAAAGCGTGCTAGCATGTGCAGCATAGAATTCCAGGGAGGGACATCACCCAGCGAGCGATGGTCCGCTAGATTGAAGCGCTCCTGCATCTCTTGGTGAGTCCTTCAGAAGCGGTACTGGACTTTTAACAATGTTTGTTTTTTTTTCCTTCAACAGAAGATCTGCCACGTTGGAGTGAGGAGGACGCCGCCGACCCCGACACCAAGCTGAACCCCGGCGAACTCCAAGCAGAGGATCTTCAGGAACCCTCAAGGCTTTGAGCAAGCTGAGGAGGATCAGCAGTCCCGACGAGACCTCTCCTCATATGCGACTGAGTGCAGTGGAGCTCCCCAGAACAACCTCTCAGTTGTCACTTTGTCACTGGTCACTTTGTCACTTTGTCATTTTGTCACTTTGTCACTTGTCACTTTGTCACTTGTCACTTTGTCATTTTGTCACTTTGTCACTTGTCACTTTGTCATTTTGTCACTTTGTCATTTTGTCACTTTGTCACTTTGTCACTGGTCACTTTGTCACTTTTCACTTTGTCACTTGTTCACTTGTCACTTGGTCACTTGGTCACTTGTCCAGATGATCTCGGTACACCTCCTGCGATTCAAATTCCTGCACACATTGCTCTGGGATTTGGGTGTGATGAATGATGCATCTAACTGGCCACCGGAGGCAATTAAGGCCTTCAAAACATTGAAAGCAGCTTTCTGTTCCGCCCCCATTTTGCGTCATGTTGAGTTGTTGACGTCATGTTCATCCTCGGCCTCGCCTTGCATTTCAGTGCGAGGTGCATTTTCCACAGAAAAAGGTTGTGAATCCGGGCACAACATTTGTGGCTGTTCCATTGACCTTTCACAGGTAGAAGATTGTGGGGGTGGGAATAGCTCCTCCGAATAGCCCATTGTGTCCTGAAAACTACTCATTGCATTGCTTTGCGCACACATTTTTTTGTCCTCATGCAAGGCCTGAGTTGCACCTGAAAGCGTGGCCTTCTCCTCCTGCGCCTCCTCCTGTTCCATCACGTCTGCTGCTGCTGGGTTAGCGTTGACGCCCGGTCCCTGTTTATTGAACCTCTTATCTTTATTACATTTATGACTGCATGGCGGTAAAAAGCATGCTATCCGCACGCTTCTTGTCCTCATGCAAGGCCTGGGTTGTTGTGTCTCAAAAAGCATGGCCTTCTCCTCCTGCGCCTGCTCCTGTTCCATCACGTGTGCTGCTGCTGCTGGGTTAGCGTTACCGGTCCCTTTTCCTGGAACCTCTTCTCTGTATTACATTTATGACTGCATGGCGACAAAAAGCATGTTACCTGTGCAAAGAAACATGACATTTTCCACATTTAAAAGACAGTTTTTCCTTTGAAACTTTACAATCAATTTTCTCAAAAACTATAAGCTCTTTTTCAAATATTTTTTTTCCTCTTGTACCCACTCCCAAGGTGCACATACCCTGCTAATTTGGGGTATGTAGCATGTAAGGAAGCTTTAAAAAGCACGAAAGTTCGGGTCCCCATTGACTTCCATTATGTTCGGAGTTTAGCGCGAACACCCGAACATCGCGGCGATGTTCGGCGAACGTTCGCGAACCCGAACATCTAGGTGTTCGCCCAACACTAGTCAGGACCTGGGGATTTGTGGTTAGCTAGTTGTTTGATTGTGTCGCTAATTTCAGCAGTTGAGATATCTGCATTTAGCATTTCTAGGTCTTCTTCTCTTAGTTTGGGTAGTATTATGTTTTTTAGAAGATTGTCAGTTTCCTTGTTGTTATCCGTGGAGTCATCGTCTGTGTAAAGTTTGGCATAAAATTGCTGCAGGTGGGTATTTATATTTTTGGGGTCAGTCAGTACGTTTCCTTGGGTGTCTTTTATTGCTGATATATTTGTCTGTGGTCTTTCTCCCCTCAGTATATTGCTGAGTAATCTGCTCATTTTATTGCCATGTCTGCGAAATTTCAGTTCAGTGTAAGATTTTGTCATTTCATCCCTGATTTTTAACCATCTATCTACCTCAGTTTTAGTCTTAAGCCACTGCTGTCGGTTACTGGGTGATGGGTCTTGTTGGTATTGTTTCAGGGCTTCCCTGACCTTCCCCACGGCTCCCATGTATTGCTCTTGTGTGTGTTTTTTTTTCCCTCCCACATATGACATGATTCTCCCTCTCATGACTGGTTTTGCTGCCTCCCAATATAAAATTGGATTCGAGAGATGTTCTTTATTGTCTTCACTATATTCTAACCACCATTGGTGTAGTATTGCGGCAAAGCTCTCGTCCCCATATTGGTATGTGGGGAAGCGCCAGATGATATCTGATCCCCTTGGTATAGATTCCCTCAGCTCCAGCCGGACCGGACAATGGTCTGAGATTACCATGTCTAATATTTCTACGGAGGTTATTTTGGTAATTAGTGGGCCTGATACTAGCAAGAAATCCAATCGTGCCCACATGTCATGTGGACTAGAATAAAATCAGAATTGTCTATCGTATGGGTGATATACCCTCCAAATATCTGTTAAGTGAGTTTCTTGCGCAAATGTGCCCAAATTATCTATTTTCTTTTGGTAAGAGGTGGTTGCATTCGTATTTGATGTTCTATCTTCTTTGGCATCCATTATTGTGTTGAAACCGCCCCCTACTATCCAGCTGGAGATGGGGGAACCCACTAGCTTGTCTCGAATTTCTCCCAGACATTTATTATTATCATCATTGGGGCCATATACATTTACTATTTGGATATATTCGTCATATATTTTGCCCCTGATCGACACCCATCTCCCCTCGTCATCATGTTCAATTTCTTCTATTTCACATTTTAGATTTTTGTGTATCAGGATTATTACACCCGCTCTTCTGCCTAGTGCTGGAGAGCCGAAAATTTGCCCTACCCAATTGCGTTTCAGGAACTTGAAGTGTTATTTTGCTAGGTGGGTCTCCTGTAAGAGGGAAACCTCTGTTTTTAGTTTTTTGAGATGCCGTAGCACCATTGATCTCTTCCGTGGAGTTCTAAGTCCCTTCACATTCCAGGTACATAGCTTAACTACCATGATGACTTAACCACTTGAGGACCTAGGGCTTTCTACCCCTTAAGGACCGGCCACTTTTTTTCCATTCAGACCACTGCAGCTTTCACGGTTTATTGCTCGCTCATACAACCTACCACCTAAATGAATTTTGGCTCCTTTTCTTGTCACTAATAAAGCTTTCTTTTGGTGCTATTTGATTGCTCCTGCGATTTTTACTTTTTATTATATTCATCAAAAAAGACATGAATTTTGGCAAAAAAATGATTTTTTTAACTTTCTGTGCTGACATTTTTCAAATAAAGTAAAATTTCTGTATACATGCAGCGCGAAAAATGTGGACAAACATGTTTTTGATAAAAAAAAAACCCATTCAGTGTATATTTATTGGTTTGGGTAAAAGTTATAGCGTTTACAAACTATGGTGCAAAAAGTGAATTTTCTCATTTTCAAGCATCTATGACTTTTCTGACCCCCTGTCATGTTTCATGAGGGGCTAGAATTCCAGGATAGTATAAATACCCCCCAAATTACCCCATTTTGGAAAGAAGACATCCCAAAGTATTCACTGAGAGGCATAGTGAGTTCATAGAAGATATTATTTTTTGTCACAAGTAAGCGGAAAATGACACTTTCTTCTTCTAACTTGCGACAAAAAAAAATGAAATCTGCCACGGACTCACCATGCCCCTCTCTGAATACCTTGAAGGGTCTACTTTCCAAAATGGGGTCATTTGTGGGGTGTGTTTACTGTCCTGACATTTTGGGGGGTGCTAAATTGTAAGCACCCCTGTAAAGCCTAAAGGTGCTCATTGGACTTTGGACCCCTTAGCGCAGTTAGGCTGCAAAAAAGTGCCACACATGTGGTATTGCCGTACTCAGGAGAAGTATTATAATGTGTTTTGGGGTGTATTTTTACACATACCCATGCTGGGTGGGAGAAATATCTCTGTAAGGGCCGGTTCACACGGACGGCAGGCGGCGTTGGGGCGGCCAGGAAGTCGCGTCGTCCTGTGACGTCCCGTTCGGTGGCGGCGGTACAGAGATCGTCGCGATCGGCGTTTCTCTTCCCCGCAGGGGGACATGAAGCCGCGCCGGCTAGCCGTCCCTGGACGTTGCATGCGGCTTCTAGGGACGGCCGAAACGATGCGTTAAATCGGGATCAGAACGCCGCGTTTATGCAATCGACGGTAATCGACGGTAACCGCGCAATGCTAAACGCTCCTATTCACTTGAATGGGAGAGTTTAGCCGATGGGTCCCGAACGCTTGACGGTAGACGCCGCCAAGCGTCCGTGTGAACCGGCCCTAAATGACAATTTGTTAATTTTTTTACACACAATTGTCCATTTACAGAGATCTTTCTCCCACTCAGCATGGGTATGTGTAAAAATACACCCCAAAACACATTATACTACTTCTCCTGAGTACGGCGATACCACATGTGTGGCACTTTTTTGCACCCTAACTGCGCTAAAGGGCCCAAAGTCGAATGAGTACCTTTAGGATTTCACAGGTCATTTTGAGAAAATTTCGTTTCAAGACTACTCCTCACGGTTTAGGGCCCCTAAAATGCCAGGGCAGTATTGGAACCCCACAAATGACCCCATTTTAGAAAGAAGACACCCCAAGGTATTCCGTTAGGAGTATGGTGAGTTCATAAAAGATTTTATTTTTTGTCAAAAGTTAGCGGAAAATGACACTTTGTGAAAAAACACAATTAAAATCAATTTCCGCTAACTTGTGACAAAAAATAAAATCTTCTATGAACTCGCCATACTACTAACGGAATACCTTGGGGTGTCTTCTTTCTAAAATGGGGTCATTTGTGGGGTTCCTATACTGCCCTGGAATTTTAGGGGCCCTAAACCGTGAGGAGTAGTCTTGAAACGAAATTTCTCAAAATGACCTGTGAAATCCTAAAGGTACTCATTCGACTTTGGGCCCTTTAGCGCAGTTAGGGTGCAAAAAAGTGCCACACATGTGGTATCGCCATACTCGGGAGAAGTAGTACAATGTGTTTTGGGGTGTATTTTTACACATACCCATGCTGGAGGGGAGAAATACCTCTGTAAATGGACAATTGTGTGTAAAAAAATCAAAAGATTGTCATTTACAGAAGTATTTCTCCCACCCAGCATGGGTATGTGTAAAAATACACCCCAACACACATTATACTACTTCTCCCGAGTACGGCGATACCACATGTGTGGCACTTTTTTGCACCCTAACTGCACTAAGGGGCCCAAAGTCCAATCAGTACCTTTAGGATTTCACAGGTCATTTTTGTTTCAAGACTACTCCTCACGGTTTAGGGCCCCTAAAATGCCAGGGCAGTATAGGAACCCCACTAATGACCCCATTTTAGAAAGAAGACACCCCAAGGTATTCCGTTAGGAGTATGGTAAGTTCATAGAAGTTTTTATTTTTTTGTCACAAGTTAGCGGAAATTGATTTTAATTGTTTTTTTTCACAAAGTGTCATTTTCCGCTAACTTGTGACAAAAAATAAAATCTTCTATGAACTCACCATACTCCTTACGGAATACCTTTGGGTGTCTTCTTTCTAGAATGGGGTCATTTGTGGGGTTCCTATACTGCCCTGGCATTTTAGGGGCCCTAAACCGTGAGGAGTAGTCTTGAAACCAAATGTCGCAAAATGACCTGCGAAATCCTAAAGGTACTCATTGGACTTTGGGCCCCTTAGCGTACTTAGGGTGTAAAAAAAAGTGCCACACATGTGGTACCACCGTACTCAGGAGAAGTAGTATAATGCGTTTTGGGGTGTATTTTTACACATACCCATGCTAAGTGGGAGAAATATCTCTGTAAATGACAATTGTTTGATTTTTTTACACACAATTGTCCATTTACATAGAAATTTCTCCCACCCAGCATGGGTATGTGTAAAAATACACCCCAAAACACATTATACTACTTTTCCTGAGTACGGCGGTACTACATGTGTGACACTTTTTTGCAGCCTAGGTGCGCTAAGGGGCCCAACGTCCTATTCACAGGTCATTTTGAGACATTTGTTTTCTAGACTACTCCTCGCGGTTTAGGGCCCCTAAAATGCAAGGGCAGTATAGGAACCCCACAAGTGACCCCATTTTAGAAAGAAGACACCCCAAGGTATTCCGTTAGGTGTATGGCGAGTTCATAGAAGATTTTATTTTTTGTCACAAGTTAGTGAAAAATGACACTTTGTGAAAAAAAACCAATAAAAATCAATTTCCGCTAACTTTTGACAAAAAATAAAATCTTCTATGAACTCGTCATACACCTAACAGAATACCTTGGGGTGTCTTTTTTTCTAAAATGGGGTCACTTGTGGGGTTCCTATACCGCCCTGGCATTTTACAGGCCCAAAACCGTGAGTAGTCTGGAAACCAAATGT
Organism: Hyperolius riggenbachi; assembly: GCF_040937935.1. NCBI lineage: Eukaryota > Metazoa > Chordata > Amphibia > Anura > Hyperoliidae > Hyperolius > Hyperolius riggenbachi. The sequence goes on along the minus strand of NC_090656.1, from coordinate 51,763,078 downwards.
CTCAAAATGACTGTTCAGGGGTATAAGCATCTGCAAATTTTGATGACAGGTGGTCTATGAGGGGGCGAATTTTGTGGAACCGGTCATAAGCAGGGTGGCCTTTTAGATGACAGGTTGTATTGGGCCTGATCTGATGGATAGGAGTGCTAGGGGGGTGACAGGAGGTGATTGATGGGTGTCTCAGGGGGTGGTTAGAGGGGAAAATAGATGCAATCAATGCACTGGGGAGGTGATCGAAAGGGGGTCTGAGGGGGATCTGAGGGTTTGGCCGAGTGATCAGGAGCCCACACGGGGCAAATTGGGGCCTGATCTGATGGGTAGGTGTGCTAGGGGGTGACAGGAGGTGATTGATGGGTGTCTCAAGGTGTGATTAGAGGGGGGAATAGATGCAAGCAATGCACTGGCGAGGTGATCAGGGCTGGGGTCTGAGGGCATTCTGAGGGTGTGGGCGGGTGATTGAGTGCCCTAGGGGCAGATAGGGGTCTAATCTGATAGGTAGCAGTGACAGGGGGTGATTGATGGGTAATTAGTGGGTATTTAGGGTAGAGAACAGATGTAAACACTGCACTTGGGAGGTGATCGGACGTCGGATCTGCGGGCGATCTATTGGTGTGGGTGGGTGATCAGATTGCCCGCAAGGGGCAGGTTAGGGGCTGATTGATGGGTGGCAGTGACAGCGGGTGATTGATGGGCGGCAGTGACAGGGAGTGATTGATGGGTGGCAGTGACAGGGGGTGATTGATGGGTGATTGATAGGTGATTGACAGGTAATCAGTGGGTTATTACAGGGGAGAACAGATGTAAACATTTCACTGGCGAATTGATAAGGGGGGGTCTGAGGGCAATCTGAGCGTGTAGGCGGGCGATTGGGTGCCCGCAAGGGGCAGATTAGGGTCTGATCTGATGGGTAACAGTGACAGGTGGTGATAGGGGGTGATTGATGGGTAATTAGTGGGTGTTTAGAGGAGAGAATAGATGGAAACACTGCGCTTGGGTGGTGATCTGATGTCGGATCTGCGGGCGATCTATTGGTGTGGGTGGGTGATCAGTTTGCCCGCAAGGGGCAGGTTAGGGGCTGATTGTTGGGTGGCAGTGACAGGGGGTGATTGATGGGTGATTGGCAGGTGATTGACAGGTGATCAGTGGGTTATTACAGGGAAGGCCAGATGTAATTAATGCACTGGCGAATTTATAAGGGGGGGGTCTGAGGGCAATCTGAGCGTGTGGGCGGGTGATTGGGTGCCCGCAAGAGGCAGATTAGGGTCTGATCTGATAGGTAACAGTGACGGTTGGTGATAGGGGGTGATTGATTGGTGATTGATGGGTAATTAGTGGGTGTTTACAGAAGATAACAGATGTAAACAATACATTTGGGAGGTAATCTGACGGCGGGTTTGCGGGCGATCTAATGGTGTGGGTGGGTGATCAGATTGCCCGCAAGGGGCAGGTTAGGGGCTGATTTATGGGTGGCGGTGACAGGGGGTGATTGATGGGTGATAGGTGATTGGCAGGTGATTGACAGGTGATCAGTGGGTTATTACAGGGAAGAACAGATGTAATTAATGCACTGGTGAATTGATAAGGGGGGGTCAGAGGGCAATCTGAGCGTGTGGGCGGGTGATTGGGTGCCCGCAAGGGGCAGATTAGGGTCTGATCTGATAGGTAAAAGTGACAGGTGGTGATAGGGGGTGATTGATGGGTGATTGATGGGTAATTAGTGGGTGTTTAGAGGAGAGAATAGATGTAAACAATGGATTTGGGAGGTGATCTGATGTCGGATCTGCGGGCGATCTATTGGTGTGGGTGGGTGATCAGATTGCCCGCAAGGGGCAGGTTAGGGGCTGATTGATGGGTGGCAGTGACAGGGGGTGATTGACGGGTGATTGACGGGTGACTGACAGGTGATGGACAGGTGATTGACAGGTGATTGACAGGTGATCAGGGGGGATAGATGCATACAGTACATGGGGGGGGGGGGCTCTGGGGGGGGGTCTGGGGAGAATCTGAGGGGTGGGGGGGTGATCAGGAGGGATCCGGGGGCAGGGGGGGATAAAAAAAAAATAGCGTTGACAGATAGTGACAGGGAGTGATTGATGGGTGATTAGGGGGGTGATTGGGTGCAAACAGGGGTCTGGGGGGTGGGCAGGGGGGGTCTGATGGGTGCTGTGGGCGATCTGGGGCAGGGAGGGGGGGGGAAATCAGTGTGCTTGGTGCAGACTAGGGTGGCTGCAGCCTGCCCTGGTGGTCCCTCGGACATTGGGACCACCAGGGCAGGAGGCAGCCTGTATAATACACTTTGTAAACATTACAAAGTGTATTATACACTTTGTATGCGGCGATCGTCGGGTTAACATCCCGCCGGCGCTTCCGTATGGCCGGCGGGATGTTGCGGCGGGTGAGCGGCGCCAGGCGGAGGCGGAGGATCGCGTCACGGATGACGCGATCGCTCCGCCCATGCCCATACAAGGACCGCCGCCAATTGTCAATACGGCGGTCCTTGCGGCGTCCACTTCCCGGCCGCCAATTGTATATACGGCGGTCGGGAAGTGGTTAAGGTAATATGTGAGTCGATCAAAGCCAGCTTTCACTATTATACATTTCCTAGTTAATAGAGAGACAGTGACATTTCCCTCCCCCAAACAGTAAATTCCCCCCATATAACCCCTCAACACATTTTTTAACAGCTTTATTGACTCATGGCTGAGCCAGAAATAATCTGGCATACTCACTTCAGCCATCCTATCTTTTGCAAACCTAAAAAGTGACTCCACTTCTTCCCTCGTGGAGGAGAGCTACTCACAGTTCGCCATCTTGTATTTAACTTGTTTGAACTATTTATTAAAATAGCAAATACTTAATAGAGTACTCGGGGGATTTGTATAGGATACGTGTTCCCTGAACAGGGTTAGGCCCCTAGCGCACTAAAACATAACTTTTATTAGTTCTATTAAAATCAGGTATATCAAAGGTACAGCATTTATAAAACATAAACAGCTGCGTTGGTGTTTGACACTAATGTGTCACATATGTATCATATCACTGGGATGGATCACTTTCAGGTAGATAAAGATTGTACATCTATGTGCATGTGTCATGGAGAGGAAAAGGCTCTCCTCTCCAGCACCTATGCACAGCTAGTACATGCACAAATAGGACCTGCTGATCACACCCTCTTGCACCAAACACAGGTATAATGGACAGTAGGGGATCACACCATGCAAACAGTGTACAAAATTACAAATAACTCGACATGTTTCGGCTAAACGCCTTCGTCCGGAGTGAATACATATATACAGTGCTGTGCATCAAACATATACAGTGCCCCTGCCCCACATAACTGTCAGCATATATAGCCCCTATCAGAGCTGAATGCCGCCCTTAACTCACAGTCTTATATACTGAGCATTTCCTCTCTCCCCTGGGCGTCGCCCAGCAGGGTGTGTCCTACCTGTCCATCATGTAGTATATCTCATTCATTATCCAGGGTTCTCCTATCTCCCCATAGTTCCTCCATATCCCCCCTATTATCTGTGCATATGGCTGCATGTTAAAGCAATCTGATCAGCGCATTTGTCACCTATAAATCATGATCAGGCGTGCATAACTGTTAGACATTCGCCCCGATTTTTTCCTCGGGAGTCCCTCTTTTTGCTCTGTCTCATGCACCTTCATCTGCGCATATGGCTGCATGCTAAAGCGGCCTCAGCGGCCCATTTGTCCCCTATAAATCATGATCAGGCGTGCATAACTGTTAGATATTTGCCACGATTTTTACCTCGGGAGTCCCTCTTTTTGCTCTGTCTCATGCAACCTTATCTGCGCATATGGCTGTGTGCTACAGCGGCCTGGTCGGTGCATTTGTCACCTATAAATCGTGATCAGGCATGCATAACTGTTAGGTATTCGCCCCAATTCTTTCCTCGGGAGTCCCTCTTTTTGCTCTGTCTCATGCGGCCTTATCTGCGCATATGGCTGTATGCTAAAGCGGCCTGATCGGTGCATTTGTCACTTATAGATCATGATCAGGCATGCATAACTGTAGGTATTCGCCCCGATTTTTGCTTTGGGAGTCCCTCTTTTTGCTCTGTCTCATGCACCTTCATCTGCGCATATGGCTGCATGCTAAAGCGGCCTCAGCGGCCCATTTGTCCCCTATAAATCATGATCAGGCGTGCATAACTGTTAGATATTTGCCACGATTTTTACCTCGGGAGTCCCTCTTTTTGCTCTGTCTCATGCAACCTTATCTGCGCATATGGCTGTGTGCTACAGCGGCCTGGTCGGTGCATTTGTCACCTATAAATCGTGATCAGGCATGCATAACTGTTAGGTATTCGCCCCAATTCTTTCCTCGGGAGTCCCTCTTTTTGCTCTGTCTCATGCGGCCTTATCTGCGCATATGGCTGTATGCTAAAGCGGCCTGATCGGTGCATTTGTCACTTATAGATCATGATCAGGCATGCATAACTGTAGGTATTCGCCCCGATTTTTGCTTTGGGAGTCCCTCTTTTTGCTCTGTCTCATGCGACCTTATCTGCGCATATGGTTGTGTGCTACAGCGGCCTCAGCGGCGCATTTGTCACCTATAAATCGTGATCAGGCATGCATACCTGTAGGTATTCGCCCCGAGTTTTACCTCGGGAGTCCCACTTTTTGCTCTGTCTCATGCGACCTCATCTGCGCATATGGCTGTATGCTAAAGCTACTTGGCCGGCGCATTTGTTACCTATAACTCACGGTTAGGCATGCATATTGGTTCATCCCGATTTTAACCTCGGGAGTCCCTCTTTTTGCTCTGTCTCATGCGGCCTTATCTGCGCATATGGCTGTATGCTAAAGCGGCCTAATCGGTGCATTTGTCACTTATAAATCATGATCAGGCATGCATAACGGTTAGATATTCGCCCCGATTTTTACTTCGGGAGTCCCTCTTATTGCTCTGTCTCATGCGACCTTATCTGCGCATCTGGTTGTGTGCTGCAGCGGCCTGATCGGAGCATTTGTCACCTATAAATCGTGATCAGGCATGCATAACTGTAGGTATTCACCCCGAGTTTTACCTCGGGAGTCCCACTTTTTGCTCTGTATCATGCGACCTCATCTGCGCATATGGCTGTATGCTAAAGCCGCTTGGCCGGCGCATTTGTTACCTATAACTCACGGTTAGGCATGCATATTTGTTCATCCCGATTTTAACCTCGGGAGTCCCTCTTTTTATATAAGCTAGGTAGTGCCTCTCATTATATAAGTGGTACGCAATACCACCCAGGCGTCTGTATATCTATATATCCGACAGCTTTATGGTATATTCATTAGAGACACACTCGACAGGGGGCACCTTTTCAGGCAAACTGCAGGGAAGGAGGGGGGGAGGAGGAGGGAGAGGGAGAAGGGGGGGATAGAGGACAATGCTCATGGTTTACAAGTACTGTGCTCTAGGCCCCTGCATTAGGGCCAAAATCAGACCAAAAAGCTATATATACATATAAAATATCATTTTTAGAAGAGTCAGTCTCACACATATATCCTTTTAGATTCACACTATACAGATCGCATCTAGTCCAAAAAGGGTGCATACGCAAACCCCTCATTTAGCCCATTCGGAGCCATACAATTCAACCGGAAAATCCACTTTGCTTCAATCTGCTTGAGGATTTTGTCATGGTTCCCCCCTCTACTGTTCCTAATGACTTTCTGAATGCCAAAAAATTTGATGTTAAAGGGGTCCTCCTCATGAATTGACCTCATATGTCTAGACACTGCTGTTTCTCTTTTATTCCTGATATCGCCCACGTGTTCCAGAACTCGTGATTTGAAGGCCCTCCCTGTTTCGCCAACATACAATTTTTTGCACGGGCATATTGCACCATAAATCACACTCTCTGTGTCACAGTTGATAAATGTCAGAATCTTAAAAGTGCGAATGTCACTGGAGTCCTTGAAGTTTTTTGTCTGCAGAATATTTTGACAGGCTTTACATTTCCCGCATTTGTATGTGCCAATTGGTTTCGGAGGTAGCCATGATCGTACTGGGGCTGGTTCCACCAGATCTCTTTTAAATTCGCTGTGTACAAGCTTGTCCCTTAGGTTCTCAGCCCTTCTATAAGTCACACTAGGTCGTGTGGGCAAAATCTTGCAGAGATCCTTATCCTGATGCAGGATCGGCCAGTACCTCTTGATGATATCATGAATTTGATGGGATTGGGCAGTATACGTTCCTATCAATCTCGGGAACTTCTCTTTCTCTGTGATTTTTTGGCTGTTCGTATTCAGGAGTGACGTACGGTCAGTCTCTCTCGCCCTGTCGTATGCTTTTTTCAAAACAAAATCTGGGAAACCCCTGCTCTTAAATCTCTCTGTAAGACCTTTACTTTCCTTCTCAAAATCACTTTCTTTTGAGCAGTTTCTTTTTGCTCTTAAAAATTGACCCACTGGTATCCCGGCCCTGAGAGATCGCGGGTGGGCACTTTTCCAGTGCAGGAGGGAATTTGTTGAGGTCGGTTTCCTGTATATTGTGGTTTGGATGCTTCCATCCTTTTCCAGGGTTACTGTGAGATCCAGGAAATTTATACTGTTATTACTGATCTCATGTGTAAAGAACATTCCAATTGTATTGTTGTTTAGACACGTAACGAAGTCCTTGAAGATGTCCACCGACCCGTCCCAGATAATCAATATGTCGTCTATAAAACGCCCCCAAAAGAGGATGTGTGATGTATAGAACGACAAATCCTCACCAAAAACGATGACATCTTCCCACCACCCGAGAAAGAGATTAGCATACGATGGGGCACACGCCGTCCCCATCGCGCTTCCTCTTACTTGATGGTATACCAATCCCTCGAATCTGAAAAAATTGTGGGTCAATATGAACTCCAGGCTCCTGAGCAGGAACTCTGTATGGGCCTTCATGTGTATGCCTCTCGCCTGTAAAAAGTGTTTCGCGGCTTGTATACCGAGGTCATGCCTGATACTGCTATACAGGGCCTCAACATCGAGGCTTGCCAAAAAGGCTGTCTCGGGAATTCTGATGTCTTGTAAACGCCCCAGCAGATCCTTGGTGTCCCGTATATACGATGGTAACGTTTCCACAAACGGCCTGAGGAAACCATCCGTATATATGCTTAGCTTTTCTGTTAGGCTCCCCCTCCCGGAGACTATTGGTCTCCCCGGTGGTGGGTTTTTTCTTTTATGAATCTTTGGGAGAGCATAAAAGACTGCCATTGTGGGGGTTTCTGCGAACTTTTTCAGTACCGTAAAGTCGTCCTTGTGTAGGCCTTGGGATTTCAGCCCGTGTTCCAGCAAAATTTGCATCTCTTTTTGAAATTTAACAGTCGGATCATCTTTTAAACATTTGTATTGTTCCCCATTTTGTAATAGCGACATACACATATTCCTATACACATCCTTGTCCATTACTACAATATTCCCCCCTTTATCCGCGGGTTTTACCACAATGGTTTTCTCAGCCCTCAGAAAGTCGAGGGCATTCCTTTCTTCCCTGGACAAGTTGTCACTTTTAAACAATTTTTTCTGTTGGACCTCTTTTTCAAGATTTTTGAGGTCGCGTGTGACCATATTTATAAAGGTGTTAATATGTGTATATTGCGCCATAGATGGACAGAACCTACTTTTTTGGTCTAACTGACTAGTTGGTGCCATCACACCAGTCCCCTCTATGTTCTCCTGCAATAAATCAGTAAGATCATTCAGGGCCCGATTTTCAGCTGATGCCTCATTTCTGGCCCTCACTGTGGGGTTCACAAAATATTTATGCAATGCTAATTTCCTTGCGAATAAGTTGACGTCCTTAACCCACTCAAAAGCCTGGAAGTCAGTGTTTGGGACATATGTGAGGCCTTTTTCCAGAAGGCTAGTAACATTGCTATCAAGGGTAGTGGAGGACAAATTTATCACTCTCAATCTGTCTGTTTGGTCGGTCATTGTATCGTCTACCAGTTGTTCACTGGGTTTCCCCGTTTTCTGCCTGTGTATCCCCATCTGTCTCGGTTGCGTAAGTGTCGGGGCAGTGATTTGGAATTGCCCGTTGGCTGTTCGGTTTGTAATAAAAAACTGTTCTCAGCCTCACTTGTTTCAGATTGGGGGTTAGCTTTTGGTTTTGGGGTTTTGGGTGGCTTTTTTGATCTCGGTTTTTGTCTACCCTTTCTGTTTCGTCCCCTTGGGAAGTTTGTTTCGGATTGGGACTCACTCTCTGTTTCTGTAGCAGTAGAGTCACCCTCTGTGTCACTTACACCCTTATTATCAGGGTATTTACCTTTATTCCAATCAAACACACAACCCTTGTCAAAGTCACCTGTGTCTCTGATGAACTTTCTCTGTTTTCTCGACTTAATGTCGTCTTTATGTAAAGCGACTTTTGTTTGTAATTTATTTTCAAATTTCGAGAAATCAGGGTGTTCACTTAATTTCAACAATTCCTGCTGTTCCCTGCAGAGTTTGGTCGCTACCTTATCTGCCACTTTTTGTTCTTGGTCTCTAAGGAGGGTCATCAGCTCAAGTGTCTGCTTTGTCTTAAGATTATCCCATTTTTTCATAAACTCAGCGTCATCTCTGTGTGAATGTGGTAGTACTAGATTCCTTAGGCCTCTCACAGTAATACCCTTTTTAAGATATACATTATAACTCGCCACTTCCCATGATGCTCTGTTATGTTCTTTATAAGTCTGAAAAATATTCACAAACTGTGGTTCAATATTAACTTTATCTGTCACTGGTCTATGTTCATTAGCTTCCGATAGGGTTACTGAAGGGCCTGCAGAACAAAAACAATCGATTGCCTCTGAAGTCAGGGTATCAATTGTTGGTAGACCGATCAATATGGTGGACATGACTACTTTGCTTTTTCAGTCTGATATATCGTGGAGGATCAAGAAAATAGCAAATACTTAATAGAGTACTCGGGGGATTTGTATAGGATACGTGTTCCCTGAACAGGGTTAGGCCCCTAGCGCACTAAAACATAACTTTTATTAGTTCTATTAAAATCAGGTATATCAAAGGTACAGCATTTATAAAACATAAACAGCTGCGTTGGTGTTTGACACTAATGTGTCACATATGTATCATATCACTGGGATGGATCACTTTCAGGTAGATAAAGATTGTACATCTATGTGCATGTGTCATGGAGAGGAAAAGGCTCTCCTCTCCAGCACCTATGCACAGCTAGTACATGCACAAATAGGACCTGCTGATCACACCCTCTTGCACCAAACACAGGTATAATGGACAGTAGGGGATCACACCATGCAAACAGTGTACAAAATTACAAATAACTCGACATGTTTCGGCTAAACGCCTTCGTCCGGAGTGAATACATATATACAGTGCTGTGCATCAAACATATACAGTGCCCCTGCCCCACATAACTGTCAGCATATATAGCCCCTATCAGAGCTGAATGCCGCCCTTAACTCACAGTCTTATATACTGAGCATTTCCTCTCTCCCCTGGGCGTCGCCCAGCAGGGTGTGTCCTACCTGTCCATCATGTAGTATATCTCATTCATTATCCAGGGTTCTCCTATCTCCCCATAGTTCCTCCATATCCCCCCTATTATCTGTGCATATGGCTGCATGTTAAAGCAATCTGATCAGCGCATTTGTCACCTATAAATCATGATCAGGCGTGCATAACTGTTAGACATTCGCCCCGATTTTTTCCTCGGGAGTCCCTCTTTTTGCTCTGTCTCATGCACCTTCATCTGCGCATATGGCTGCATGCTAAAGCGGCCTCAGCGGCCCATTTGTCCCCTATAAATCATGATCAGGCGTGCATAACTGTTAGATATTTGCCTGGATCTCACAGTAACCCTGGAAAAGGATGGAAGCATCCAAACCACAATATACAGGAAACCGACCTCAACAAATTCCCTCCTGCACTGGAAAAGTGCCCACCCGCGATCTCTCAGGGCCGGGATACCAGTGGGTCAATTTTTAAGAGCAAAAAGAAACTGCTCAAAAGAAAGTGATTTTGAGAAGGAAAGTAAAGGTCTTACAGAGAGATTTAAGAGCAGGGGTTTCCCAGATTTTGTTTTGAAAAAAGCATACGACAGGGCGAGAGAGACTGACCGTACGTCACTCCTGAATACGAACAGCCAAAAAATCACAGAGAAAGAGAAGTTCCCGAGATTGATAGGAACGTATACTGCCCAATCCCATCAAATTCATGATATCATCAAGAGGTACTGGCCGATCCTGCATCAGGATAAGGATCTCTGCAAGATTTTGCCCACACGACCTAGTGTGACTTATAGAAGGGCTGAGAACCTAAGGGACAAGCTTGTACACAGCGAATTTAAAAGAGATCTGGTGGAACCAGCCCCAGTACGATCATGGCTACCTCCGAAACCAATTGGCACATACAAATGCGGGAAATGTAAAGCCTGTCAAAATATTCTGCAGACAAAAAACTTCAAGGACTCCAGTGACATTCGCACTTTTAAGATTCTGACATTTATCAACTGTGACACAGAGAGTGTGATTTATGGTGCAATATGCCCGTGCAAAAAATTGTATGTTGGCGAAACAGGGAGGGCCTTCAAATCACGAGTTCTGGAACACGTGGGCGATATCAGGAATAAAAGAGAAACAGCAGTGTCTAGACATATGAGGTCAATTCATGAGGAGGACCCCTTTAACATCAAATTTTTTGGCATTCAGAAAGTCATTAGGAACAGTAGAGGGGGGAACCATGACAAAATCCTCAAGCAGATTGAAGCAAAGTGGATTTTCCGGTTGAATTGTATGGCTCCGAATGGGCTAAATGAGGGGTTTGCGTATGCACCCTTTTTGGACTAGATGCGATCTGTATAGTGTGAATCTAAAAGGATATATGTGTGAGACTGACTCTTCTAAAAATGATATTTTATATGTATATATAGCTTTTTGGTCTGATTTTGGCCCTAATGCAGGGGCCTAGAGCACAGTACTTGTAAACCATGAGCATTGTCCTCTATCCCCCCCTTCTCCCTCTCCCTCCTCCTCCCCCCCTCCTTCCCTGCAGTTTGCCTGAAAAGGTGCCCCCTGTCGAGTGTGTCTCTAATGAATATACCATAAAGCTGTCGGATATATAGATATACAGACGCCTGGGTGGTATTGCGTACCACTTATATAATGAGAGGCACTACCTAGCTTATATAAAAAGAGGGACTCCCGAGGTTAAAATCGGGATGAACAAATATGCATGCCTAACCGTGAGTTATAGGTAACAAATGCGCCGGCCAAGCGGCTTTAGCATACAGCCATATGCGCAGATGAGGTCGCATGATACAGAGCAAAAAGTGGGACTCCCGAGGTAAAACTCGGGGTGAATACCTACAGTTATGCATGCCTGATCACGATTTATAGGTGACAAATGCTCCGATCAGGCCGCTGCAGCACACAACCAGATGCGCAGATAAGGTCGCATGAGACAGAGCAATAAGAGGGACTCCCGAAGTAAAAATCGGGGCGAATATCTAACCGTTATGCATGCCTGATCATGATTTATAAGTGACAAATGCACCGATTAGGCCGCTTTAGCATACAGCCATATGCGCAGATAAGGCCGCATGAGACAGAGCAAAAAGAGGGACTCCCGAGGTTAAAATCGGGATGAACCAATATGCATGCCTAACCGTGAGTTATAGGTAACAAATGCGCCGGCCAAGTAGCTTTAGCATACAGCCATATGCGCAGATGAGGTCGCATGAGACAGAGCAAAAAGTGGGACTCCCGAGGTAAAACTCGGGGCGAATACCTACAGGTATGCATGCCTGATCACGATTTATAGGTGACAAATGCGCCGCTGAGGCCGCTGTAGCACACAACCATATGCGCAGATAAGGTCGCATGAGACAGAGCAAAAAGAGGGACTCCCAAAGCAAAAATCGGGGCGAATACCTACAGTTATGCATGCCTGATCATGATCTATAAGTGACAAATGCACCGATCAGGCCGCTTTAGCATACAGCCATATGCGCAGATAAGGCCGCATGAGACAGAGCAAAAAGAGGGACTCCCGAGGAAAGAATTGGGGCGAATACCTAACAGTTATGCATGCCTGATCACGATTTATAGGTGACAAATGCACCGACCAGGCCGCTGTAGCACACAGCCATATGCGCAGATAAGGTTGCATGAGACAGAGCAAAAAGAGGGACTCCCGAGGTAAAAATCGTGGCAAATATCTAACAGTTATGCACGCCTGATCATGATTTATAGGGGACAAATGGGCCGCTGAGGCCGCTTTAGCATGCAGCCATATGCGCAGATGAAGGTGCATGAGACAGAGCAAAAAGAGGGACTCCCAAAGCAAAAATCGGGGCGAATACCTACAGTTATGCATGCCTGATCATGATCTATAAGTGACAAATGCACCGATCAGGCCGCTTTAGCATACAGCCATATGCGCAGATAAGGCCGCATGAGACAGAGCAAAAAGAGGGACTCCCGAGGAAAGAATTGGGGCGAATACCTAACAGTTATGCATGCCTGATCACGATTTATAGGTGACAAATGCACCGACCAGGCCGCTGTAGCACACAGCCATATGCGCAGATAAGGTTGCATGAGACAGAGCAAAAAGAGGGACTCCCGAGGTAAAAATCGTGGCAAATATCTAACAGTTATGCACGCCTGATCATGATTTATAGGGGACAAATGGGCCGCTGAGGCCGCTTTAGCATGCAGCCATATGCGCAGATGAAGGTGCATGAGACAGAGCAAAAAGAGGGACTCCCGAGGAAAAAATCGGGGCGAATGTCTAACAGTTATGCACGCCTGATCATGATTTATAGGTGACAAATGCGCTGATCAGATTGCTTTAACATGCAGCCATATGCACAGATAATAGGGGGGATATGGAGGAACTATGGGGAGATAGGAGAACCCTGGATAATGAATGAGATATACTACATGATGGACAGGTAGGACACACCCTGCTGGGCGACGCCCAGGGGAGAGAGGAAATGCTCAGTATATAAGACTGTGAGTTAAGGGCGGCATTCAGCTCTGATAGGGGCTATATATGCTGACAGTTATGTGGGGCAGGGGCACTGTATATGTTTGATGCACAGCACTGTATATGTGTATTCACTCCGGACGAAGGCGTTTAGCCGAAACATGTCGAGTTATTTGTAATTTTGTACACTGTTTGCATGGTGTGATCCCCTACTGTCCATTATACCTGTGTTTGGTGCAAGAGGGTGTGATCAGCAGGTCCTATTTGTGCATGTACTAGCTGTGCATAGGTGCTGGAGAGGAGAGCCTTTTCCTCTCCATGACACATGCACATAGATGTACAATCTTTATCTACCTGAAAGTGATCCATCCCAGTGATATGATACATATGTGACACATTAGTGTCAAACACCAACGCAGCTGTTTATGTTTTATAAATGCTGTACCTTTGATATACCTGATTTTAATAGAACTAATAAAAGTTATGTTTTAGTGCGCTAGGGGCCTAACCCTGTTCAGGGAACACGTATCCTTGAACTATTTATTACCAGCCGGGACTTTATTTAGTACTCATCCGGTCTAAGATGGGTCCATTTGTCCCCAAGGATGTTGTTTTCAATATGTACGTTTCTTTTTGTCAGGGCTTTCATCTTAATTTGGGTGTTCAGTGCCCGCTCCAAAACTTCTTGTCTTTCAGCCAGTATCTGTGGATCTTGTAGGTGACAAGGTAGCAGCTATGGCGGCTGTATCTTTTCCCAGGAACAGGGTCTCTGCTTCTTGGGGGGTTTTCAGCACATGTGTGATTCCTTTGTAGTGATGCTCAAATACCCCTTTTTAAAATTCGAGTTTGGTCGAATTCGAATAGTAAATTATTCGAGGTCAGTCGAATATTCGAGTCGAATAATTTTTACTATTCGATTCGACCTCGGACTTCGAGCTCACTATTCGAGTCGGTATTCGAGCTAACTATTCGAGCTGACTATTCGAATTGGCCTTAAATAGCTTCCAACACTTGTTTTGAGGGTGAATGATGCAAGAAACCTCTTTTTTTCCAAGTAACAACAGCAAGTGATTATGTGGGGATGTTCCTTTAAAAAAAAATGTGGAAAGAGAAGTTGTGTCCTTAATTTTGTTCAGTAGTGTTACTGTATATACTTGTTCTTCTTCTTCTTTATCTTTCTTCTTCTTCTTCTCGATCTTCTTCTTCTATATCTTCTTCTTCTTCTTCTATATTGTCTTCTTCTTCTTCTTCTTCTTCTTCTTCTTCTTCTTCTTCTTCATCTTCTTCTTCATCTTCTTCATCTTCATCTTCATCATCTTCATCTTCTTCTTCTTCTTCTTCTTCTTCTTCTTCTTCTTCATCATCTTCTTCATCATCTTCTTCATCTTCTTCTTCTTCTTCTTCATCTTCTTCTTCATCTTCTTCTTCTTCTTCATCTTCTTCTTCTTCCTCTTCTTCATCTTCTTCTTCTTTTTCATCTTCTTCTTCATCATCTTCTTCATCTTCTTCTTCATCTTCTTCTTCATCTTCATCTTCTCCTTCCTTTTCAATATCGTCTTCTTCTTCTTCACGTATTTCTCTTTTCAATTTTTTTTTTTAAGAAATGCAGCTATTTTTGAGCGTAACAAATAGCTGGTGGGCGCACGCATGTTGGAAGCGCCATTGTATGTGCTCCCTGGCAGTGGAAACACAAAGACAGCAGGAGGTAAATTCAGCAGCAGGAGGAGGAGGATGAGTGTGTGGCAGCAGGCAGTCAATGAGGCAGGCAGCTCGCCGTGACATAATAGCCCTGGTACCTAGCGGTGATACCAGGGCTGTAAATAAACACAACAGGAGGTCCCAGACAGCGGTCGTGCAGCCCACATTGTGTCCAATACACAACTGGGACAACACAGTTTTCAACCCGGGCACCTCAGAAAAATTAAACCTTTTTTTTTTTTTTAATGGTTTGTTTGGTTTTGGTTTTGCAACCAATATAGCTATTGTTTGACGTAATAGCTGGTGGCAGAGTGGCAGCAGAAGGTAATTCTGTGTACCCTGGCAGTGGGAAACACAGACAGACAGCAGCAGCAGGAGGAGGAATGGAGGAGTAGGCGAGCAGCTATTGTTTGACGTAATAGCTGGTGGCAGAGTGGCAGCAGAAGGTAAATCATCTGTGTACCCTGGCAGTGGGAAACACAGACAGACAGCAGCAGCAGGAGGAGGAATGGAGGAGTAGGCGAGCAGCTATTGTTTGACGTAATAGCTGGTGGCAGAGTGGCAGCAGAAGGTAAATCATCTGTGTACCCTGGCAGTGGGAAACACAGACAGACAGCAGCAGCAGCAGCAGGAGGAGGTATGGAGGAGCAGTGTGAGTGTGGCAGCAGGTAGGCAGCGTGACATAATAGCCCTGGTACCTAGCGGTGATACCAGGGCTGTAAATAAACACAACAGGAGGTCCCAGACAGCGGTCGTGCAGCCCACATTGTGTCCAATACACAACTGGGACAACACAGTTTTCAACCCGGGCACCTCAGAAAAATTAAACCTTTTTTTTTTTTTTTTAATGGTTTGTTTGGTTTTGGTTTTGCAACCAATATAGCTATTGTTTGACGTAATAGCTGGTGGCAGAGTGGCAGCAGAAGTTAATTCTGTGTACCCTGGCAGTGGGAAACACAGACAGACAGCAGCAGCAGGAGGAGGAATGGAGGAGTAGGCGAGCAGCTATTGTTTGACGTAATAGCTGGTGGCAGAGTGGCAGCAGAAGGTAAATCATCTGTGTACCCTGGCAGTGGGAAACACAGACAGACAGCAGCAGCAGCAGCAGGAGGAGGTATGGAGGAGCAGTGTGAGTGTGGCAGCAGGTAGGCAGCGTGACATAATAGCCCTGGTACCTAGCGGTGATACCAGGGCTGTAAATAAACACAACAGGAGGTCCCAGACAGCGGTCGTGCAGCCCACATTGTGTCCAATACACAACTGGGACAACACAGTTTTCAACCCGGGCACCTCAGAAAAATTAAACCTTTTTTTTTTTTTTAATGGTTTGTTTGGTTTTGGTTTTGCAACCAATATAGCTATTGTTTGACGTAATAGCTGGTGGCAGAGTGGCAGCAGAAGTTAATTCTGTGTACCCTGGCAGTGGGAAACACAGACAGACAGCAGCAGCAGGAGGAGGAATGGAGGAGTAGGCGAGCAGCTATTGTTTGACGTAATAGCTGGTGGCAGAGTGGCAGCAGAAGGTAAATCATCTGTGTACCCTGGCAGTGGGAAACACAGACAGACAGCAGCAGCAGGAGGAGGAATGGAGGAGTAGGCGAGCAGCTATTGTTTGACGTAATAGCTGGTGGCAGAGTGGCAGCAGAAGGTAAATCATCTGTGTACCCTGGCAGTGGGAAACACAGACAGACAGCAGCAGCAGCAGCAGGAGGAGGTATGGAGGAGCAGTGTGAGTGTGGCAGCAGGTAGGCAGCGTGACATAATAGCCCTGGTACCTAGCGGTGATACCAGGGCTGTAAATAAACACAACAGGAGGTCCCAGACAGCGGTCGTGCAGCCCACATTGTGTCCAATACACAACTGGGACAACACAGTTTTCAACCCGGGCACCTCAGAAAAATTAAACCTTTTTTTTTTTTTTAATGGTTTGTTTGGTTTTTGGTTTTGCAACCAATATAGCTATTGTTTGACGTAATAGCTGGTGGCAGAGTGGCAGCAGAAGGTAAATCATCTGTGTACCCTGGCAGTGGGAAACACAGACAGACAGCAGCAGCAGGAGGAGGAATGGAGGAGTAGGCGAGCAGCTATTGTTTGACGTAATAGCTGGTGGCAGAGTGGCAGCAGAAGGTAAATCATCTGTGTACCCTGGCAGTGGGAAACACAGACAGACAGCAGCAGCAGCAGCAGGAGGAGGTATGGAGGAGCAGTGTGAGTGTGGCAGCAGGTAGGCAGCGTGACATAATAGCCCTGGTACCTAGCGGTGATACCAGGGCTGTAAATAAACACAACAGGAGGTCCCAGACAGCGGTCGTGCAGCCCACATTGTGTCCAATACACAACTGGGACAACACAGTTTTCAACCCGGGCACCTCAGAAAAATTAAACCTTTTTTTTTTTTTTAATGGTTTGTTTGGTTTTTGGTTTTGCAACCAATATAGCTATTGTTTGACGTAATAGCTGGTGGCAGAGTGGCAGCAGAAGAAGGTAATTCTGTGTACGCTGGCAGTGGGAAACACAGACAGACAGCAGAAGGGCAGTACACAGCAGCCCACTGTAGGTGTAAAATGTGTGGCTGCAGGCGACGTAATAGTCAAAGTGAACCAGGCTGGCTTAGTGAGCAGGAGCCAGGAGGTGGTAAAGGGTGGTAAGGCACATTAACGATGGTTCCGGCAGCCAGTTCATGTCCCCCTCTCGCCGACAACAGGGGCCAGGAACTCGCCTTCCACCCACGCCTGGTTCATCTTGAGAAACGTCAGTCTGTCCACAGACTTGTGAGACAGACGTGAGCGTTTCTCGGTGACCACGCCACCAGCTGCACTGAAGCAGCGCTCGGACAGCACGCTGGAAGGGGGGCAGGACAGCACTTCCAGGGCGTACTGCGCCAGCTCGCTCCAGATCTCCATGCGCTTGACCCAATACTCCATGGGATCAACAGGGGCATCGCTGTCAAGCCCGCTGTACGACCCCATGTAGTCAGCCACCATGCGGGTCAGGCGCTGGCTGTGACCGGAGGAGGATGCTGCTGCATGCATCTCCTCTCTAGTCACTGCTGCCGGAGCCTCTACAGTCCTGTAGAGCTCGTGGCTGAGAGACAGCAGGTCTGTGGGGCGCTTGCTGCTGCTGGATGCAGGCACCTGCTGCTGCCTCTGTGCTGGCTGCTGGACAGTGGGGGTGGAAGGCTGGGGGAAGGCTTCCTCCAAGCGCTCAACAAGGGCCTGCTGCAAGCTCCTTATTTGTTGCGCTGGGTCTCCTCCTGCAGGCGGCAGGAACTGGCTCAACTTCCCCTTGAGGCGTGGGTCCAACATCATGCTGATCCAGATGTCCTCCCTCTGCTTCATCTGGATCACCCTGGGGTCCCTGCGCAGGCACGTCAGCATGTGCGCTGCCATTGGGAAGAGGCGGGCCACGTCTGCTGGCACATCGACGTCAGTGCTGTCCTCATCCTCCTCCTCTGCCGCCTCATCCTCTCTCCACCCCCGCACCAACTCAGCTGCGCTGTGCTGATCCCCCTCATCAGCAGCCAGGTCAGGGACCTCCACCAAGTCCTCCTCCTCCTCCCCCTCAGAGGTGGACTGCGCAGCTGGTTGCCGCTCCTGCTGGTCCAAGGCTGCCGCTCCCTGTTCCAGCAAAGCATCGAGGGCCCTGTTCAGCAGAGAAACCAGGGGCACCCACTCGCAGACCATAGCATGGTCCCTGCTCACCATGTTTGTGGCCTGCAGGAAGGGAGCCAGCACTAAGCACACCTGCTGCATGTGCCTCCAGTCATCATCGGGGACGATGGACGGGAAGTTGCTGGTCTTGTCCCTTCTCAGAGCTGCGGAAACAGTGGCCAGGGCAAGGTACTGTTTGACAGCGCGCCTCTGTTCAACCAGACGCTCCAACATCGCCAGGGTGGAGTTCCAGCGAGTCGGAACGTCAAGGATCAGCCGATGGCGTGGCAGATCCAGCTCCTTTTGCACGTCTTCCAGGCTCGCACAGGCTGCAGCCGAGCGCCGGAAGTGACGCACAACATTCCTTGCCGTTTCCAGCAGTTCGCCCATCCCCTGGTAGGTGCGCAGGAACTTCTGCACCACCAGGTTCAGCACGTGGGCAAGACAGGGGATGTGGGTCAGGTTTCCCCTGTCTATTGCGGCAACCAGATTGGCCCCATTGTCGGCCACCACCTCTCCGACTCTGAGGCCTCTGGGGGTCAGCCAAATCCTCTCCTGCTCCTGGAGTTTGGCCAACACATGGGTTGCCGTCAGCTTGGTCTTCCCAAGGCTGACCAAGTGCAGCAGCGCTTGGCAGTGGCGGGCCTTCACGCTGCTGCTGAGGCGGGGGGTTTGGCCAGGTGTGCCGGAGGATGGCAGAGGATCGGAGGAACCTGCTGCAGTTCCCCTGAGCCTGCGGGGTGGCACCACCCACTGTGTTGCTGCTGCTGCTGTGCCCGCTGCTGCTCTCCCATCCTCACCCCCTTCCACCAAGCTGACCCAGTGGACAGTGAAGGACAGGTAGCGGCCTGTCCCGAAGCGGCTGCTCCAGGAGTCCATGGTGACGTGGACCGTTTCACCAACCGCGTGCTCCAGCCCTCGCTCCACATTGGCCATCACAAAGCGGTGCAGTGCAGGAATGGCCTTGCGGGCAAAGAAGTGTCTGCTGGGGAGCTGCCAGTCTGGGGCTGCGCAAGCAAGCAGCGCACGAATGTCGCTCCCCTCCTGCACGAGCGTGTACGGCAGGAGTTGGGAGCACATGGCCCGTGCCAGCAAGCCGTTCAGCTGCCGCACGTGACGGCTGCTGGGAGGCAGAGCCCTAACCACCCCCTGGAAGGACTCGCTCAAAAGGCTCTGGCGTGGCCTTTTGCTGACACGGGAATCAGCAGACACAGCAGAGGAGGCCACTGAGGACTGGCTGCCAGAACAGGCCTCAGTGTCGGCGGCAGGAGTTGCAGAGGGGGGAGGAGCAGTGCGTTTCCGCACTCCTGCTGGTGCTGCTGGAGGAGCAGGAGGGCGGGTGGCTGCTGTTGCTGCTGCTGCTGCTGAAGGCTGTGCAGTGATGGGTGTGGTGCCACTGCCAGCAGCAGATGCCTTCAGCCTCTGGAACTCCTCATGCTGGTGGAAATGTTTAGCCGCAAGGTGGTTGATGAGCGAGCTGGTGCTGAACTTTAAGGGGTCTGCACCTCTGCTCAACTTCCGCTGACAGTGGTTGCAAGTGGCGTACTTGCTGTACACAGTGGGCATGGTGAAAAACTGCCAGATTGGTGACAGAAACTTCCCCCTATGGCATGGAAGCGCTGCTGCCTGTCTCCCTGTGGTGGTTGGGGGGGGGGGGCTTGGGTGCGGCTGGGGGTGGTACTGGCTGATGCTGCTGCTGCTGCTGCTGAGCCTGAGACACCAGCAGGCTGTGGGACGCTGCCAATGCTTGCAATGATGCGCCTCCTTGCAAGGCCCACAAGCGCATCCTCCTCCTCCTCCTCAGAGCTGCTGAGGACGACATCCCCTGGAGGTGGTGGCACCCAGTCTCTGTCTGTCACCGGGTCATCATCATCCTCCCCCTCCTGAAACATGTCCTGCTGGGATGAGGACCCCCCAAACTCCTCTCCTGATGCATGGATGGGCTGCTTGACTGTCGCCACAGTCTTGCTGTCCAATCCCTCATCCCCCAAAGTGCCCATCAGCATCTCCTCCTCAAGATCGCCAACAACAGCAGACAATTTACTCATGATGCCTGGGGTCAAAAGACTGCTGAATGACAGGTCGGCGAGTGACGGTGAACTGGCCTCCTCCCCAGACCCTGCTGGGCGGCTGCTGCGAACAGGGGTGGTGGTGGTGGTGAGGGTGGAGGCCTCGGATGCAGAGCTGATGGCGGGCTGCTCATCCTCCGTCATGAGTTGCACCACAGTGTCTGCATCCTTTTCCTCAATGGGACGTTTCCGACCCGGCTGGAGGAAAATGGGAGCAGGTGCTACACGCTGCTGCTGCTGTGTCTCTGCAGCGTGAGTTGCAGATGCTCCTGCTGGGCGGCGCCCAAGGCGTCCACGGCCAGTGGCTATGGGAGGAATGTTAGCCACTGACGCTGCTGCTGCTGCTGCGGAACTGTGCATGGTGGCGCGCCCGCGGCCGCGGCTTGCCACAATGCTGCTCCCTCTCCTCCTGATTCCCTTGCTGCCCTTCCCCTTGCCCAAACCGCGCTGGCTGCCACTTCCAGACATCTTAAATGTTTTGGGCGTATAGACAAAAGTTTTGTAAAAGGGCGGGTGAAAAGTGGGGTACTTTAATGGAGTGGGTTGGTTGGTGAGGTGACTGAGTGAGTGTCCCCTAGTACAGTAAGTAAGTAGTAACAGTCAGGAAGTACAACTAGCAGTTACAATAATCAGTAGTAATCACAAGTAAATTTAGTGTGTGTACACTCAGACAGTGAGTGCACGCACGCAGGAGCTAGTAGCCTATGAACACAGTGACTGAGTGTCCTAGACTCCTAGTACAGTAAGAGTAAGTAGTAACAGTAAGTAGAACTAACTAATTACAATAATCAATCAGCGATCAGAAGGAAATGGAGTGTGGGTGTGTGTACACTCAGACAGTGAGTGCACGCACGCAGGAGCTAGTAGCCTATGAACACAGTGACTGAGTGTCCTAGACTCCTAGTACAGTAAGAGTAAGTAGTAACAGTAAGTAGAACTAACTAATTACAATAATCAATCAGCGATCAGAAGGAAATGGAGTGTGGGTGGTGTGTGTACACTCAGACAGTGAGTGACCGCACGCAGGAGCTAGTAGCCTATGGACAGTGACTGAGTGTCCTAGACTCCTAGTACAGTAAGAGTAAGTAGTAACAGTAAGTAGAACTAACTAATTACAATAATCAATCAGCGATCAGAAGGAAATGGAGTGTGGGTGGTGTGTGTACACTCAGACAGTGAGTGCACGCACGCAGGAGCTAGTAGCCTATGAACACAGTGACTGAGTGTCCTAGACTCCTAGTACAGTAAGAGTAAGTAGTAACAGTAAGTACAACTAACTAATTACGATAATCAATCAGCGATCAGAAGGAAATAGAGTGTGGGTGGTGTGTGTACACTCAGACAGTGAGTGACCGCACGCAGGAGCTAGTAGCCTATGGACAGTGACTGAGTGTCCTAGACTCCTAGTACAGTAAGAGTAAGTAGTAACAGTAAGTAGAACTAACTAATTACAATAATCAATCAGCGATCAGAAGGAAATGGAGTGTGGGTGGTGTGTGTACACTCAGACAGTGAGTGACCGCACGCAGGAGCTAGTAGCTTATGGACAGTGACTGAGTGTCCTAGACTCCTAGTACAGTAAGAGTAAGTAGTAACAGTAAGTAGAACTAACTAATTACAATAATCAATCAGCGATCAGAAGGAAATGGAGTGTGGGTGGTGTGTGTACACTCAGACAGTGAGTGACCGCACGCAGGAGCTAGTAGCCTATGGACAGTGACTGAGTGTCCTAGACTCCTAGTACAGTAAGAGTAAGTAGTAACAGTAAGTAGAACTAACTAATTACAATAATCAATCAGCGATCAGAAGGAAATGGGGTGTGGGTGTGTGTACACTCAGACAGTGAGTGCACGCACGCAGGAGCTAGTAGCCTATGGACAGTGACTGAGTGTCCTAGACTCCTAGTACAGTAAGAGTAAGTAGTAACAGTAAGTAGAACTAACTAATTACGATAATCAATCAGCGATCAGAAGGAAATAGAGTGTGTGTTGTGTGTGTACACTCAGACAGTGAGTGCAGTGCGCACACGCAGGAGCTAGTAGCCTATATGAACAGTGACAGTGAGTGTCCCTACGGGTACAGTAAGAGTAAGTAGTAAGTAAGTACAACTAACTAACAATAATCTATCAGTAATCAGAAGGAAATAGAGTGTGTGTACACACAGACAGTGAGTGAGTGCACACACGCAGGAGCTAGCTAGTAGCCTATAAACAGTGACAGTCAGTGAGTGTCCTACTCCTAGTACAGTATAACTACAATACTATTAGTAAAGGACAGCAGAAATACTGGTATAGATGAGAGAAATAAACAGAGGACAGCTGCCCACAGAGGCAAGGCCCCCCTGAGGCCTAAACCTGTAAGCTTGCAGCAGCTGCCTGTCTCTAATGTAACACACAAGCTACTAACTAAAATACAATGTCTATCTAACTAACAACAATATAGGTGTATATGGCAGGTGTAGGTGAGCAAAAACGCTAGGTAAATGATCACAATAGAGCACTTGCTAAGCCAAAGCACAAAGGAGCAACTCTCTCTCTGTACAAGTCTCAGGCAAGCATGGAGAAACGGAACATGGCGGCCGCTATTTATAGGGTAGGGGCTGGCCAGGGTCCCCCTCTGTGATTGGCTGCCGTCAGAGGGCCTGGGAGCCCTCTGATTGGCTCTAAGGACATCAATCTGGGCTATGACGCTATTCGAGCTCGGTACCGAGCTCGAATAGCGCCGAGTTGCTCGAATAGCTCGAATAGTGAATGGGCTATTCGAGTGTACTCGGATAGCCCATTCGAATAGCTCCAGCTATTCGGAGCTCGAATACCGAGCTCGAATAGCTGAAAAAGAGCTCGAATATTCGAGCTACTCGAATATTCGAGCTCTGCTGAGCACCACTGTTCCTTTGTCATCGGTGGCTTTCAGGATAGCCGGGTATAATAAGGTGAATTTCCAATTTCGCTCTATACACTCGCTGCAGGCTGCGTTGAACTTTTGTCTGAGTTTTGATACTTCTAGCGAGTAATCGTTGAACAATCTGAGTTTTGCTCCTTTGTATTCCAGATTTAGCTTGTTCTGCCTGTATGCTCTTAAGATGTTTGTTTTGTCCATGTAGTCCAAGTATTTAATCATTACTACTCGCGGTTTGGCTTTACGGTCTGCGTCACTGGGGGGACCCACTCTGTGTGCTCTTTCTACTTTGCAGGGGGAGGGGAGCCCCAGGATTTGTGGTATTTCCTTGGAGCACAAGTTATGGAGCGAGTCTACTGCGAATGATTCGGGCAGGCCTACCAGCCTTAAGTTGCTACGTCTTGATCTGTTCTCTAGATCTTGTACTTTGGCATGTAATTCTTTGTTCTCCTTAAGAACTTGTTCTAGTTTTGTGTTCCGCTCTGTACAGCCATCTTCTAAGTCTGAGATTCGCTTTTCTGCTTGTGCTATGCGATGTGTATGGGCCTGCAGTTCTTTATGTACCTTCTTTAGTGTTTGCTGCACTGCCCCTTTAATCATCGACTCGAGGTCGGGTCTTAGCTGTCTCACCACCGCTGTAGCAATCTTATTGTAGTTTATGTTGCACTCACCCCCACTGTCTCCTTCTTCGTTGTCCGAGTCCCAGTTCTGCCGTTGCTGCTCCTCCTCGGCCCCCTCTGAAATTTGGGATGGCGTGGAAGAGTTGTCTCTTGCGCCTGCTGTTTTAGTTTTGGGCGCCATCTTGGCCTCGCGTTCATCATCTCCGCGTTTGCGGCCAGGGTGTGTAATATATTTGTCCATGGCTCTTCCGAACAGCTCTCGGAGGTGCTCTTTGTGTTCCCCTGTCTCTCTGTCATTCCCTGGGTAAAGTGGGCACTTTCTTTGGGTACGGACACGGCTGCAGTGGGATTGTGAGACGGAGCTCCGTGCTTAGCCTCCTCTCATCGCGGCGCCGGAACCGGAAGTCGCGTCTGCCTTGTATTGAGATTGTGTTATATATTGGTTTATCGCCAATATATACACATATTATATTGTCTTGATTTATCGTGTATGATTCTGTGCCTGTCTTGACTACTCCTCTGCTTCCTGATTTTGTACTTCGCCAGCCCGTACCGTTTTCGGCTATTGGCTTGGTATCCAACTATTCTCTTGTCTCACGTTTCTGTACTGCTGCCACCTGATCTGTTGCTGAACCTCATTTTGTCTGACCTTTCTCCCTTCAGTGGAACGTCTCCCACTGTAGGGTCTCTATCAGAGGCTTGCCTCTTTGAGACGACCGCCACTAGCAAACCCTTGCTGCTAGAGGCCGAGATTCCTCCACTCCGTCCTTTGGAGGATCTCACACACAGGGTTCCCATTCAGAGCTAACCACACCTCTGAGGAATTACTATGTGGTGGATTTTTCCACAGACTTGTATTTACGCTGTATATTATTGTTGTCCAGCTTGCCTGGAGGTGTTATCTCTGTGCCCTATAGAGATACTCGATTGTTGTACTGTGTCACGCTATACTTGCATTATTGGTGATTCTGCAGATCACCATATAATCAGGTATAGTATCTGCATTATTGGTGATACTGCAGATCACCAATAATCAGAATCTGTGCTTGTTGACACCAATCGTTACAGTTAGCTAGGTATTGGTGCCCCCCCTCTTGTAGGTGATGGAGGGGGGAGCTGCGGCTGCACTCAGACTCAGCCGCATGGAGGGGAGCCGATTCTCTCTCCCTCCCTCTCTCCTAGGCTCCCCTCCGTGCTTCCCCACCTTTGCAGAGTAAGTGCAGTGGGAAGCCTCGTTTGCGCAACTCACCATCCTTCCCACTCCAATCGCCGCACACTTGCCGCTGATACCCTTAGTGAGAGGTATATGGAGGCTGCCATATTGCCCTGCTGAGCTATCTGCCTGCAGAATCACACCAGAAACAAGCATTCAGCTAATCTTGTCAGATCTGACAAAAATGTCAGAAACACCTGATCTGCTGTATGCTTGTTCAGGGTCTAAGGCAAAAAGTATTGGAGACATAGGATCAGCAGGATAGCCAGGCAACTGGTATTGCTTAAAAGGAAATCAATATGGCAGCCTCTATATACCTCTCACTACAGTTCTCCTTTAAGCGGAAAGTAGAGCGTGTATCAGTGGCTATGCAAATGGAGATCAGCAGCAAGGGAGCGGTGATTGGAATGAGCAGGGTGGTGAGTTGCGCAATCGAGGCTTCTCACTACGCTTACTCTGCAAAGAGGGGGGAGCATGGAGGGGGGCCTGGGGAGAGGGAGAGAGAAGTCAGGCTTTCCTCCACAAGTCTCAGTGTGGCCGCGGCTCTCCCTCCATCACTGTGCCCCCCAATCACTGCGCCCCCCTCCCTCACAGCACTCAAGGCGGTCACCCGTCTGGCCCGCTCATAGAAATGGGGATGCTGTGATCCTATCAAGAGATTAAAAATCATTTAAAAAAAATATGCAGCTACTTCATCACAGCTGAAATATACTTTAATGGATAAAAGAGGAACATTACTGTATATAACTTAACTAATAAAAATGCTCATTTTTTACAGTATTCTTTTACAAATTTTTTGTCACTGTTTGCCCATTGTAATATTTTTTCTTACTCTGATTTACATTCTTAAATTTATCAGTGATGCTGACATTTTTACTGCTGGCAAGGTGAATAACTATGGGATAGTTATGAGGCTATGATGTCACGCAAAGCTGTGTGACATCATAGCCTAGGCTAAGTATTACTGCAAGGGTAGGGTTCCATACCAATATACAGCAATGTAGAGACAGAAGAAGCATTTCTGATACTGAAACCAGAATAATTAGTGCAAAAATAGGTATCCTGAATATTTTTTTTATGTTCTGTCATGAGTCATTACCGGTTCTCTTTAAGAATCTGTCAAGGTGCATAAAGATGTTTCTCACCTGGGCTTGGGCTTTAACCACGTCTGACTTTACAACAATATATTCATGTCAGCTGAGACTTCATTATAGCCTCAGGGCTGTGAATATATAGTAGTTCTGCGGTTTCAGATGTGTGCACAGGCTCTCAGTGGAACCTCGCATCCGCAATGATGGCTAGATGTAAACGTGTTCACAAAGCCAATCAAAGTGCCCCCTGCTGGCATGATCACTACTATTGCTCAGTGCAGTGAAACCTCGTCAATATTTATAAAGTCTCACTTGCAGCAGCTGTTTTACATCACATCACTGTCATTCCGTGACAGAAGTGGCCGCAGTTATATTATTTTAAAAATATACATATTTTAAAGTTGTTGAACCTACATCTGATACTTACAGGCCTATTTATAAAGCGTTCTGAATTGATTTCATATTGCTACATTCTTGTTTCCATTTTTTTTAAAATCAGATCGCCTCTTTAGAATGCCATATTGAGCTATCTGGATATCTCTTATTACTATTCCAAGCCCTATAGAGCCATATCATTCCCTGCCATGCACTGATGAGGACCAAATCAGGCTGTCTGCATGTTGGGTTGATGTGGCTCTGTAAATTTAATTAGCCACAGGCTCGCCATACACCAGGGGTTCTGGGTGTGCAGCCTTGCATTCAAGGGCATAGAGATGGTTTGCATATTTAGGAGTGATGCATCATGGGAATCCACAGTCTCTCACTTAAAGCTGATTTATTGTAAATACCTTCTGTTTTAAAGGACCACTCCAGCAAAAAAGCAAGCAGTTATCGGACAAAACTAACAGGTTTTGGACTAGTCCATCTTCTCATGGGGGATTCTAATGGTTTTCTTTGTTTTCAAAAGCATTTCCTGAACAGCAGTTTAAAGCGGATGCGAGATGAAAAACTAACTATAACAAGTAACTTGCCTATATATCTTATGTAAAGTTTAGATAGCTTACACAGAAAATCTAGCTGCAAACAGCTTCAACTGTTTATGATTTTTTATTCCTGTGATACAATGAGAGCGGCCATGTTCTGTTTGTCACATTACACACAGGCAAGCTAATAGCATCTCCAGCCCTCAGCCTGTAAAAACTTCACTCCCCTCTCCTCTGAAATCTCTGGCTAGTAACCTCCTCCTCCTCCTGCCCAGACTGAGCTCACATAAGCCCTTGCTACTAAGGCTCAAAGTGCCAAGGCACTCTTGAGAAGCTGTGGGCGAGGCTTGTTTAGTTTATAGGGAATTAGAGTATTAAAACAAAACAAGTATTTGGTTTGAGGTATGCCGTATAAACTATATGAAAGGAACACAATTATGCAATGAATTTATCTCGGATTCACTTTAACTGCCAAAATAGTAAAGGTGGCCACTACTGGTCCAATTTCTAGCGAAAAATCGTTTGAGCGATCAGAAATTCTGATCGGATAGGTGGTAAATAATCTCCATTGGTGGACACAATCGATTATGAACGAGTGAAAAAATGTCGTCCGAATGAATTTTCGTCGAACCAGAATTTGGATTTTCTTGTTGGTTGTGATAGATAGGAAGCAAAGATTGGTTTGTTGATGGTGTAGTGAAGGATGCATTACAATATTTCCCTTTGATCAGAATTTCTGATCACTCGAACGATTTGTCGCTAGAAATTGGACCGTTAGTGGCCAGCTTAAGATACCAGCCAGCCTCCCTACTTACTTGCACACTATTTTGGCAGTTAGACTTAACAACTGACGTTCAGGAAATACTTTTGAAAACAAAAAACTCCCCATGAGGAGCTGGACTAGTTCAAAACCTGTCGGTTCTGTCAGATTTTAACTGCTCGCTTTTTTTTTGCTGGAGAGGTCCTTTAACCATTTATGCCGCTTGGAGGTGTATGTCACGTAGCGCTGCTGCGCACGTCCGCGCATGCCCATGCGCGCACATGTTGTCCCCCGTTAGCCCGGCGATCAATAAATGGGAACATAGTTCCCACTGATTGATCTAAATCCCCTGTAGAAAGACCAATGGCTTCTTATAAAAAAACACCATTTTTCTGATAAGAAAAAAGTTTCCCGGAAGCGAGAGCATCTTGTGGCCAAATACTAAAACTACATCTACATACATTTTTCAATGAAATAAACATACATTATTACATTTAAAATTAACTGTTTACCTCCCACACCAAAAATTACTCAAATAACATTTTTAATGGAAAAAAAATTACAATAAAAAAAAAACAACATAAATATTTACCTAAGGGTCTGAACTTTTTTAATTTGCACGTGAAGAGGGTATATTACAAACATTTTTTAAATTATAAGCTTATAAATAGTGATGGACGCAAAACTGAAAAAATGCACCTTTATTTCCAAATAAAAAAAAAAAAAAAGGCGCCATACATTGTGATAGGAACATAATTTAAATGGTGTAATAACCGGGACAAATGGGCAAATAAAATACATAGGTTTTAATCATGGTAGCATGTATTATTTTATAGCTATAAGGGCCGAAAACTGAGAAATAATGATTTTTTTTCAATTTTTTCTTAATATTCCTGTAAAAAATGCATTTAGAAAAAAATAATTCTTAGCAAAATGTACCACCCAAAGAAAGCCTAATTGGTGGCGGAAAAAACAAGATATAGATCAATTAATTGCGATAATTAGTGATAACGTTATTGGCGAATGAATGGGAGGTGAAAATTGCTCTGATGCATAAGGTGAAAAATACCCTCGGGCTGAAATGGTTAAGAAGGCAAATTACATATTTCAAGAAAGGCAATCACATTTCCGCCGACTGGTGATCGGAATTTGTGGTTAACCTAAGTTGGAAACCTATAGTTTTGTTTTTTCAAACTAGATGAAGGTAGCAGACAACTTTCTGGAAGAACCTGGTAACTTATTTATTTTTGTGTATGTTATGTATGTACAGGGCTGGATTTCTGGCAAGGCCACATAAGCCAAATTTAGGGGCGGATCAGTGAGGGGTAGTAAAGCTGTTCTGTGCAGCCATCCCTATCTACAAGGACATCTTTAACCCTTCGTACTCTGTGTCCTGTACTTTTGTCGTCCCTGCAAGACCTGTAAGCTCTATCCCTGCAGGTACACATCAGACTAATTCTCATAGTGACACAGTGGGTCCATCATTAACAAGATAGCAAGCATAACATAAAGTTCTTAAGGAAAACACAACTTATAAACTATATGCGTATTACTACAATACTTATTGTCTGTGACATCCAATGATGGAAAGTAAGTAAAATTCTCATTGGGGCACACAGAGAAAACAACCATACAGACAGTATAGTTGGCCTTGGGCGGTAAAAAGTACAAATCCGGCCCTGTGTATGTACCTTTCTGATGCCTAAAATAAACAGAGTTTATAGTTAAATTGGCATTCCACAGCTTCATTCGCTTGAATAGAGTAACAGATTGACAGCTGTGGCAGTTACTTGTCCCAAGAAGTAGTGTTGTGTGCCCATTGGCCTCTATTTTACCTATGCGTGACCAGCTACTTCTAAACTGGGGATCTGCAGCGCAAGTGGAGCCAAAAACACCATTGTTACCTATGGCCGATAATTACTGGCTATAGTGGTGATAAAAATAATTTCACCCAATCAGAGAACGTCTGTTATTTGTGCAGAAATCTGGTGATCTTTATATATATATATATATATATATATATATATATCTTTATAAATAGGCTCCCTAGACTACCAACTCGCTATCTCTATTAACCCCAAACTAAGTTATAAAAGGGGATTCCTTGTAAATGGGAACAGTGGGAACTCTATGGAGTGTTAATTTAAAACAGTGCCAACCCTGACTAAATATAGTGGTCGATGCAACCATAGATTGCGTAATCAAAAAGTGAGAAATAGTGACCTCGGTATAACACAACGCACTGCACATGTAATTACACAAAAATACTTTACCAAAACCATGACACAGGGAAGCATGCACCAAATTCAATAGGATAATCACCGGCGACACATACATTGAGCCACATTTATGTAAGAAAAGCATGACGTATCCATTTGTTACATTAAGGTGGCTCAATGCATGTGTCCCTGATAAGCATCCTATTCTATTTGAATTCAGTGCATCCTTCCCTGTGTCATGTCAAGTACTTTTTGTGTGATTACAAGTGCATTGCGTTGTGTTGATTAACTCTAAACCGACTAATTAATTTCCCCTTAACAAATCCCACCATTGCAAGAGTGGTTATCCAGTGAACACTCTTATTAAGTTTTCTCCTTTTCTTAGCATTTTATATTTTTGTATTACTTTTTATTAGATGCTGAATAATACATTAATTTAAAAATCAAATACACTCCCCATACATTTGGCAAGCAACGTCTTTGAAGTGTTCTAAAGCCTAGGTTCTTAACACATGATACTTTAGTTGGACTCGGGGGTACTTAAACTTGTCATAATAAATCCAATACAGTAAGTTTTGAGCTGAAAACAATGCTAAATGCATACATTAACTAACCCGCATAAAGTATTTATACTTACTTAAATGCATCAATGAATGTTACAAACCCACTTATTTATAATTATGGAGAACTCCTTACAAGTGTGTATGAATCAAGGGCTACTTGAGATGCTGTTACTTACAATAGGGGCTACTTGACCAATACAGCTATTAACAGTATACATGAATACATACTATAACCATGTTGAGGAACACTGCTGTAAATGGCAGGATACGTAGCTGATCACAACTGTTTTTTTTTAACTTCTTGTAACACTGTTTTAAAACTATAATGGTTGAAAACTGGAAAAAAATTGTATTGTTCTCTTTTTTCCATCACCCATTCTTTAAAGGGAACCTAAAGTGAGAAGTACATGGAAGCTGCCATATGTATTTCCTTCTAAACAATACCAATGTCCCGGCAGTCCTGCTGATCTTTTTGGCTGCAGTAGTATCACACATCTTAGTATCATGAGACAGTGATTACAACAACAACAACAACAACAAATAACATTTGTAAAGTGTTTTTCTCCTGTAGGACTCAAAGTGCATAAGCATGGCTCAGACCAATAATTGGTTGATTGGTAAATCGTGGAACAGAGGAAGAATAAATTTGAGTGTAAGATTCCAAAGACAGTTAGTGACTTTACGCAGGGATACGGGTTCAGAGTATTTTTATTTGGGGGTGTGGTTTATGTGGAGAGGCGGAGATTAGGGCACCAGAATTCCTTTGCCTACAGGCTCCTCCTGAATTGTAAATCCTGTCCTGGTCAGGGTTCAGGTTCAGGGTCTATTGCTAAAAGTATTGGAAGCACATGATCAGCTGGACAATTTGCATTGTTTAAATTATTATTATTATTAATTATTATTTAGTATTTATATAGCGCCGACATATTACGCAGCGCTGTACAGTATATATATTGTCTTGTCACTAACTGTCCCTCAAAGGAGCTCACAATCTAATCCCTACTATTATCATATGTCTATGTTTGTATTATGTAGTGTAAGTACTGTAGTCTAGGGCCAATTTAGGGATGAACCAATTAACTTATCTGTATGTCTTTGGGATGTGGGAGGAAAAAGGAGTACCCGGAGGAAACCCACGCAGACACGGGGAGAACATACAAACTCCTTGCAGATGGTGCCCTGGCTGGGATTCGAACCGGGGACCCAGCGCTGCAAGGCGAGAGAGCTAACCACTATGCCACCGTGCTGCCCGGAAATAAATATGTCAGCTTGCATATCTCTCTCGGAGATGGAAATAAATATGTCAGCTTGCATATCTCTCTCGCTTCAGATGTGCTTTAAAATGCATAGAAAATAAATTCATTCTTGATTTACAAAATAACATTAAAAAATAGTCCTATACAGGTATGTCCTCCACTCCCCACAAAAAAAAATTATAAATACAATTCAATATAGATATATTACTTAGGTTTAAAAAAAATCAGGTTTGTTCATACCAGAAGGGATCAGTTTTAAAGCCAATGGCTACTGCTTCTGATACACATATGCAAATAAGGCAACTGCTCAAGTAAGTTATTTGCATTAAAGTGAATGGGAATCAGAATTAAAAAAACAGATGCTTATGGTACCTAATGAGTGATAAGGCTCTGGGTCCTATAGAGCCTTCCTGCATCTCTCACAGTCCCATCGCTCCTGCACTGGCTCCCCCGTAATTGCAGTATAGTGCTCCTGAAGACGGGCCACTCTGTACTGCACATGCACGAGCATGCTCTCTTGCGGTCACGCATGCGCAGTACAGAGCCATCCGTCTTCAGGAGTACTTGGGCTCCCTAAGGCTTCTGAAGCCTCCGCAGCGAGGGGATTCAAATGGAGGAGCCGCCGCTGGAATGAGCGGACCGAGAGAAGTGTGGGAATTCTCTATAAGACCCAGAGCCTTCTCTCTCCTTAGGTAAGCCTCATTTTTTTTTTATTCCCATTAGCTTTAAAGTGTACCTGAACTCTTGCACAGGATAGAAGGAAAACCTAGAGAGATGCACTCTGTATGTATTTAGAGAGTTTACCTTGTCTAATTCCCCCTCATTGGTGCCTAATCACAAATTGTAATTTGATCTCTCCCCTGTGTCACATGGCTGCCAATGGCATAGATGGCAGATAAGCCCATTTGAAAGCACAGGGTGTTAACAATATGTCTGCTTCCATGAAGACTGAAGTAGACACACTGCAGATTTATTGCAGGATTTGTATCAGCTGTAACAAAGAAATGTTATTGTTTGTTTTTTTTAACAATGAATCTTTATTGAGACTTTTAACATTGCAGGAAAAATAATCAATTACATAGAACATCAATAGACCATCCTCGTTGTTACAAGGGTTAGAAAAAATCTTATTGTCACAAAGGTGCCAAATGATAATAGGCTGTAACCCCTTGGCAAAGTCACTAGGTGAGATAGTATAGAGCAGGCCTGGGCAAACTCGGCCCTCCAGCTGTTAAGGAACTACAAGTCTCACAATGCATTTGCCTTTATAAGTCAAGACTGGGGCTGTCAGACTCCTGCAATGCATTGTGGGACTTGTAGTTCCTTAAGAGCTGGAGGGCCAAGTTTGTCCAGGCCTGGTATAGAGTATAAAGCACATTGCTGGACCAGAATGCAGGTACAGAAAGGACCAAACCATATGGATCTAGAGAGAGATCCATTTTGACTCTCAATTTACATGATCACTCCGGGGAGAGAGTGCAAAAGAGAATCTCATCTCTAGCATAAAAAGACCAACAAAGTATAGAAAAACTACAACAGAAACAAAAACAGGATAAAAAGTTTAGGAATACGAATGAATCAGTCTGTTAATATACAGCATTCTATCTGAAGTAGAAGACCAACTAGTCTAAACAGCTCTATTGTAAACGTTGGCAATAAGGAGACATATGGTAAATGATTGTAAGTGTTATTTAGTGCACTCTCAGAGAGGAGGTCGAAAATATATCAAATTGACCATGTTTGCGGGAACTCAAACAGTTTACTGTTTTTGAGGGATCTAATCCTAATATTTCGTTCTTTATCTAGGTTACTCCCTAATAAGGCTAACATATGTTTTAACAGTATAGGATCTTAGGATTTCCAGTTGGAGGTGATTAAGTGTAGAGTTGCTTGGATCAGATGACATATTATTGGTTGAAGATTGCGTGGAAACTTGTTTAAGTCTATTAGTAACAGGGCTAAGAAGGGGAGGAGAATGAAATTAGGAGCTAGTAAGGATTGAAGTAAGGATTCCACTTGAGACCATAGGATTTTAACATGTGAGCAATCCCACAGCATATGAATGAGAGACCCGGTTTGATTGACATTTCCAACAGGAGGGATCAGAGTTAGCAGTAAAATTAGCAATCTTATAGGGAGTCATGTACCAGGGAGATTAGTGTTTGCACTGCTTTTGGGCTTGGTATATCGTAATGGATTATTTAAGGTCTAATGACCATTTTTTACAGATCCTTGTTTATCTGAAGGGAAGGACGAGAAAATAAAGATTGGTCCCAGGTTGAGATTGCCCCTTGCACTGGTAACTTGCTCTTCAGCATGGCTAAAATTGTTGTAGGTAGTTCTGGTGGAGAGAATGTTGCTGAGGAAAGAATAGATGCAATTCACGATTGCGTCCAACCGAAGCCTCCCACCTGAATGCTAATTTACGTAATTCCTGCTAGATTTGGTACAGTAGACAAAGGGTGTATGACAGTACACCTGATTGGCTGACTGGCGTCTGCTGGCCAGATAGAGGCAGGATATTGCTCTAGCTGGAAGTCTCTTTAGAGGTGGTGGGGTAAGTTCCCTGGAGGTGAGAGGTCCAGGGCTTGCCCACACTTCCCTCTAGGTGTCACATGGTGGTTTGGGGGCCCCAGCGAGTGAGAGAGACCTGGGGCCCCTGGGCTGTCATGTGGACCAGTGTTTGTGATTTTAAATTTCTTTTTTGCAGCTTCTAGGATGCAGTTGACAGGTGAGTGGTTAGGGAGGGGACCGTGTGGGAGATGTGCCTACACGGGGCGTCCCTGTAAACGATGCAATTCACGATTGCGTCCAACCGAAGCCTCCCACCTGAATGCTAATTTAGGTAATTCCTGCTAGATTTGGAACAGCAGACAAGGGGTGTATGACAGTACACCTGATTGGCTGACTGGCGTCTGCTGGCCAGATAGAGGCAGGATATTGCTCTGGCTGGAAGTTAGCAATTGTGTTTGTTGCTGTTGGCATTCAGTTTAGAGGTGGTGGGGTAAGTTCCCTGGAGGTGAGAGGTCCAGGGCTTGCCCACACTTACCTCTAGGTGTCGCATGGTTGTTTTGGGGGCCCCAGTGAGTGAGAGAGACCTGGGGCCCCTGGGCTGTCATGTGAACCAGTGTTTGCAATCTTATAGGGAGTCAGGTACCAGGGAGATTAGTGTTTGCACTGCTTTTGGGCTTGGCATATCGTAATGGATTATTTAAGGTCTAATGACCATTTTTACAGATGCTTGTTTATCTGAAGGGAAGGACGAGGAAATAAAGATTGGTACCAGGTTGAGATTGCCCCTTGCACTAGTAACTTGCTCTTCAGCATGGCTAAAATTGTTGTAGGTAGTTCTGGTGGAGAGAATGTTGCTGAGGAAAGAAATGATCGAATGCTACGAAGGGGTAAAAGAAAAGAGTTAGGAAGCCTGAATTTAGCACATATTTTGGCAGCAGGGAGGATTTGTTTTTTTTTGACTAGTTGATCAACAAAAAGGATATCTTTTTGCATTAGTTTTTATGGTCTAGTTGCTGATTTATAATGCTTAGTGTACTTATTGGAATCCTTGGTCTTGCTCTATCTTGGTCGTTGGGTGGATACTTGATAACGTATTCCTAAGCTTTTAGTAAGGTCTGAATGGTTGGGTAAGGTGAGGAGCTATATTTATGGCCACTAGCTATGGCCAGTAACAAGTCTCTAGGGTGACACTTTAAAAGTTTGTGTTCAAGTTCTACCCATCTTTTATCCGCTGGCGCTGAGTCATTCCACCAGGCTTTGATGTTTTCTAATATGGATGCATAATAATAAGATTTAATGCAAGGAAGCCCCATTCCTCCCTGACGTTTAGGTATGGTTACGAAAGACTGTGAAACTCTTGTTTTTTTCCGGCCATATATAATCAGAAATAATGCCCTGTAGTTTTCTTAGATAATTTGGTTACAAATTAATCCGTACTGTCCTAAAAATATACACGATTTTTGGAAGAACGAACATCTTTATGGCTGCTATTCTGCCAGACCAGGTGAACTTTTGCTTAGCTAGAGAGCTACAGTTTTCTTTTATTTGAGTGAGTGGTGGGATTTAGTTCAGGGGAAATAAGTCTGAGGATTTATGTGAGAGCTTGATTCCTAAATACTTTATTGATCTTTTAGCCCATGACAAGGGAAATTTAGTTTAAATTTGTTGTCTGATATCTATAGGGGGAAATGTTATTGTTTAAAGGTTATTATGCTGATGTGTATCTTTTAGAGCAGAGAGGACGTTCTGAGTTCAGGTCTGCTTTAAGAACCCAGAGCCCTATCTGTCCATGACTGGGTCAAATGAGAGACAGGACCTTCATGCACTGAGCATTACTCTGGAACTTTTGTGCCTCTCCCCAATCTTGTGAATAGGAAGATCATAGCATACATGATTTGGTTTTAAAGTGAACCAGAGATGAAAATAAACTAATGAGATAAAGAATTGGATCTGTCCTTCTACTCCTGAAAATGACTCTTTTAGATATTTCAAGATTTTATTTTATGTATAAACATTTACACAGCAGATTTAATGTTTCATAGTCTCTGCTCAATTGCAGTGTCTCAAGAGTCCCAGAGTGAAAATACAGGAACTACTGACCTTTTTATCTTTTCCTCTCACAGTAAAAAACCCATGTATCTGCTTAGGAAAGCAAGCTTAGCAAATCAAGTCTATAAATAATACATATATTACCACCAAGGCAGAGATACTGTACCTCACTCATTGAACTCACATAAGAAACCCTTCCTATAATTGTTATGAGGGGTGTGTAACCACGTTATAAAAATACATTATATTGTATTTACAATGTATTATTACAAATACAAATTATATTGTATGTGAAGCTACCGGACCCGGCGGATCCAGTAGCTTCAAGGTACGAGATTCCTGCACTTTGATTGGCCCTGTAGGCTGCCTGTCACTCGAGGTCCGGGCAGGTTCAGTGGAGCACTCGTTAAGTGAAACGAAGCGCCCTTTACATTATCTAATCACAGTGTAATTTCACTGCGCACACTATGGCTGCATAGCGTGCGCAGGGCATTATAACACTGCTGTAGCAGTGCAGCTTAGTTAATCAAGTCCTGAGTCTTTAGTGGTTTTTATTTGTCTAATACAAATACAGCTTAATTAGCACATTACCATCCTTACTTCTCCTAATAAAACTACTAGTTGTGTACAAGAATTCCATAAAGCACAGTGTGCTAAAAATAGCTCCGTGGTGTCCCCTCCAGCAGGTGACACCCCAGGCAACTGCCTGGTTTGCTTGTGCCTAAATATGACCCTGCGCACCCAGGGCTGTGTAGTTTCCACTATCTACAATACTGACTGTTCCGTAACTCAATCATTCGCCTTTAACTGCCTGGAATAGATTTCAAGTAGAGAGACATCCAAAGGGGTTTATTGTAAATTACATTTTTTCCCAAATGATTAAAAAAAACAACGAAAAAAAAACCTTGTTGCAAGAGACATCCATACAGTACATAGGATACAGTTCGGAAAGACTGTTTATATTCAGCCGTATTATACTGTCTAATTTATGCTAAAATAAAACCATGAACGAGTAACAAATAAATGAGTGTAACAAGCATGAATAAAATGAGATATTGTCAGGAACATAATAATAATGATGATGATGATAACAATGGCGGAATTGATCATCACAAAATGTTCTATTTTGGAGCTTATGAGAGTGTTCTGTGTTAGAGAGATGGCTTTGAATGTTCTGTGTTGGAGCAATGCCTTTTAGCGAATAATAAGAATAAATGAATAATGTTTTTACCAGTATAGAGAAACCACTTATGTTCCATGATCATTAAGAATTTTAGTTCGACCTGTGATGTTCTTTTAGTCTATATCTGCATAGTAATCTCTATTCTCAATATTTCCCTGAGGCGGGGAACACACTAGGCAGAAACGCTAGTGTTGCGGAAAATGCACCTAATGCAAGTCAATAGGCCACATGAAAAAAAAACCGCATATGTTTGCATTCTTGCATTTTTAAATTTGCAGGTTTTGTTGCATATTTTTCTAAAACGCATCAAAAACGCACATAATGAAAGATAATGGTGACGCTGAGGTATTATAGTTTTAGTGCGTTCTGCATGCCCTTTGCATGCGTTTTTATATGCATTTTTAAAAAATACACATGCTTGCTGATGTATTTCTGCTTCCTGTTGACTTCCTAGTGATTTGCAAAACGCATAAAAAAAACATGCAAAACGCAAGAAAACCGCATGGAAAAAAGGCAAAACGCCCAAATGCATTGGCAGCAAAACGCGACCTTTCATGCCTACCCTGAGAGTGTTTGAGTGTTTATGAGTTTTAGGGGTTATTCACACTAGTAAGTGTTTTGAAATGCATTAAAATGCATGAATAAAAACTCATGAATTGGTCAGTGAGTTTTTGTGCAATTCTATGAGTTTCTATGAGTTTTACTGCATTGTCAAACCACTGTGAAGTGAAGTAGAGAGAAAGGAAACCAGCTGATTCAGCTGGTTTTATCTACATAATCCATGTGCTGAAACTCACATAGCATGCATTTCTATGATTTTTAATCACTCCCGACAAAGCACTGCACATCAACTCACTGTTGTAGTGTGAATGTTAAAATGAAAGTCTATGGACTTTTATGCAGTGCTGCTCGGATACCCCTTTTCAAAATCCGGATCAGATTCGGATCCGGATACCCCGCTTTCCAATCCGGGTCGGATATTCGAGTTCAAAATTTCCCGATATCCGACCCTAGTATCCGGCGGATTTGGATATCTGGATAGAAAATCGGAAGTGGTCTTTAAATTGCTTTAAAAACGTTGTTTAGGCGGCATTGGGAAGCCTCCCCGTGGCGTTCCTGGATAGTGCTATTGTAGCATGAACTAATTCCCGCAGGGCGACCGCTTTGCGGCATTGGCTTTTGACCCTGCATAAGTCGGCATGCGAAAGCGAATGCATATTTGCATGAGCATTGCCTCATGAAAAGCCAATTAGGCCAAATTTGCTTAGCCAGTTATGTCAGGTGTTCACTTGGTGTTTAATGCACACATTTAATTCTCTGTGTAGTGTTTTTTTAGGGTATATGAGGCATGTAGCATCATTATTTTGTAAAGGGGAACAGAATCAACGATTGATAATGTGGGGACTTAACCCCCCCCCCCCCCCCAAATGGCTGTCAATTAACATTAGGCCTAGGTTCCAGACAGCGGTCATTCAGCCCACATTGGTCTTGATTCACTAACCGGCACTAAGCCGGTTAGTGTGCCTTATCACTTAGTTGGCACAAACTACAGCGCTAACCTTATCTGAGGTTAGTGTGCCTTATCTGAGGTTAGTGTGCCTTATCTGAACTTAGTGCCCCTTAAGTAGCTTTGTGCACACTAAAAGATGCACAAAGCTACATCGCGCACTGCACCGCGCACAGCGTGCACAGTGTAATGTGTCGATCTTTGTGCGTGGTGCGACGATAACGTCGCACCCGCTATACTGTATATGATGCGAACATAAGGTCGCATAGGATGCAACAATAACGGTGCACTAATGCGCCGTTTAGGTCGCATCCTATGTGACCTTAAGGTCGCATCATGTACAGTATAGCGGGTGCGATGTTATCGTGCAGTGTGCGATGTAGCTTTGTGCATCTTTTAGTGTGCACTAAGCTACTTAAGGAGCACTAAGTTCAGATAAAGCACACTAACCTCAGATAAGGCACACTAACTCAGATAAGGCACACTAACTCAGATAAGGCACACTAACCTCACATAAGGCACACTAACCTCAGATAAGGCACACTAACCTCAGATAAGGCACACTAACTCAGATAAGGCACACTAACCTCAGATAAGGTACACTAACCTCAGATAAGGCACACTAACCTCAGATAAGGTACACTAACTCAGATAAGGCACAGTAACCTCAGATAAGGCACACTAACTCAGATAAGGCACACTAACCTCAGATAAGGCACACTAACTCAGATAAGGCACACTAACCTCAGATAAGGCATACTAACTCAGATAAGGCACACTAACTCACATAAGGCACACTAACCTCAGATAAGGCACACTAACCTCAGATAAGGCACACTAACCTCAGATAAGGTACACTAACCTCAGATAAGGCACACTAACCTCAGATAAGGCACACTAACTCAGATAAGACACAGTAACCTCAGATAAGGCACACTAACTCAGATAAGGCACACTAACTCATATAAGGCACACTAACCTCAGATAAGGCATACTAACTGGCTTAGCGCTGGTTAGTGAATCAAGCCCCTTGTGTCCAAAGTCTAACCGCACAACTGGGACATGGCAGTTTTCAGCCAAGACACCTCCAAAAAATTATTCAGCAATTGTGTTTTGGGTTAAATATAGGTGGTATCAGTGGCATGTGGCACCCTGACCTTGTGGAGGGAGCTGCACAGCAGGAGCAGGGCAATGCAGCAGCAGCAGCAGGTGTAATGTGTGCCAGGAGCATGCCGGACATGGCACGTTGCAATTGGCACTTAGCACGTGCCACGTGGCACTTGGCACGTGTCACGTGGCCCCCCTGTGAAACTTTGGATGGGGCCCCCTCCCGTGAAACTTTGAATGCCCCCACCACCTCCCTCGCTTTCTGCACAGGAAAACTGAGGACCAATGTGTTTTCCCCATGTAGATAAAAACACTTAGACTTAAAGATAACGTCAGGCAATCTATGCTACCCCCAGATCTACTTACCTGGGGCTTCCTCCAGCCCCTTGCAGCCGACAAGTCCCTCGTTGCAGCTCTGCTCCCAATACATACATACACACACAGCCATATTATTTTACTACATGAGAGAACATGCTATATGGAGGAACAACAATGACATGCTGAACATAAAATATAGTATTTACGGTAACTTTGGCAAAACATTCAGGATGTTACTGATTGATACTGTCATTACGGGATCTTGAACTCAGTATGAGACAACAAGCTCTCAATGAGGCAGTGACAGTCAGACATCAATCTTACCCACTCCATTGTGTTGTAAAAGTAATCAGACACCATAAGGTCACTAGCCTGTGTGTGATAAGAATCTAGGAATCTCTTTGCTGAATAAGGGACAGTCTACAACTTTTTTCAAAATGTGACTCCTTTGTTTGTAAGGTTGTACATAAAGTCATCAGAACTTTGCAGCAGTGAGAGACAGATGTTTTTTTACGAACCCTAGGTTCAGCAGGGACAGTGCACAAATTCCAAAGTGTGTATGATTCCTTATCTGTGTGGTGGACACATGCAGTCAATATAACAATGGTACGAGAGCAGAATAGGTTTTTTCTCTCCATGCCCTCAGTTGTCAGTCTCTCAAACTTTTCGCCCACGGGCCCCCTGTGGCTTCTGGGCCCCCTGCGGAGGCATCCCTTGCAGGTCTATTGTTACGTCCCTGAAAAGCTCTACTGGTGGGAAGAAAATGAGCTAAAATTCAATTGTGTTCTAAGTTGTATTGGCGAGAAATAAACCGTAAAAGCTGCGCTCAGTGCTGAATTGTAAAAAATTGCCTGTCACTAAGGGGGTTTAAACCACTGGTTCTCAAGAGGTTAAGTTTCCATTATAAGAAGTATAGCCATTAAGGTACCGGAATGTAATCACCATGTCTTAATCCCCATAACAAGTGCAGTCATCATGTCACCCATACAAGTGCAAATATTATGCCCTCTTTAGTGATGTTTGTAATCTTTTAATTACAATTACGCAAAATTTCATCAAAATTTTCGCAATTACAGCTAAACATAATTCCGATTTGGAAATTCAATTGATTTTGTGTAATCCATTTGTAATTTCATATAATTTTCACATAATTTTGTGCTGATTTTAGCAGTTAATGTAACGATCGGTGTCAGCAACCAGAGAGAGAATCTGATCCTTGGCGATCCGCAGTATCCCCAAGAATACAGATATACCCGATTATTGAGGATCTGCGGAATCGTCAGTAATCAAATATGTCTAACCTCTAGACACCGGAGAGAGTGTAAGTGTTTGGTGCAACAGTAACAACTCTGAGTAAAGACCACCAGAGGAGCTGGTGGCCTATACTCCTGAGGAATTCACCCCTGAGCGGTGGGTGATATTCCTGTAGCCTGTGGACCCCTGAGCGAGGGACCAAGGCTGGGATGCAGGAAGCCCTGCTGCTAATATGTAAGGTTTTGCCCTGAACTGGGCTAACGTAACACAGTAATAACACAAACCTTGTCTGGGGTGTGAGGTCCGTATTTACAACACCCTGGAACTAGTCTGGAGCATAACATCAATGATAATACAATTCCCTAGTCTTGGGTGTGAGTTCCGTGATCATCAACACCCTGCAACTAGTCTGGAGTATAACATAAATGATAATACAGTTCCCTAGTCTTGGATGTGAGGGCCTTGATCTCAACACCCTGGAACTATGCTAGAGAATACACAGAAGATACACAGTATTCCTAGTCTGTGGTGTGAGGGCCTTGATCTCAACACCCTGGAACTGGTCTAACAAATAATACAATTCAATTAGTACTTTAAGCTATCAAGAATCTGACTCAGTGTGGATTCCCAGCTCCAGCCGGTTCTGGCACACTGTCGGGTCTAGCTAAGGTCTGAGTGCCTTCACGCAAGTGTTAGCAATGGCAGACAACCAGCAACTGACAAGCAGCAGAATATATAGTTGCTGGACTCTGCTGCCCCGCCCGAACCATTCAGCCAATCATGAGTCCTACAGGAGTCAGCTGACCTTCCTGATCAGCTGACACTTCCCCTGCTGGTATAAAGGTCCTGAGTTCAGGCCCGCGCGCGCGTAGCTCTCCATCTGCCTATGTGCACTAACAGACCCAGCCACACCAAGCGCATGCTGCTGCATGCAAACCGCCGCGTTGGACGCGGAAACAGCCGCTTTGCTGTCAGGACATGCGGCGGCTTTTCCACATTCCACCATACTACCAGACGTGTGTCCAACCGCCGCTTTGGACGCGGAGTCAGCCGCCTCGCTCTTGGCATATGCGGCGGCTTTTCCGCGTTTTCTCACAGTTAATAGCAAAACAAAATTTATTTAAAAATGGGAAAGAAATGTTTTTGTTTTTTTTTAACTCGGAAAAATGGCAGTTTTAGAACCAGTTTTTCTTTGCATTTTTAAAAGC
This sequence comes from Hyperolius riggenbachi, assembly GCF_040937935.1. Taxonomy (NCBI): domain Eukaryota; kingdom Metazoa; phylum Chordata; class Amphibia; order Anura; family Hyperoliidae; genus Hyperolius; species Hyperolius riggenbachi. The sequence continues at coordinate 51,720,015 of NC_090656.1, read as the reverse complement.
AATTTTCTCAATACTACAAGGTCTTTTTGATTTTTTTTTGACTTTCTCTCACTATTTCCCTTAAAGGACCACTATCGCGAAAAAAGTAAGCAGTTCAAATCTGACAGAACCAACAGGTTTTGGGCCAGTACATCTCCTCATGGGGGATTCTCAGGGTTTTCTTTGTTTTCAACAGCATTTCCTGAACAACAGTTTAACTGCAAACATAGTACGATACCAGCCAGCCTCCTTACTCACACACTATTTTGTCAGTTAGACTTTGCAACTGCTGTTCAGGAAATGCTGTTGAAAACAAAGAAAGCCCTGAGAAGCCTACATGAGGAGATGGGCTGGCCCAAAACCTGTCAATTCTGTCAGATTTATCTGCCTACCTTTTTTGCGGTAGTGGTCCTTTAACATAGGTAGCAATTTTAGACAAGATAGCATGTATGGGGTCTTTGCTATTAACCGCTAAAGTTGGCACAAAGTTATGCAAAAATTATGCAAAATTGTAAAATTACGGTTTCTGATTACGGTTGCAAGCAAAATTAATGACTATTTTTCCTAAAATTTTGCATTACAAATTTGCATTGTAATTGCAAATTCGAATGCCAAATTACAGTTATGCCAAATTTGTGCTCATCTCTAGCCCTCTTACATAAAACATATGCAGCCCCCCATAAGTCCAGCCGACATGTTGTGTTGGGACAAGTGCTGCGATCATGTGTTCCATATAGGTACAGGCACATCGCATTTGGACGTCGCCATGTGAATTATGGCTATAGTGGCACTCAGTCAGTAATTGTGGCGCTGGGAAAATATGGAGCACAAATTACAATAAAAACAGTAATACCTTTTAATGGCTAACTGATAAAGTTAAATTATGCAAGCTTTCTGGGATCTAGACCCTTCTTCAGGCATATTTCCAGATGTAAGCTGAAGTAAAACACTGATGCAGGTAAATAGTAAACACGAAGATGGCAGTTGTGCTGGTTACTGTTTATCCGTTAGGTGTCAGGTGATCAACAGGCTGGAACCAGTGAGCTCATGCAAGTAAACATGAAATCTAGCAGGTTTATGAAGATCATGAAGCCAAGTCAATCATGTTGCATAAGGAGTCATAAACCCCATTCCGCAATTTAAACCCTCTGTTAATGTCTCAATTAAACATCTTCATAAATTTGTACTCAGAAATCTTTCTTGCTTGTTCTTTTTTGAAGTTGCCCTTAAGAATAAGTACTTTGAGATCTTGCATGCTGTGTCCTGGTTCACAGAAGTGTTGGCCCACTGGTGTGTCCATCTTACAGTTTTTGTCCTGTTTCTCCTATATAGATTCCTTTTGAGGGGCATTTCATGCAGCGTATCATGTATACAACATTGGATGACTCACAGGAAAATTGGTCTAATATTTGATATTTCTGTGAGTTTGGTATTTGTATTTGGCTTGTGCATAAGATATAAGGGCAGGTCTCACACCTTGTGTTATTACAGGGTAATGTGCCTGGAGTTTCTGGTGTAGATAATGCACTTCTGATAATCATTTTTTAAATCTTTTAAATCTTTGTTTTTTTCTACCTACATAATTTGTTTGGCTAACACAGTACAGAAACATTTTTACTACTAATAAAAACAGTGCAATCCCCACCAGCGATAGCTGGAAGCTAAATTGCGTCTTACCCTCACTGTACTGCGCCTCGGAGGGGGAATCGTAATTCACGCCGCCGGGATATTTGCCCCAGCAGGGAGAGACTGTGCACAAATTTCTCTGCGCCCTTTTTACATGCACGGCAGCCATTATGCCCTTCTATGGTAAGGTCTGCTAACATGTCAGTATCACATATAAAAGTACATAAAATATCAGGACTTTTATCAAATGAGCGTAATACATCAGCGCTTGTTCCATGGACAGCTTTCCTATATCTAAATGTGGACTTCATCACCATTGCAGTTGAGCTGTGGCACACATGTGGGGTTTTCTCTCTCCTTGAACTAGCTTATCTTTTCTGGTCAACATCTTATCACCTCTGACTCTACTGCTATATAAACTCAAACTAACACCAAGGCAGCCGTCCATTTGCAGCAATGGCTTTCCTGTGGCTTGTCTCTTGTCTGGCTCTCATTAGTGCAGCTTATGGTAAGTTATAATTTGCAATATTACATACTGTTTGGCAAGCTAACATCAAAATTAATAGAAGCCTTAACAAATAAAATTATATATGAGCTGAGAAGGTTATGATGAAGGCGCTAATGGAGCTATTGAAATGTTATGTCCAAAAATGTGATGTTTTTAAATATGCCTTTTAGCCTGTAGGCTCATAAGGTTTTCTCTGTCCAGCTGATCAAGAGCAGCATGTGGCTCTCTATGTCTTCTAAGGTTGCTTTTAGGAACTTTTTAGCACTCGCCGTCCTGTACATTTCTTTTATTATACAGCTTTCCAAGTATGGATCCTGTCTGCATTAACACAATTAACTATTTCTGCTAGTTTTGAATAGAGAGGGGTTTATGACTTTTGTCAGGTTGGTCATGCTGTTTATGTCCTCACTTGATAGGTTGTCTTTTACTTCCTGTCCTAAGGACCTCTATGGCTTTGTTATAAACCTAGGTGGTCCCAGGAACCAGACATGAGTAGCAAACTATATGGCTATAGGTGTTAATGTAAACCGGAAATAAGAAAACTAATTTCAGGTTTGATACTAAGAGGGAAGGCTCTGGCCCGCCATACCAGCTCTGCTTGGTCAAACAGTTCTTTAGAACGAGTAGTACTAGGAGTATCGAGGACGAGTGCATCACTACTCAGAAGAGCTATTTGACTGCGCAGCTTTACCATTTAACAACTTTGGAATGACGGGCCAAACAGTGGAATGGAAAGGCTCTATACCATCCAGAGCCTCCCCTCTACTCAGGTAATTATATCAAACAAGACGTGAATTTTCTCACTTCAGGTTTGCTTCAAAGTTTATAATAGTTCTAGTTAAGGTTTGAGAGAACAGCAGAAATTATAGTAGTAATTTATTATCCTAATAATGTCCCATGACATTAAATACAGGTATACAAGATATCTCTTCAACATTTAGTGTTGCTGTAGAACAGCTATTCTCAACCGGGGGGCCGAGAGCCCTTCAGGGGTTCTGTCCGTGTCATTTTGTGACATTTACATGGGACAAAATAGTCCCACTTTCCCTAATGCACAGGCAGGCCAATACAATCCCAACGCCGGATTTCTCAACGCCACTTGCAAAGTTCTGGCTTGGAGCATTAGTGTGATTATGGTGGCTTTATTTTTTAGTTCCCCTAGAGATCAGCAGGGAGCATTGGAGTGGAGGGGCGGCAGCCTAGCTGGACAGGCAAGCTGTTTGTGGGGGCACGAGGAGAAGTGCCTACGGGGGCAGAGTTATAAAGAGGAGCAGCATTTTGGGAGGCACAATTACACCAGCAGTGTTTATTGCCAGAGCAATACGGGGGAGCAATGTTTACAGTGTGTTATGATCGCTTCTGCAGCGTTTACTGCTGACTGCACTGGTATTGCAAACCAAGCAGTTCTAATGTCATTACATGCATTTGCTTGCATAGTTTGGTTTGCACTTAAACTAGTTGCTGATTCCATCTGCAGTCGCTCTGAAGTTTATGACAGTTTAATATGCTTTTGTGTAAACAAACATTGTCTGCTGCAGTGGAGGGGCGGTCCCTTTCCTGCAGGCTGCATATCATTGTCTGCCTTTTCCTGCTATCAGCCTGTAATTAATTATAGGGTTGCCAGGTGTCCGGTTTTACACCGGACAGTCCGGTTTTTGGCCCCTGTGTCCGGTGTAAAAAAACATGCTAAACCGGACAATTAAGTTGTCCGGTTTTAGCGCCCCCCGCAGCGCAGGAGGAGAACAGCGCAGCAGAGAGAGAGCTGGGAGCAGCGGTGGAGAAGGGGGGCAATCTCCCCCCCCTTCCCTCACCTTAGGGTGCTCTCTCTCCCCCGCTGTCTCCTCCAATATGATGAAGTGCAAGCTGGCGGGTGGCTGCGGGCGGAACTTACCTCTGTGTCGCTCCAGCGCCGGAAGTTCGGGTCCCGCAGCCGCTGAGAGAGATTTGACTCAAAAAAGATCCGGATCAAAGATCCGAATCATTCATGAGCCGGACAACACTATCAGTCTGAATAGTGTTGTCCGGCTCATGAATGTTTCGGATCTTTGATCCGGATCTTTTTTGAGTCAAATCTCTCTCAGCGGCTGCGGGACCCGAACTTCCGGCGCCTGCGACAGAGGTAAGTTCCGCCCGCCACCCGCCAGCCTGCTGCACATGATGGAGGAGACAGCAGGGGAGAGAGACAGCACCCTAAGGTGAGGGAAGGCAAGGGGGGGGAGATTGCCCCCCTTCTCCACCGCTGCTCCCAGCTCTCTCTCTGCACTGTTCTCCTCCTGCGGGGGGCGGGGGGCACCTGGCTACCTATTCTGGGCACATATAGCCCCTGGCTACCTATTCCGGGCACATATACCCCCTGGCTACCTATTCTGGGCACAAATAGCCCCTGGCTACCTATTCTCTGGGCACATATAGCCCCTGGCTACCTATTCTGGGCACATATAGCCCCTGGCTACCTATTCTCTTGGCACATATAGCCCCTGGCTACCTATTCTGGGCACATATAGCCCCTGGCTACCTATTCTGGGCACATATAGCTCCTGGCTACTTATTCCGGGCACATATAGCCCCTGGCTACCTATTCCGGGCACATATACCCCCTGGCTACCTATTCCGGGCACATATAGCCCCTGGCTACCTATTCTGGGCACATATAGCCCCTGGCTACCTATTCTGGGCACATATAGCCCCTGGCTACCTATTCTGGGCACATATAGCCCCTGGCTACCTATTCTGGGCACATATAGCTCCTGGCTACCTATTCTGGGCACATATACCCCCTGGCTACCTATTCTGGGCACATATACCCCCTGGCTACATATACTGGGACATTTACACCCCTGCCTACATATACTGGGACATATATACCCCCTGGCTACATATACTGGGCACAATTATCCCTGGCTACATATACTGGGAACACTGGCTGTTTGTCATTATGTGCATTTAGTGGTGAAAAGCTGTCTCTTTTGTGCATTTACTGGTGAAAAGCTGTCTCTTATTATGTGCATTTACTGGTGAAAAGCTGTGTCTTATTATGTGCATTTACTGGTGAAAAGCTGTCTCTTGTGCATTTACTGGGGAAAAGCTGTCTCTTATTATGTGCATTTACTGGCGAAAAGGTGTCTCTTATGTGCATTTACTGGTGAAAAGCTGTCTCTTATGTGCAGTTACTGGTGAAAAACTGTCTCTTATGTGCACTGGACCAGTACTACTGGTGAGGACAGTTAGTGACATGGCTATGTACTCTGTAATGTGCTGCAGAAGATGTCAGTGCGATATAAATACTATAAATTTTTTTTTTTTAAAAAGCCCATTGCTTAGCCCCACTCTACATAAAAGTGCGCTTCTGACTCCGCCCCTAACTCCACCCCTAACTCCACCCCCTGTCCGGTTTTCTCCATCAGCCGACCTGGCAACCCTAATTAATTACCATTCACTTGTGTGGGAATCTGCAGGTCTGCTCCCATTGGATGACCTCAGTATAAAGAACTGCTTCCTGCAATGCCTCATGGGCTATCATAGTTTCAGACTCTATCTGTTACTCTGCTCGTGCCCCACCTCGTTCCTGGTCCGTGTGGACTGCGCTGACTCCTGCGAAGGGGTCAGCGAGTCCTCCTAGTTCTGCTCTTGTTCTAGAAGTTGCTACTTGCTTGTCTTGTGTCATATATTGGTTCATCGCCAATATATACGCATACTTGCGCATTTTGTTATTTTCCTTGTATTCGTGTTACGTTAATATATTAGTGTCGCTGATATATACGTACACGAACTGTTTATTTCCTGTGTTCAGTTAGTCAGTTTTCCAGCACGTTTTGGTAGTTTGCGCGTATCGTGAACACCCGTGCTGAGCTAGTTATCCTGTTCCTGGTCCTGTTTGTGGATTGCGTTCATCTCTGCGAAGAGATAACGAATCCTTCTGAATCCTGTTCCTGGTCCTGTTTGTGGATTGCGTTCATCTCTGCGAAGAGATAGCGAATCCTTCTGAGTCCTGTTCCCTGTATTACTTCAGTCTTAGTCAGAGTTCCTGCTTATGTCATATATCGGTTCATTGCCAATATATACATATGTTAGTCAGACGTTACGAATAGTTTCATTGATAGCTGTAATTGTAATACGCTAGGAAAACATACTTATTGTATATTTATCTGTGTTACGTTCATCTATCTCGATCCTGCTATTTCCTGTCTCTCCTGTCCTGTCTTTGTGAGGCTCGCCATCGCCGCAACGCATTGGCTGCCTCATTCCAGTCTGTCTGGTTTGGACGCTTGCTGTCGCCAAGTAATCGCTAGCTAGCAAGCGTTCATTCTGTCTACCTGTCCTGATCTCCTCATTCCTGGTTTATGCGCTCAGCGCTACTTTGCGCTGAGACGTTATTACGAAAGTGTTTGTGGCTGTTCAGATCTGCACCGGCTCTGTGCACCACAATCTCCTATTGGAGTCAGTCCTCTCCTCCACTAAACTGGGGATATCCTGATCCCTTGTGCTGGTGTGTGTACCTCCTTCACGTCAGCTTATGTGTTGTATGCTGACTGTGGAGATTACACCCCCAAGCTTAACATTATGATAGCCCCATTACCAATCCCCATTGTGGGGGGGGGGGGGGTTCCCAGCAAAAATGACACTGTTTGTTATGGTTCCTGTTCCTTTAAGAAATTTGAGAAGCTCAATTCTGAAACAGAAAATGAGTTTTTTTCTGAATGTACCAGGTTCCTGGCTAATCCCGAGCTCCAGGCTACTCCTGTTTCAACGTGGGCCTCCCAGCTAGTTTATGTTTTATTTAAGGGAAGATTGTTTCAGTGGGCCTACGATGTCTTAGATCATACCAATTTAAAAGAAAGACCACTGGAATTTCTAGCGTTTGTGATCCATAACTGGCTGCGCAAAACCGATTTGCCTAGCCCTTTTGATAAGCTCCTGGCAGCTTGTCAATCAGCTGCTCCTTCTACTGCCTACAAAAATAATCAGCAAGCAGATAATTGTTCTGATAACTTTTCTTCTGCTAAGGCAGCAGGGTCTAAAGCCAAACGTAAACGCTCCAAAAGAAAGGCGTTACAATCAGCGGAGTCGTTGCCCTTAGCGACTGCGCATCAGATCTGTAATGAGACTCCGCCAGTAGCAGATAATGAAATTCAGTCACCATTCAGGGGAGTCAAATGGACCTATGAAACTACTAATGAACTTTCATTGCTAGCCAGGGAAAATAAAAGTTCTTGTTTAAATGAATTATCTGAATATGATTATGAAGATATATTACAGAGTATTGAACAGATCAATTTATTCGTGCAGCAAGGGAAATTTGCATACACTACAGTTCAACGCTTGCTACAGGTATTGGAGATCCTTAGGAATAAGAAATCGGCCAATCACCTGCTAAATAACCCAATGTATGTTTCTGCCACTAACACATTTGCAAACTATGATCAGCCGGAATGCTCAGCTGTTAAATATGCATGGGATCCTCCATTTGAGAAAGGAGAGATGGAAGCCCTGGTCTATGAATGGAAGAAAGATGCAAGTTCATTTTGTCAGTTTTACAGTGCAAAAAGTGAATTAGTATTGAATGCATGCATTAAGTCTGCCTATAACCTAATAAAAACTGGTGTGTGTGGGTATGACTTTGTGGCTCCATTGATCGATGTGTGGAGAATGATTCTGGATGATTTTTATGCGATTCAATCAGTTGATACTAGGGAAGACACACTGTCAAGTGGAGATTGTTCCACTTCCTCAGTTCCTGAGGACTCGCCTGCTTCAGCACCTTTGGCTGATTCAGCGAGTGATTCAGAGCTCCTTTTGTGTGAAATCGAAGTTCCTGTAATTCCACCCTGTACCATGGATAACTCAGTGTTACTTCCCAGTAAGACAGAAATTACTAATACTTCCTTAATCTTGCCCTGCACAAATTTCTCAGCAGAGGACCCAGAGGTCCTGCTGACTTCTGAGTCCAGCCTAGCCAGTACTCATGAATCTTTGTTCAGTGAAACAGACACCAGAAAAATCTTACCTGTCTCTGCAAACACTTCTGCAGAAATTACCTGTGTTAATAAAGTTCAACTCCTGTCTGATCCAGCAGATGCCAATAGATGCACTACATCAGTTTCTGAGTCCCAACAATCCTGTCCAGAAATCTCAGAACCCCAGCATCTGAATTTTCCAATTTCACAATTGAATGGTGATTTAGATGCGCAAACATTGTGTTTTGATCTTCCTGTTTCTACACCTCACTCTAGTTTCATGAATAACTCAGAGCGTCTGCTATGTGAGTCCGAAATCGCAGAATTATTACCGTGTTCAGAAAATGTTCCAGTGAACTTGCCCTGTACCATGAATTGTGCAGTAGATCTCTCCAATGAAACTCAGGTCACAGAATCATTATGCTGTCCAGCAGGTGCTTCCATGGTTTTGCCCTGCAGTGTGGACTGTTCGGTGATCCTGTCCAGTGAAGCTGTGGTCACAGAGTCTTATGCTTCACCCAGTACTTTGGATACTTCAAACCCTCTAGCAGAACAGTCTGAGGCACTGCTTACCTCAGTTGGTGTTGCAGTAATATTCACTTGTCTAGCAGCTGTTTGGGAATTACAGTCTGCTCTAATAAAACTTGATGAATTTCTGCCCAGCGAAGCAGAGGTCATTGAAATATTGTCCTTGTCAGCAAGTGTGTTAGATACCTTGCCCTGTACACAGTCTGATTTAACCAATGTTGTTGAGTCCCTCTCCAGTGTTGTAACAGCCGAGGAACTCCAGCCCTGTCCTCTGAATGTTTCAAAAGTCTTGCCCTGTAACATGGATAATTCTGACTCGCTGGAAAAAATAATAGAAATCTCAGAATTTCAGTCCGGGTTAATGAGTGTTTCTGAAACCCAGCCCTGTATCCTGGAAAATTCTGGTTCTCTGGCCGGTGTGGCAGAAGTTCCAGAGCCCCCTTCCTGTCCAGTGAGTTACTCAGTTTTGCCTAGTTCAGTGGGGATTGCTGCAATATTGACTTGTTTTGCAGCCCTTCATGAGCTCCAGTCCAGTGTATTTGATGAGTCTCTGTCTAGTCCAGAAGAAGCTATGGGAACCCTGTCTAGTTCAGTGCATACATCAGAAGATTTGCCCTGTCTTGTAAATGCCCCTGAACATGATTTGTTAATAACCCTGCTGGAATCAGCGACATCTAAGTCTGATCCTGCAGTTTTTAGTGAGAATCCAGTAACTATGAAGTCTAGTCATGATGAATTTTTTTTGCCCAGTTCTGGTTTCGGTCCTGTCTTGACTGACTTTGAGGTTCGCAGTTCCTTGACATGCCCAGAGGTTTCTCTTGTGCCGGTGTGCCCAGATGTGCTTCGTATGCCAGACTGCCCAGATGTGTCTGTGTTAGCGTGCTCACGTGCTTCCCTAGTGGAGACATGTTCTGATGTTGCCGGTTGGCCTGCATGCCCGGAGATGGTTCTGGTCCCTAAAAGCCCTGATCTTGATGTTTGTCCTTGTGACCCTGACTCTGGAGTTGCCCTGGGTTCCATAGGGGTTCTTGATAGTTCTCCATGTGAGCCTAAGGGGCGTTCTGACCTGTGGGGATCTCTTTGGAGCTTCCAAGTGTTCTGGGAGATCTCTGAGGAAACTTGTCCTGGTACCTTGGACTGGTTCAACGGTGGGTTTTGTGTTGGTAGGGACAGTTCCGGTGGGCATTGCAAAGGCTTTGGCGTTTTTGGACAGTCCTTGGAAGGCGGTGGGTATCGCGCAGAGAGTTTCTTGGGGTTGTTTTCTGGAAGTCGTGGTTCTGATGGGTGTCACACTGAGGCTTGTAGTGCTGACGGGCATGGTTCGGTAGGTTCTGGTTCCAATTGGTCTAGTTTTGGTGAGACTGATTCGGGAATTTGGTTTTGTCGGACGGATCCGACCTTCATGAATTTTCAGTCAGATCAGTTTGCTGGATTTCCCACTTCTGATTTTTTGGTTTGGGTGGTTCAGGAGAAATATGTCAGTTTTCATAGGCGTCCAGAGGCCGCGTTTAAGGGAGGGGGTACTGTTATGATCGCTTCTGCAGCGTTTACTGCTGACTGCACTGGTATTGCAAACCAAGCAGTTCTAATGTCATTACATGCATTTGCTTGCATAGTTTGGTTTGCACTTAAACTAGTTGCTGATTCCATCTGCAGTCGCTCTGAAGTTTATGACAGTTTAATATGCTTTTGTGTAAACAAACATTGTCTGCTGCAGTGGAGGGGCGGTCCCTTTCCTGCAGGCTGCATATCATTGTCTGCCTTTTCCTGCTATCAGCCTGTGATTAATAACCATTCACTTGTGTGGGAATCTGCAGGTCTGCTCCCATTGGATGACCTCAGTATAAAGAACTGCTTCCTGCAATGCCTCATGGGCTATCATAGTTTCAGACTCTATCTGTTACTCTGCTCGTGCCCCACCTCGTTCCTGGTCCGTGTGGACTGCGCTGACTCCTGCGAAGGGGTCAGCGAGTCCTCCTAGTTCTGCTCTTGTTCTAGAAGTTGCTACTTGCTTGTCTTGTGTCATATATTGGTTCATCGCCAATATATACGCATACTTGCGCATTTTGTTATTTTCCTTGTATTCGTGTTACGTTAATATATCAGTGTCGCTGATATATACGTACACGAACTGTTTATTTCCTGTGTTCAGTTAGTCAGTTTTCCAGCACGTTTTGGTAGTTTGCGCGTATCGTGAACACCCGTGCTGAGCTAGTTATCCTGTTCCTGGTCCTGTTTGTGGATTGCGTTCATCTCTGCGAAGAGATAACGAATCCTTCTGAATCCTGTTCCTGGTCCTGTTTGTGGATTGCGTTCATCTCTGCGAAGAGATAGCGAATCCTTCTGAGTCCTGTTCCCTGTATTACTTCAGTCTTAGTCAGAGTTCCTGCTTATGTCATATATCGGTTCATTGCCAATATATACATATGTTAGTCAGACGTTACGAATAGTTTCATTGATAGCTGTAATTGTAATACGCTAGGAAAACATACTTATTGTATATTTATCTGTGTTACGTTCATCTATCTCGATCCTGCTATTTCCTGTCTCTCCTGTCCTGTCTTTGTGAGGCTCGCCATCGCCGCAACGCATTGGCTGCCTCATTCCAGTCTGTCTGGTTTGGACGCTTGCTGTCGCCAAGTAATCGCTAGCTAGCAAGCGTTCATTCTGTCTACCTGTCCTGATCTCCTCATTCCTGGTTTATGCGCTCAGCGCTACTTTGCGCTGAGACGTTATTACGAAAGTGTTTGTGGCTGTTCAGATCTGCACCGGCTCTGTGCACCACAATCTCCTATTGGAGTCAGTCCTCTCCTCCACTAAACTGGGGATATCCTGATCCCTTGTGCTGGTGTGTGTACCTCCTTCACGTCAGCTTATGTGTTGTATGCTGACTGTGGAGATTACACCCCCAAGCTTAACACAGTGTAGAATCATAAACATTATTGTATATTTACATAACTGATATGAGCAGGATCGGAACAAGGTCCACCAGCACAAGGCAGAAATGCTAAAGTGTGCTGTGCCCCCTCCTATCTGACTAGCATTGCTTGCTTAGGACTTTCTAGATTCAAGGTACCACTTGGAGTTCAGGTGCTCACTCAGTTCATCTGTGTCGGACAGCAGTTTTCTGTCTCCACAAGGCAAGAGTGTTATTGTACAGTATTTGCTGAAATCATTTCAATATAAACAATGGTCCCACGGCAGATCTTTACTTATGTTTTACAAATATTTCCTTTAAGTAGTCCACTCCACTGTGAATGTCCTGTTTATTTTTAACTACTGTGCACTGCAGACATTTTGGAGTTAGTTATTACGATAAACATCTTCTATTCGGTAGCAGAGCTGGTAAACCTTCTAGGCATGATTTGATTTTTTTTTGAGTGACAGAGAAAGGCCGCTATGGCATGCTGCATTATCTTATGTGCACATATATCCTAATCATGGGACAAGTACTGTATTTATACACTGGTAATAAGAGCAACAGTAGCTGCCAGCAGAACCTAGGGGAACAGCTCTATACCTGGGCTCATAGTGTGATCACTTGGGTAACAGGGGATTAGGTGAAACGCGTATTACCACAGAATTATTCAGAGGCTCTGACTTTATTCCACTAAACCTTGGTATAAATCCCCTGCATGGAGCTGTACTTTGTCAGCTGTTGATGGCTTACGCACACAGTAAAGCAGTGCTTAGAACACAGGGAAGGGGAGAGGTGTATAGCCAAGGGGGGCATGCTTTATCATTAGGTGTACACTGTGTATCCCACTCCCATAGATTAGATAATGCTGCTCTAACTAACTTCATTATGCCAAGTAAACGAACCTCCCGGGTATGCAGGCAAAATTTGTAATAAAGGCAATTACACTGTGTAACCTGCTGCAAATACATCATTGCTGTTATAATTTATATTTTGGCTCCCTAGACTAGGTCTATATTGCCATTCCGTAATTTCATATTTGCTTACTGTAGAATGGCGTTCCAAAGGACTATGCATCACTGTACACAAATGCTGAACCTACAAGATTCTTATACAAGTAGAAAGAATAAGATATAGCTTGCATAGTCTGCAGTGCAGCAACAAGCAGTAAAAATAGCCCTGGGTGGGTTGTACTTTTCTCCGTGGATTCATTGGTTTGCATTCTACCATGTGAATGCTTGAAAGGTGGTACTCTATTAACTAGCGTTTGAAAACCCCACACCCCTCGTAATTTAAGCAGCGGAAGTCTGTTTTGCTGGAGTATAAAATAGCCAATATGAAAAATGGGCTGTGCAAAAGCTGTCTAGGCTGTATTACCTTTAAAGTGTATCCGAGGCGACATGTGACATGATGAGATAAACATGTTAAAGTACAGTGCAAAACCAATTAATAACTAGAGTAGTAGGGGTGTCTCAGCACCCTACAGAAAAAGACACAGGAGACAAAAAAAGAGAGGCTCCATTTGTTGTTTGGCTATTTGCAATTGGCACTGTTATTGGCCTGAGGAAGCAGGCTTAGACCCGTGAAACGTGTTGCCTGTGCTAAATAAATATTTCTTTGTCTACACAAAGACCTCGTCATTGAGGTAAGCCACCTAATTTTTTAAAATGTTATCTTGTTTTGAATCCAATTTTATTCACACTGGGGCGCCTCTTTACCCAAATTGTGCTATATTAATAACTAGGCTGTTTTACTTGTTTTATTTTGCTGCCTGAAACGGTACATTTTTAGGCATGGAAGTCACAGCTTCGGTACCTAGTCGGGATTATAGTAAACCTCTCTTATAAGCTAAGTATAGGCATAAAAGTTTCCCTGTCAGAATACAACTTCCGAGAGCAAAGGGAGATAGAAAAAGGTCAATAGTTCATGTGTTTTCATGGGGACACTTCATTTAGGGGCACTTAATAGGCCACTGCTGAGCAGAGACAAAAAAAATGTTTAAATGTTTAAATATAAAACCAAACCGTGGGATACCTAAAAGGTCATTTTTAGGAGTAGGAGGTTAAATACAATTGTTTATCTCATCAGTTTCTTTTCTCCTCGGGTTCACTTTAACCTCTGACATCATTTTACATTTTGGATGATGTAAGCCTTCACAGTTTTAAATGCTTCTTACTAATAAAATGAAATGATATTCCTATAGGCTGCGGAGTTCCTCGCATCCCCCCTGTGGTGACTGGTTATGCCAGGATTGTGAATGGTGAGGAAGCCATCCCCGGATCTTGGCCATGGCAGGTGTCTCTGCAGGTAATGAAACATAATAGTTTCCATTGTTTAAAAGGTGATACTAAAGGCACATCTGCATACAAACAAGGCAAGTATGGTTACAGGTGTCAGTAGTAGGTTTTAGGACTGGTTTATAAAGAGGATCAGAAGTGAGCATCTGGCAGTGGCGCAACTGCAAAAAATGCCCCCCCCCACCCCCAAAAAAACTTGGATGGGGTCCTCCAATGTCCAAGTCCCTTCTCTTTCCTTACCCTTAGTGTCCCTCTTAGCCTTGTGGCCCAACTTGCATGGGCCATAAAAGAAGTGTGGCCATCATGATTGTGGTACCCATAATAAGCGTAGCCACAAAACAGCTGATCTGGAGGAAGGACCTCTGTATAAGAGGGAGCCCCGCCCCCCTGCAGTTACATGGGCTTCTCCCCTATAGTAACGCCCCTGGTATCAGGTAAAAATGGCAACTTACGAGATCAGTTGTGTACTGGAGAGTAAAGAGGGGCAGAGCTCATTTTCATTTTATTATCAGATATGATTTTGCAAATGCCCTGTATGACTGTGGGGCTGCAGCCCTCCTGGATCAATATGCTGGTGTGGGATACCAAAAAATAGGAAGTCCTTAACCACTCCAGCCCTCAGTCGTTTGTACTTTATGCATCCAAGCAATGTTCACCTCCCATTCATTAGCCTATAACTTTATCACTACTTATCACAATGAACTGATCTATATCCTGTTTTTTCCACCACCAATTAGGCTTCATTTCGTTGATACATTTTGCTAAGACCTACCTTACTGTAAATGCATTTTAACAGTAAAAATAAGAAAAAAAAAACGGAAAAAAATCATTATTTCTTAGTTTTCGGCCATTATAGTTTTAAAATAATACATACCTCCATAATTAAAACCCACGTATTGTATTTGCCCATTTGTCCCGGTTATTACACCATTTAAATTATGTCCCTATCACAATGTATTACGACAATATTTTATTTGGAAATAAAAGTGCATTTTTTCGTTTTGTATCCATCACTATTTACAAGCTTATAATAAAAAAAAGAAGAAATATTTCATCTTTACATGCATATTTAAAAAGTTTAGACCCTTAGGTAAATATTTGTGTTTTTTTTATTGTAATTTTTTTATTTTTTATTATTAAACATTTTGATTGGGTATTTTTGGGAGGGTGGGATGTGAATAGTAATTTTTTAATGTAAATATATGTTTATTTTATTTTTTTTTAATGTAGATGTAGTTTTACTATTTGGCCACAAGATGGCAACCTTAGGTTTGTTTTCATGACGTCACTCTAAGCGTAACATGTACGCTTAGAGGGACGTAGGGGGACGTAGGAGGCAGAAAAGGCAAGGCTTCCAAAAGAAGCCGTTGCTTTTTCTGCGGGGGAGAGAAATCAGTGATCAGGCACCATGGGCCGATTCATTGATTCCTGGGCTAACGATCCACGGCCGGGAGCGCGTGGGAGCACACATGGCCTCCTGGACGTAGCTTCTACGTCCAGGAGGTGAAAGTGGTAAAGCAGGCCCGGATTTACATCACAGGAGCCTATAGGCACA
This sequence comes from Hyperolius riggenbachi, assembly GCF_040937935.1. Lineage (NCBI taxonomy): Eukaryota > Metazoa > Chordata > Amphibia > Anura > Hyperoliidae > Hyperolius > Hyperolius riggenbachi. The sequence continues at coordinate 51,704,651 of NC_090656.1, read as the reverse complement.
GATGTCCTGGTACCCTGGCCGTCCATGAACCTACAAACCCCCTCCAAACATTTGGCTGTCCCAGCTGTCACTTCTCCCTTACTTTCCTTGCCTGTCATAGGTAGCTACAGTTGCCCCTTAGTATTAGGTAGCCAGAGGTACCCTTAATATTAAGTAGCTGGAGGTGCCCCCGGCTGAAGGGAGATCTCACCAGTGGAATGCCAAGTGCTGTGTGAGTAACCTCTCATTTACACTTTCATTAGGACTCTGAATAGGGAAGGAGGGAGGGCGGCACTAGGGGAGGGAAGCAAGCTACCTTTCCATCATCAGGCACCTGTAGGCACATGCCTACAGTGCCTTATGGTAAATCCGTCCCTGTCCTTAAGTTTCATGCACACGCTCAATCAATGTAGCCCTTAATGATTGCTGCTCAATGGTTAGGGCAACTTTTAGAGTATAAGTTGTGTACAGAGTTGCTGCTCAGCTATAGCCCAGCAGGATATGGAGCAGGGAGGAGGGCCAACTTGGTGATCCACAAGTGAGCATGATCCGACATGGTGGATCAGTACAAGCACAATGATTTTTTCATTGCTTGTCATTTAGCAACCCACAACACGGTGGAACAGCTGTACACATGCTAAATTCTTGCCAAAGATGGCACTGAACGACTGATAACAACTACAGACCACCCAGCATGTGAACATGGCTTTAGAAACATCCCATCTGAGTTTCAGGGAAAATATCCGGGATGATTAGTGATGCACAAGGGTGTAATTGTAGGGTTAGCTGCTCCTTCAATTACGGGGGGGGGGGGGGGGGGGGGATTATGGTGATTATGATAGCTACGCTTGTTTTTGGCACATGGCCCTCCAGGCTGTAGGGGTTGCCAAAGAGACTCATGGAAAGGAGTTTGAACATTGAGTCCCATCAAAGTTTTGCAGGGAAGCTTCATGATTTGCAGTCATACCATTGCTGGTGCAGGTTTCTATGGCTTACGGGTCCATCATGTATTGGGAGAAGGGTGGACCTTACATACCATTCCTTCATATGTCGGCAGTGTCAGTATGTTTTTACACATTGTATACAGCAAAACTAGTTTCCCGTTATCAAAAAACACATATTTCTAAATTGAATAAAGCAAGCTACCTTCATTAAAGCAAACCTGAAGGGAAAAAATGTATGATATAATGAATTGTATGTGTAGTACGGATAACGAATAGACCATTAGTAGCAAAGAAAAGAGCCTCATATTTTTATTTTCAGTTATATAGCTTTTTTATAACATTGCATCATTCTCTAATATTTGCAGTTTAGAAACCTCACTCTGTCTTTTAAGCCAAAGAACAAAGTAGAAACAATGACCCTTTAAACTTTTCTGCAATAAATATTTATCTAAAGCTGTCTCTCGCTGTTTCTTGGCTGTTTAAGTGCTTCAGAAAACAGGACCGAATCGGACCCAGTGGGTCGAACAGCTCAGAGAAGCTCTTTTGCATAGATAACAACTAAAGATTTTTTAACTCTTCTTTTACTGGAAAACAACACGGGACTTTTTTCTTTGCTACTAGTATTCCATTCTTAGCTGTACTAATAATTCATTATCTCATAAGCTTATTTTCGCTTCAGGTTTGCTATAAACAAGTGCCTTTAATATAATGTGTTTCTGGTACTTCAATTCTGTCTTGAACACATTATTTATTTACAGAACAGAAACACACATTTTATTTTACAGATTTCCCCCCTTGTAGTGAGACAATAGAAACATGTCCTAGAAAAGGCAAAAAAACAAACAAACAAAAAAACAACTCTAACATGTCACTAGCAATCATTCACCTAGCCAGAAAACCTATAGAACCACATAGCCTAAGGATAGGCTTTAGCGAGCACAAAAACATACAACACTACTGGCAATCATGCTGTGATACCTGGGCACCAAAGGCTTTTGTATGTGCTATCAAAGCAAAGTCCTTTTTAGATTCAAGACATGGATATCCAGGAGTACAGCGGGGAAATCTCATATTACATACATGTACTAAGTCAAGGCTAGGAAATATGGCCTTGGGTAGAAAAATATTATACCAAAGTGTTTCTGCTTAATAACTCAACGTTTTATTTACTGAAAAAATCAAATGCCAAAATAAAAAATAGCCATTCTGTAGTGCTTTTAACAACAAAATGCCTATTTATGTTTCAGTTTGATAATTAATCTAGGTGATTATTCTAGAGCCGCAATGCTTTCTGCTTTGTGCATGTGATTACTCATATAGGAAAAGGGGAGTTACCAGGGCAATACTGGGGAGGTTATATATATTGTATTTGAGAGTGCACTGCAATGTACTGACTTTGTGAGTGAAAGAAAACTGCAGTTTGGGCTGGCTAAAAAAGAAAATGTTTAGCAACGTTACATTATAAAAGGAAGTACTGACATGTTATAGCATATTTAGTTGAAGGTTTGGTTTCATATGATGTTTGTATACTGTTTTCGTTGTTGGAGAGTCTAGTGGAACATTTCATTATTACACAATGCATAAAAACAATGTCGTTTGTTGGTAGTTGCCGTATATAGTGCTCAGAGTTCTGCTGAATTGAGTTATGTTTTTGTATTGCAGGACAGGACTGGATGGCACTATTGTGGTGGTTCCCTCATTAACAGCAACTGGGTGGTCACTGCTGCTCACTGTGGTGTAGCGTAAGTTTCAAACATTCATGATTCCTTGAAGCCTGTAGTAGGGCTTCTAAAAGCAATTAATAAACAGCGCTGCGTAATATGTTGGCGCTTTATAAGTACAATAAATAAATAAAAATAAATAAGCATTGAAAAAGTGTTTTACTTCCAATTTAGCTTGGCAATTTTAAAGAGAAACCGTAACCTAGAATTGAACTTCATCCCAATCAGTAGCTGATACCCCCTTTCCCATGAGAAATCTTTTCCTTTTCTCTAACGGATCATCAGGGGGGTCTGTATGGCTAATATTGTGGTGAAACTCCTCCCACAGTGTGATGTCAGTCCTGACAGTTTTCTGTCTGTGAACCTCATTGCATTGTGGGAAATAGCTGTTTACAGCTGTTTCCAACTGCCAAAAAAGCAAGCAGCATCTCCTTCCACTGACATCACCTGCCAGCAGTAAAAATGTCACCATGTGATAAATGTCAGAATGTAAATCAGGGAGAGGAAAGATTTTACAATGGGCAAACACTGACTAAATCATTTATACATAATTATCATAAAAATGAAGCACTTTTTTATTACATTATTTTACTGGAGCTACTCTTTAAAGGACTTACGAGGTGAACACACAAAAAAAAAGTTAATTACATTATGGCCATTGCAGTGGTCATAGCAGACTATCAGCGCCTGGCCTGTCACTGTGTGGCCCTCTTTTAGCATTATCCAAGCTGTAGTTCAGGCCCCGACCCTGCCCAGGGTCGCCCTATCAATTTGCGATCAAAATCGCCGCTTTAAAAAAATCCTACGTCTGCGCAGTTCTTAGCCGCTAGTGGGGCTGCGCAGGTTCTCTGGCCTGTCCCCGACCCGTCCTCGCTCCCTTCACTCAGCTTTGTACGTCATGTGGGCGTGCCCGCACGGCCGCCCACATGACTGATTGAGGGACAAGTCAGCCACGCCCCCTCAGCCGAGACAAGCAGCGCTGAGCGTGGGGAGACGTGACTTGTCCCTCAATCAGTCATGTGGGCGGCCGTGCGGGCATGCCCACATGACGTACAGAGCTAAGTGAAGGGAGCGAGGACGGGCCGGGGACAGGCCAGAGAACCTGAGCAGCCGCACTAGCGGCTAAGAACTGCGCAGACGTAGGATTTTTTTAAAGCGGCGATTTTGATCGCAAATTGATAGGGCGACCCTGGGCAGAGTCGGGGCCTGAACTACAGCTTGGATAATGCTAACAGAGGGCCACACAGTGACAGGCGAGGCGCTGATAGTCTGCTATGACCACTGCAATGGCCATAAGGTAATTAACTTTTTTTCGTGTGTTCGCCTCGTAAGTCCTTTAAGGACCACTATGAGAAAAAATGCAAAATTAAAAACAAATGTACACATACATGTAAGATATAAATTTTTGCCAGAATAAAATGCACTGTAAGTTACTTTCTTCCTAAGTCACTGCCACTTATAATAGGTAATAAGAATCTGGCAGATCTGACAGGTTTTTGACTTTTCCATTTACAAGAGCCCTTCTTGCGTGAAGATCCTGGCTGGCCTCCCTACTGTTTGCATATTGTTTTGGCAGTTGGACTGAGCAACTGCTGTTCCAGAAGGGCTTTTGAAAATAAAAACAATCCTGAGAATCCCCAATGAGGAAATGGACTAGTCCAAAATCTACTGTAAGGTTTACATTTAAAATTTGCATGCGTTTTGCTAATGTGCAAAATGCATTCTCTGCATATCTAATGAAAGGTACAGGAGAATCCCACTTCTGCAAACATTTCTCCTGCATGGAAAAAAACATGCTTCTTGCGGCATAAATTCACACATGGCATGAAAATTCTTATTGACCTAAGTTACCTGCTGTAAAAGAAAAAATCGCACATGAAAATTTGCATATGAATGCAGATTTTAATGCGAAAACTTGCATGCAAAAACTATTCTGTTTATCACAATGACAAGCGTAAATCCTGCCCAAGTGACAGCAAAATAGGAAAAATACATTTATAGGGATTTTTTTTTTCTGGAACAAATGTATTTTGTACAAATCCATACACATAGATTTTTTTATTTTACAATTTTTCATGAATGAGGTCCTTGAATATTTTTTTAAGGTTATTTAATGGTCAAGTACAACGCTTACTGGCATATTTGCTTTATTGGGCTTACCATAATATTTTAACTGGAAACTTATACCATAATGGAAATTTTCGTTAATGTTCTACGACACTTAGGGGTGTACTCATTTTTTGTTGCCAGCGGTTTAGACATTAATGGCTGTGTGTTGGGTTATTTTGATGGGACATCACATTTACACTGTTATACAAACTGTATACTGACTACAGTACAATGTATCATTATGTCATATCTACCATGTTGTCCCATGAAAAGATATAATAAAATATTTACAAAAATGCGAGAGGTGTACTCACTTTTATGAGTTACTGTACCTTGTGCAAGTCACAGCAACCTCTTCAGGGGCAAACCCAGGATTTTCAAGTGGGGGATTCCTAAAAGGTCTCCCTCAGCGGCGCACAATACAGTATAACAATATGGTAGGACATCATGCTGGATACACATAATGCAATTTCCAGTCTGACTGAAAGGATCTGACAATCATTTACTACAGTGGCTGGATAGTGTACTGGTTAAGGGCACCGCTTTTGACATGGGAGACCAGGGTTCAAATCCTGGCTAGGGTCAGTACCTATTCAGTACGGAGTTCAAGGCAAGACTCCCTAACACTGTCGGGTGGCCTCCTGAGCGCGTCCCAGTGGCTGCAGCTCTTGAGCGCTTTGAGTCCAACAGGAGAAAAGCGCTATACAAATGTTCGGAGTATTATTATTATTAAATGTTCCATCAGTTCCTGATCGACAATGGGATCGATCAGGAGCAGTTTGGCTTTTGGATGCAGATAATAATGAGGACAACCAACATCTGTAATGAATGGGAAAGTGAAGCATTCGCACAGCAGGGTACAGGGCTGTGCTCATACCTGACTCTAAGTTCCCCAGAGCTGCTCCATGCTCTGTACACATGCTGCTGCCCCATAAAAAGTCAACTGTAGCAGGGAAAGAAATGGGGTAGTGCTGTGAGCTGCAGGTTGCCTGCAGATATTCTGGTATCTCAACTTTTACCTGTCCCCAGACACTGCACCAGCCCTGGTCTGAGGGGGGATTCTGGGCAGCTGTAATCCCCCTCTGTGTTTGCCTATGCTCTTATTTTGTTTAAATGTAGGTTCCCATTTAAAGCAATCCTGAACTGAAAATGAAAAGTAAAAATGAACACTCACACACATCATACTTACTTCCCATGTAGTCTGCTATCAATCTCTTTCTCCTCTCCTGCATCTTGTTTATCCACTGTGATTACTGGAATTCTCCATCCTCTATTTTGAAAATGGCCTCTACCCTGTAACAGCTTCCGGGTCACAGCACACTGTTAAACTGTAATATCACCCACTTGAGCCATAGGGAAATATGGACATTGCCTTGCTTATCTATGATACTTTCAGTTATAACTGACAGCAACTGATATGTAACTGACAGCAACTGATATATTTCAGTTCTGACAAAATCTTGTCAGAACTGGAAGGAATCTTTGTAAGAAGAAAATAGCGAGCTTCTGAGAGGAACTGACGGCGAGGTAAGTATGTGATATTCATTTTCAGGAACTTCATGTGTTTATTTTAAATAATATTAGTTTTTCAGGTTCTCTTTAAAGTAAAATGAGCAATGTCTTTGTGTCCTTCCCTACAGGAGCACTGACCGTGTTGTTCTTGGAGAACACGACAGAAGCTCCAGCGTTGAAGTAGTCCAGTCTCTGGCTGTCGGAAAGGTGAGTTCTTAGATTACAAGATTTACATCACATCTTTCTTCATGCTAAACTAAACGTAACATTTCAGCAGGAGTCGCTCTCTGGTCCATATGCAATTCACCTTTTCTCCTCCATTTTCTCCTAAGCCCCACACACACTCAACAGCGATCTTTTAGGCTCTCACAGCTTTTCTTGTGAAACACCTAAAAAAAATCTCTTGCAATTGTTCAAGCAGTTAAAAGTGGACATACACTGGTCGATTTGCCATCAGATTCGACCAACTCTGATCAGAAAGGGATCATATGGCTGCCTTTACTGCAAACAGATTGTGAATCGATTGCATGAAACCGATCACAATCTGTGGTGGTGCTGCAGCTGCCCCCCCCCCCCCCGCCCCCACATACTTTACCTGCTCCGCTGAGTCCGCCGGCACGTATCCCCACTGTCACCACTGCTCCGTCTCCGTGCTGGGCTCCAGGTTCCGGCAGGCTTCACTTCTTTCTGTCCGGGGAAGTTTAAACAGTGGAGGGCGCTCTATTGTTTAAACTTCCTGTCGGGACAGGAAGAAGTGAAGCCTGCTGGACTCGGAGCCCAGCGGAGAAGGAGCAGTGGTGACAGTGGGGATACGCGCCGGCCGGATCAGGTAATGTATTGCCGCTGTATTGCGTCAGTCGTCGGGCATTCGAACGCCGCTATCGACGCACTCCCCACCCGCCGGCGATCGGGAAAAATCTTCCACACGGACGGCTCGACGGGAATCGACGGGAACGATTGATTTCGAATGGAAATCAATCCGCTTGCGTTTGCGCAAAGATTTCACTGCAGATTCGATCACAGTGATTGAATCTGCTGTATATCGGCGGGAAAATTGTTAGGTGTATGGGCCCCTTTAGACTGATAAGAAATCAATTCAACATTTGGATTGACTTCTTATCAGTCTTATCAGCTGCTTGAACAATAGCAAGAGATATTTTTAGGTGTTTCACAAGAAAGGTTGTGAGAGCCTAAAAGCTGTTGAGTATGTGTATATGGGGCTTAGGAGATCATTTTTCATCTTCTATTTTAAATAACTTTCCAGCACTCTGCAAATGAAAAAGTACCAAAAAGTAGGTGAATGAGCACCATCAAAATTACTTTGATTATTTTCTTCATTGCTAGTGCTTTAAAGGGCATTTTATTGGCAAGTTTAAAAATATCACCTAGGAGAAAACAGAGGAGAAAAAGTTAAAGGACAAGTGAAGATAGAAGTATATGGTGGCTGCCATATTTATTTTCTTTTAAGCAGTACCAGTTGCCTGGCAGCCTTGCTGGTCTATTTGGCTGCAGTAGTGTCTAAATCACACCAGAAACAAGCATGCAGCTGATCTTGTCAGATCTGACATTAATGTCAGAAACACCTGATCTGCTGCATGCTTGTTCAGGGACTATGAACAAACAAACGTATTAGAGGCAGAGGATCAGCAGGACAGCCAGGCAACTGGTATTGCTTAAAAGGAAATAAATATGGCAACCTCCATATACCTCTCGCTTCAGCTGTCCTTGAATTGCATATGGCCCTATGAATCTGAAAGGGTGGCTGGGAGAATTTAGTACAAATATCAATTCCTCCATATAGCTTACTATATGGCCCATATGCAATTCACTTTTCATCCTTAATTTTCTCCTAGGTGATATTTTCTCTCCTTGTTAATAAAAGACCCTTTAATCCCCCAGCAAGCAAGAAAATACACAAAATCATAGTGATAGTACTTTTTCTACTACTCTTGGTACTTTTTTAATTGTGAAATGATGTTATTTTAAACAGAAGATGAAAAATTATCTCCCCGGAGAAAGCTTAGGAGAAAAAAGGGAACTGCATATGTGTGAAACCACAGGGTTTGCTTTATAGACAGAACCCCCCCCCCCCCCCCCCCCTTGTGAATGGTGTCTTCCAAAAAACAGAGGTGTTTTCAAGTATTCAGTTTCACATGTGCGAGAAATAACACTTATATTGCAGCACTTTAGGGCTTAGGTTCTCAACACATGTGTACCCCAGGGGAACCTTCAGACAAGCTCAACAGCAGGAGTACCTAAACCTGTCATAGTCAATCCATCATAGTACATTTTGAGATAAAAAAAACAGAATAATAAATAAATATAATCAAACCTGGTTAAAGGTACTTTTAAATGGAGGTGAGCAGTACAGGCATACCTGGGACCCGCAAACTACACCACAAAAGGGTTCAGGTAGCCCCCCAATTGCCCTCACCATCAGGAAGGACACCCACACCTACCCTCTAAAATGCAAAACGCATGTAACAGCTAAATTATCCAGGTGCTGCCTGAGCACACGCACTCTTTGTGTTTTATATTTTGGAGGGTAGGTGTGGGTGATGAAAGCACTCGCTGTGCCCTTAAACTTACCTCTCTCCGCTCCCTCCAAGACAGCCTCTTCTCCCTGCTGGCCCGCAGCAACTGATCCCCATGGTGTCAGGTATGTGCTGTACCAGCGCCACATCACTCACCCACTCTAAGCAGATTAGCAATTAGATCACCAGCCACATGTGAAGTCCTGCTTCTCCTCTGGCTACAACAGCACCTCATGTGACGCACGTAACAGATCACATGAGCTACCACTGTAGCCATGGATACAGGACGCTGGACAGGGAGATGGAGATCCTGTCTCTTGAACACTGAGAGCATGTGGAGGGGTAAGTGGGGAGTGTAAAGAGGGGGAGGGGAGCCGCCTTTTGCTGCCCTCTATTTGTTGCCGCCCTGAAGCATGTGATTCACGTTGCTTCATAGGAGAACCGCCCCTAAAAGGCAGTACCTGTGGTAGATCAACGGCCTTTAGCGTTGCACTGAATCATTGGGGATATAAAAGAGCAATACAATTACTTTTTGTTGCAAGGATGAGAACATTTTAGGATTTCTGCAGGAAAGTTTGAGTCCTATTTCGTTTATGATAAATTTGTTTCAATAATGATCAACTAATACTATCAAATACATTTGTTTATTTTTATATGTAAGGTTTTCACTCACCCCAACTGGAACTCCAACACCATCAATAATGACATTTCCCTGGTTAGACTTGCCACTCCCGCTTCGTTTACTTCCACCGTATCCCCAGTGTGCCTCGCCAACCCTGGCGAGCTGTACGATGATGGCCGCACCTGTGTCACCAGCGGATGGGGAAAGACCAGATACAATGGTAAGTCGTTTATAATGATGTGGTGTGACTGCGCTCTCTGCTGAAATCCCATCTCCCTTCTGATTGGATGACCGACTGAGTTGTGGAAGGAAAGGGGGGTTGTAAATGAGCAGATGCTTGCTTGTGGGGTGGAGACTACATTATTATTATTTAGTATTTATATAGTGCTAACATCTTCCGCAGGACTTTACAGAGTACATAGTCATGTCACTGACTGTCCTGAGAGGAGCTCACACTCTAATCCTAGCATAGGAGGAGGAGGACGTGTGTTGAGAGAGCTCCTGGACTTCCAGGGGAGGTCTTTTTGCCTGTAGAGCCGGATCCAGCCTTGGAGCATCTTTTCTGGGCACAGCTTTCACCTGAAGTCCCTGCTCCGGGCCTTGCCGGGCAGGGGCTTACCCTAAGCTAACTGGCCGCTCCAGCCATGGAGCGGCCAGCTCATTCCCCCCCTACGGCTTCATCAACTTACCTAGGGGATGATGAGGTTTCCTCAGGAGGGGATATCGCCAACAACGCTATAGCCTGGGTCAAAGCCGCGAAGACCTGCGAAGAGACCCTGAGCCAGCTGAGGTATAACTTTGCAAGGGCGAGATTCCGTTATGGCATCAAGTGGAAACCTGAAATGCTGTGGCAGGACGAAGAGATGTTAGAGCTGAGGAAACAGATAAAACAGCAGAAATCAAGGTTGGTAGAACTTGAAAAAGTTGGCGGTCCCTTTGCCGAGCAATTGGGATACAGGAAGCGATTTAAAAAAATGTTGTTACCTGAGCAGTATGTCGATGACAGCGACACGGATGATGAGTGCGTGATTGTAGAGGAGGAATGCACCCCCCCGGAGAGACCACTTTGGGTGAAGGAGGAAGTGTCCCAGTCTCCCATCCCACCCGGGCAGAGGGTATGTGATGAAGACCCCATGGAGGGCAGCTGTGCGAGTGAGGTGCAAGGGATGCCGGTACCGGGCTCTGTGGCGAGTGCCCAGGTGAGTGCTGATGGTGCTGGTGCCGCTACCCCTGCTGCTGGGGGTCCTGGTAGCATGGGTGCTGCTGGGGCCCTCGGTGGGGTAGTGGGTGGCGGTGCCGGTGCTGTCCCCGCTGTGGCTGTGGCTGGCATGCCCCCCTCTAACTTACCTGGAGGTGGTGGTGTGGCTACAGCTGCAGGGGCCTCCCTGGGTGCTCGCATGGTCTCTGCTCCTGGTGGACCCCTGGTCCTTGCATCAGGGTCACCTATGGTGGCCGGTGTAGGGTCTGGGGTAAAGCTGGGAGCGGGGCTGTGCGCCCAGGGTCAGTGGGAAAGCTCCCCACCTGGCATTACATTCAAGCAAGATGGCGCCGGCTCGCCGCGAGGTGCCCCGTCCACGCCGAGCCAGCTTCCGGTCGGCGGGGCGGATGTGACGTCAGCGGCTGCCGTTCTGTCTGAATACGGAACCACCATTGAAAGCAATGAAGAGGAACGCGGAAAGTTTGTATGCGTTGACGCGGCGGTATTTCCGCGTCAAGGCGAAGTTTGTATGGCGGTTGACGCGACTGAGAAGCCGCATGGAGGCGAAATTGTCAGTAATGTCAATGCGGTTGACGCGACCGAGAAGCCGCATGAAGGTGGAATCATCAGTAAGGCCAATGCGGTTGACGCAGCCGGGAGTCCGCATAGAAACGGAATCACCAGCACTGTGGATGGAGATGGATGCGGAAACTGCCGTGATGACGGAATCTCCATAGGGATGAATGAGGAAGAAGGCGGAATGCAGCAAAGGGATGCAGGGGATGCATCTACACCACTGTTGGAGGCAGGGGATGCAGGAAGTCAATTGCCAAGCGGTGAAGTGCAAGCTGAGACGGCTGCTGTGGGCGGCGATGATGCAAATGAGGAGGAGGATGGTATTAGAGCCCAGAGAAGACAACCTGGAGCTGCACTGGCAACCACGACCACAATGCTGCGGGAGGACCTGGACGAGAGCGGGACAGCTTTCCTAGGTCTGATAAACTCATCCCTCAGCAAAGAGCAAAGCAGAGAAGTCTTGTGTATGGCCATGCAACCAAGTCTGGAAATGGACTTGACCGTGGAGGAGTTTATGGACGAGGATGTTCTTCAGAATGACAGATCAGAGCAGCTTGAGCCTGCTGGAATAATTGAGAGCGACGCTGATCAGCTAGCTCAGGAATTCTTCCAGACCTCTGCTGAGGAGGGCAACTCCAGCTTTTCTGAAGCGCAGAGTGGGGACGAGGACACTGAGCACCGGATAGGTGAGATGAAATCCTCTTTACCTGATAAACTGCCTAAGAAAAAGATTAAGAAAAAAGGGAAAAATAGAGTAAGCAAAGTTAAGAAATTACGCATTGATGTTGGTGGGAGGAGGGGGAAAAGTGGGAAAGTGTCAGTGGTGGAGGAGACTGATATATCTTCTCAGGGTTCTCAAGGTGGAGAAGGTGCTCAGGGTGAAGAGGGTCCCCCCGCCTTTGTGCAGGAGAATGAGGGTGGGGAGATTCTAATGGTGCAGAAAAAAGGGGGAAGTGTCTCCGGGAAGAGAGGTGATGGATATAGGGATCTTGATTCCCTTTTTGAGAGAAACCTCCTCTCAGACCTAATATCTGAGAGTAGTAAAAAAGGAGGGAAAAAGAAGCAAAAGACAGATAGATACCCAGAACCCCCCCCTGTTGTAAGTGGCGATGTTGTCACAGAATTTAAAACCACTAACATGACATACCGGTTAGAGAAAACCAGATTAATAGTCGTGAACGAACACTCTGGTGAGGCTGTTGTTATGGCGGTGGAGCCGGGGGGTTACTATGGGGGCCTGCACCTGGTAGGCTCGGGCGACCCCCAATGTGGCCTCCAGCTCGAGTTTCGAGCAGATGGAAAGAAATTTACGGTCCGTAATGATACGATTACGAGATTTTCCTTCTCAGGGGAGATGGAGTGGATGGAGGCCATATTCGGGCTCGGGCCGAATGCCCCCAGGTATAGGTCCCCCCCTCCCCCCGTCTCCACTGCAGCCAGCTTAAGCCAGACAGGTGTTGAAACCCCTACAGCCACAGTTGATGCTGGCAGGGAAGGTGTTAATGCGGATGTGCGTGTTGACACTGGTGATGATGTTGTGGTGGATGTTGGGAGGGATGTTGTGGCTGGACCGGGGCTGCCAGAGTTGGAAAGTGTGATAAGAGTTGGGTTCCCTGAGTTGGGTCCTGCCCAGAATCCTGGGGCGCTTGCTCCTCTGGCAGCCTCGGCCCAGGGTACTTCAGCGGCTCGGCCGGTGTCTTATTCAAGAGTGGTTAGGAGCGCTGCTCCTGGTAGGAGGGTGTTGGCTCCCCTGGAGACAGGATTGGAAGATGGCACCCCAGGTCGGAGGAACGTGATCCGCCTCAAGTGGGACCATACGCATACTCCTATCCCGAACAAAAAACAGTTCGTAAAGTACCTCCTTGATCTGGGGATAAGGCCGGCAGACCTCTTTGCGATCCTGGCTCCAGGGGACCCTCCGCCTTACTACGATGTGTCCTTTCTTTCCCAGCATGGCATGGAAGCCTTTCTCGAGGAGCGTTTAAGGCATTCAGATGGTAATGAATGGCATGGCTTTAAAGTAATTCCCTTATCCAGGCAAACGCTGGAAAGAAAGGCACACATCGTGGTGCAGAACGAAAGCATTCCGGTGCGGGACCTGATGACTTGGGTCCAACATTACTCGGACATAATGTCCCCGCCGCACAGGGTCCTGGATGAGCTCGGGATCTGGTGGGGGGAGTATGAGGTGGCGATCCGGCTCCGTACAAAGGAGGGGGTCGTCACCCATATTCCCCGTTCCGCCCTCATAGGGCGGGACAAAGTTATAACCTATTACCCGGGCCAACCCAGGACCTGCAACAGGTGCGGCAAGAGGGGACATTTGGCCAGTGGCTGCCCGGATCCGAGGTGCAGTCGCTGCCAGGAGTTCGGGCACTCTGCGTCGTCTTGCAAGAGAATTAAATGCAATTTTTGCTTTGAATTCGGTCATCCCTACACAGAGTGCCCGACCTCCTGGGCGACGATGCCCTCGGATCTGAAAGTCGCCATGTTGACTACTATGGTAGAGGACCAAGATGTCTCAGTGGCTGATCCTAGTGTGTGTGTTGAGTCTATCCCAGCTCCTACCGTGTCTACGTCTAGTGTGAATCCGTCCTCTGTAGTCCCTTCCCTTGGTCCTCTTTCAGTTGACATGGCTTCTGATAGGCAGCCTGGGCCTGAGTCATCGGCTCCCGCCCGGGGTGCTGTTCCAAAAGGCGGAGGTCACCCTCCTCCCAAGGAGCAGCGACTCAAACCCACAAGGAGTAGGAGAGATGGTGGCCTTCGGCCCCTCATTGCTGCTCCTCAGGGTCGCTCTCTAACGCCTAAGTCTCTCTCTCGGAAGACAAGGGCTCCCCCTGCCACCGCTCCTCCTGTTGGTGGCTCTACTTTGCCCCCTTCCACTCCTGCCCCTTCAGTTCCTGCCCCTCCAGTTTCTGCAGAGCCCCTTCCTTCTCCTGCCCCCTTGGTTCCTGCAGTGTCCCCCCTCCCTCCTAGTCCTGTCATTCCAACTGCCCCGGACCCCCCCGCCCCTCCTGTTGTTGTCTCGTTCACTCCCCCCCCCCCCCACCCGCCCCTCCGTGTCAGCCATTAGTAGTGGATTTACTATGGCTGGCCCTGTTCCTTCTGGATATGCCTTTTCGGCCCCTTGTCCTACAGATGCGGCCCTTGCCCCTTGGAAAAGGGAACACCTCTCGCAGGAAGATAAGTTCTACCTTGAGGAGCGATTTAAAACCAAAAAGAAAAGGGGTGTTAAACCCCTGTGTAGGGGTCTCCCTGAGGATCCGAGAGAGGCAAGCAGGACAGCTGCCTACCTAAGGAGACAAAGGGACAAGGAGATTAACCTGACCAACAGGTATGAGTTATTAGCCACTTCTCCTCTTGCTTCCGAAGAGGAGGAGATGGTGGTGGAAAGTCCTGTTTCCGTAGGGGCGGCATTGTGATTTGTGTTCTGTTTATTTTTGTAGACGTTGTCTTTTTGCTTTGGTTTTTGTCTTCGTCTAAAGAAGGATAAAGGGAAACTTTAATCACCCTGATGGCAGTTCCCCCACCACTTATATTGGCTACAATCAATGTTGCCGGTATCAAAATGACCAGAGCTCGAAAATTGGCTTTTTCGATTTTGGCTGCCCATGAGGCTGATGTGTTTTTCCTGCAGGAGACCAGACTCACCTCTGCAGCCGACCTCTGGTTGGCTGAGAGGGATTGGGTGTCCGGTCCGAGTTTTTGGTCCCTTGCGGGAGAGCCTGGTAGTGGTGTGGCGGTCCTCTTTAGGGCCGACATGGTAACTTGCCGGCGGGTAATTGAGGTGGAGATGGGTAGGTGTCTGGTCCTAGACGTCTGTGTGAGGGGGCAGGATCTCAGGCTTATTAACATCTATGCCAGCCCCAGATTTAAGGGGGAGAGAAAGCGCCTTCTTACACAGGTCAGGCCATACCTTTTTTCAGCCTATCCAGTGATCCTGGGTGGTGATTTTAACACCATCACTAGGGCCATGGACAGGGCAAGGGCCCAGGTCCGGATAGGTGTAGATAGCAGGTTTTTAGTGAAGATAGTTACTGAGTCCGACCTGGTGGATGTGCACGTTCGTCACTCCCCAGGTCTCACAGGTTTCACCTTTCAGAGAGGTAGTAGTAGGTCCAGGATAGATAGATTTTTTGTTTCAGAGGGCCTCATCACTTCAACTCCTAAGTTGTTGGCGGTGGAGTTCTCGGATCACCTTATTCTGTCGGTGGGCTTAAATGCTTCGGATGCTCCTCCCAGGGGTCGGGGTATCTGGAGAATGAATTCGTCCCTGTTGCTGGAAGATGAGGTGAGACAATCCTTTGAGGAGTTTTTTCAAGCACAAGTTTCCATCCTGGACTGCTTTGACAATAGGTCTGAGTGGTGGGAGGAGGTCAAAAAACGTGTTGTCAGATTTTTCAAGGGTCTAGCTACCCGTAGAGGTGTTGATAGAAACTTGGCTTACCAGGCTCTAAGGGAGAGGTTGACTATCCTTGTCTCTGAGGGCGGAGATCCGGGGGAGATCTCTGAGGTCAAACTTCGCCTTAAGCAGCAGCAATACGACCGGCTGGCTTCTTTGGCTTTGGAGAGGGATCATGGTAAGTACCACTCGCCTGACCCTTACCAGAGTTTTAAACAAAGTTCAGCGCTTAAGACGGTCATCGGTCTCAGGGATGGTTCGGGGTCTCTGGCAAAGTCCAGGTCGGAGATCCTAGCCATCGCTAGAGAGTTTTATGCTGATCTGCTTGGGGAGAAGCCACTTGACCAGACAAGGATGGAAGACTTCTTGGATTCCACACCGGGTCTGGGAGATATTGATATTTCTGCCATAGACTTGACAGCGGAGATTACTGCAGATGAAGTAGCAAGAGCCATTGGTGGCCTTGCGCCTAAAAAGACCCCGGGTCCAGATGGACTGACGGCTGAGTTTTACAAGGCTTTTGTGTCCATTCTGGCTCCTCAATTGGCTGGAGCTCTTAATGATTGCCTTGCTGAGGGTCGGTTACCACCCTCCATGAGGCAATCTGCGGTAATCCTGCTGTCAAAAGGTCGTGATCCGGAGATGATTGAGAACTGGCGTCCCATCAGCCTTCTCAACGTCGACAGGAAGATCCTGGCGAAAATTTTGTTCTGGCGGTTGTCCCAGGTGACAGATGTGCTTTCCTGCCATCAGCACTGCTCTGTTGTGGGAAGGAGCACGCTCTCAGCACTGTTAGCTGTCCGGGAGGTCCTGGAGCGATGCAGAGCTGAGGGTTGGGGAAAGTACCTGCTGACGTTGGATCAGTCCAAAGCTTTTGATCGGGTCAATCACAAGTATCTGTGGCGGCTACTTACTGTGTATGGTTTGCAGGGGAGGTTTGTAGATTGGTTGCGAACTTTATACAAGGAGGCTGAGAGTTTTATGCTGATCAATGGATGGATAGGCCAGCCTTTTGAGGTGAGCTCGGGGGTCCGCCAGGGTTGTCCGCTGAGTTCCCTGCTGTACGTGTTCGCCATCGACCCCTTCGTGAGAAGGCTAGAGGGCAGCATGCTTGGTGGGGTTCCGGTGGGCATCTCTGGGAACTCATCTTTGAAGGTGGTGGCATATGCTGATGATGTCACTGTGGTGGTCTCGGATGCAGAGGAGGCGCTGGTGGTTGCTGAAGAGATCACCCGGTACTCATTGGCATCTGGTTCCAAGATTAATCCGGATAAGTGTGAAACTCTCTGGATGGGCAAAGATGGAGAGTCCTTTAGTCTTCCCGGATCCTTTCCCGTGCCTCAGGATGAAATCAAGATTCTCGGCATCAAATTTGGCCCAGGCGATTATGGCCTGCGAAATTGGGTTAGCAAACTATCAGATGTCGACAGGAAAGTGGTTCGCTGGAAAGGTTGGAGTTTGACCTATAGAGAAAGGATTGACCTGATCAAGACTTACCTGATACCAATATTGTTGTATGTCAGTTACGTCACGATTTTGCCAGCATCCCTGTATACCAGGGTCAATGGCTTGTTTTTCCAGATGTTATGGGGAAACAAGCTAAACCATGTGCGTAGAAATATTACCTATAAAACTAGACGGGAGGGTGGCCTAGGCATGGTCAACCCGATTGTTTTCTTCTCCTTAATTTTTATTAAGTACAATATTGGTAGTATGTTAATGGAGAACCCGCCTGGTTGGGTAGGGATCTTTCAGATTTGGTGTGAGCCTTACCTTGGGGAATGGAAGAGCGGTGGCCCAGTGAAAAATCTGAGGAGGCGTCATGGCTACCTCCCGGCCTATGTCTTGCCGTGTTTGAAGAAACTGTTGCAGTGGGGATTGACAGTGGAGGACATCAAATCGGTCGACAGGAAAGCCCTGTCGGCATGGGTGGTGGACTCCTACTTTCCTGACTCACTGGCCTTGAGGGATTGCCCAGGCACAATTTTGGAGGAGGGATTGCGTTTGTTGAACTCGCCGCGGATTCCGAACAAATTGTGGGACATCGCCTGGCTTACCTTCCAGGGCAAGCTTTACGTTAGAGGGCTCATGAAGTATCGGGATGTGGAGGAACGTGGTTGTCCTCGGCAGGGGTGTGCTGTTGAGGAGACCATGGACCATTTCTTGATGTCATGTCCCTTTAATGTAGAAGTTTATAATCAGGTGGGGAGGGTTCTGAATATCCCGTTTCTGGCGCATCTTGGTTATGCCGAGTGGGCCTATGGAGCTTTTAATCAGCGCCAGGGTTATGATTTGTGCACTTTGTATATAGTTAGTCTAGTGGTCAGGAGACACTTATGGTTAGCACGGTGTGATTTAGCTATTAGGAAGAAAGACTTGCCCGTCCAGGTGGTGGTGAGCACTATTCTCGGTGAGGTGGGAACCATTCGGTACTTGGAGAGGAAGAAGCTGGGGAGAGGGGCTTGGATTCTGGCGTGGCAGAATATCAAGCCTCCTTGACTTGGTGGAAATCTCTCCTGGGTGCAGCTTACTGTCTCTTTCTCTTTTTTCACCCTAGATTTTGATTTTTCTTGATTTTTGAAGTATTGGCCGCAGGCACACAGGGAGCATCCCTTTGTGTTTCTCTTTATGTGTAGGTGAGGTGTTGTCTTGTCTTTAGGTATTATTTTAGTTTCTGTCTTGTCCTGTGTCTTGTCCTCAGTCTTATGTTGCTGGGTATTCTTGGGCGTAAAAGTCCCATGGTATGTGTGAGGTGTGTATGGTGTTTTGTTGGTGCTGTCTTTCACTTTTTTGGAGTGGGATATGTTGTATTTTTTGTGGTTATGTTGGTTATGTTAGTATGGATGGTAGTGAATGGTGTCTCCCCTAATACGGTACATTGTGTTGTTTTCTTTTATTGCTTATGGTACAGTGCAAGTGTTGTTCTGTTTCCTTTCTATATATATACATGGAATATACATGGGATAAAGCTTGTCCTTGATTTGTTGTGTTTTATTGCATACCTTATTTTTTATATTATGTGCATTGGAGTTATCCTTTCAGCCTTATGATGGCATACCTTTTAACCTTATTTATTATTTGTGTATGCTTCGATTTACTTTAATAAAAATTCACACTCTAATCCTACCATAGTCATATTATAATCATTGTAGTCTAGGGTTAATTTTTAGGGGGAAGCCAGTTAATGAATACGTATGTTTTTGGGATGTGGGGGGAAACTGCAGTGGCTGGAGGAACCCCCCCCCCCACACACACGGGGTAAACATATAAAGTCCGTGCAGACAGTGCACTTGCTGGGATTTGAACCGGGGACCCAGAGCACCATCAACTCATTGATTTGCTGTACCAAGAAGTATGTTATATATATATTTTTTTTTCAAGTTTAATAGTAGATTTACATCCCCTGAAATGATCATTTATGATTAATTTGGGTGATAGTCTAACATAAATACAAAATTCCCTGGAAGTCCGCAAGCTCCACTTCAGCAATCCCCCAAGCTAGGCCCCATTTGGCCATTCACTGTTGAAGGCCCAGTGCACACCAATCTCTAGCAGATCTGCAAAACGCTAGAGGTTTTTGAAGCAGATTTTCAGAGGGATTCTAGGCATGTTTAGAGAGGTTTTCTAAACATGCCTAGCATTTTTGGAGCATTTTTGTGTAGCAGATTTCTTAAATTGTTACAGTAAAGCTGTTACTGAACAGCTACTGTAGCAAAAATACCTGGAAAACCGCTCTGATCTGGCTTTTTTCAGAGTGGTTTGAGCTTTTCCTATACTTTACATTGAGGCAGAAACGCTTCTGCAAACCACAAAAACGCTGCATGAGCCACGTTTGCGGTTTGCTAAAAACTTCAAACCACTGGTGTGCACCATCCCATAGAGATACATTAGCCAAGCGTTTTCTGAAGCGGCAGCATTTTTGAAAATGCTACCAAAACCGCTCGGTGATTATTAGGCCGTATTCCCCGCAGTAAGCTAAGGCAGGCGACCCCCTGTTTGTTTTCCCCATCTCCCTTCCTCCATAGGATTCAACAGCTGCTTAATCAAGCAGCTCATTTATACACTCATAGGTGGAAAACTGTCACCCAAAGCAATCACAAAAGTTTACTTTTTACTCACACATGTCCATAGCATTAGTCTAGATAATGAATTCAGAAAGTAATGGTAAGCCATCAGTATTACAGCCAGGTAACTAGCATTTTTCAGAAAATCAGGAGCAGGGGCGTCTGTGTTTCTGTATAAGTGTACTGTAGGATGCTATGACAGTCCCTATTCATTTTTGCAGATTGTATTTGCAGTGTTACTGGTAGCTGCTACAGATTTATTGATGATTGTTAAATTACAGCCTTGAGCACCCCAAGCAAGCTGCAGCAGACTGCTCTGCCTGTGATCACCGAGGCTCAGTGCAAGACCTACTGGGGAAGCAACATCAGTGATGTCATGATCTGCGCAGGTGCTTCTGGAGCCTCATCTTGCATGGTTTGTATAAACGTCTTTTCCAAAACAGCATTTGTGCCACCTATGACCATTGCAGAGTGTGACTGTAAAATTACTGGGCCCCAAACCTAAGGCAATAGTGGTGATGATATTGTTGTGAGGGAACCTTAACTGTGGACCCCTAAAAAAATTCACTTACCTGGGGCTTTCCCAAGCCTCCTGCAGCCGTCCTGTGCCCACACCGGTCCTTTAGTGCCCTCCGGTCTCCCTCCGCGGCTAAGTTTCGTTTTCGGACGACTGCCAGTCGTCCTCCGGCAAAGCGTCCTCTTCTTCCGCATTCCACGTCGTAAAGAGCCGTAAAGCGCACCAGAATGACGCAAGACGCGTCATGCGGGACGCGCTTTACGGCTCTTTACGACGGGGAATGCGGAAGAAGAGGACGCTTTGCCGGAGGACGACTGGCAGTCGTCCGAAAACGAAACTTAGCCGCGTAGGGAGACCAGAGGGCACCGAAGGATCGGCGCGGGCACAGGACGGCTGCAGGAGGCTTGGGAAAGCCCCAGGTAAGTGAATTTTTTTTGGGCCCACAGTTGAGGTTCCCTTTAAAGGCAACCAAGCAACATGGCACCTCAACAGCATATTAAAAATGCACGCTAACAATGTAGTTCATTACTAAAAAAAGATATAATTTCACCTCATCTTTTCACATTTAAAATTTCATTACAGGCTGTGATTTCCTACTTACACTGGATGGTAGAGCCGGGGGAAATTATAGACAGATAAGGATTGTTGTAATTAGTATTTATTGCACAGTAGCAGAGAGCAAATAACAGCTTTTATCACCAGAGGGGAAGGGGACAGGACACTGTGCTTCAAACAGTTAAGGTGGTTATAGACTTATAGATGGCCATAAGATCGACCATTAGAAAGATTCCATTGTGATTGAATCTGATCAAAGAGGGATGTATTGGCTGCCCACACACTGCACACATATTTTGAATCAATTTCAGCATGAAATCGAGTCAAAATCTGTGGAGCCGCCGCCTTCCTCATCCACCCCCCCCCCCCCCCGGCCTCCCCCCATCTGTGCCCCCCGGCCAGCAGTAATCTCACCTGTTCGGGTGATGCTTGTCCTCCCTTGTCCAGTGCTTTAACCTCATGGGGTGGGTCTCCTCCTCCAGTGTCCCTCTTCTTTTCCTGGTCATGTGACTTAAGCGAAAGTACAAACACTAGAGGACCGACGTGTATGCTGCTGGAGCTCTAGTGTTTGAACTTCAGTGTGTCACACGAGGCGGAAGAGAAGACGACACAAGTAGGAGGAGTCCGGCCGCATGAAGCACCGGACTTGGGAGGACACACACCAGCTGGACAGGTGGGAGTACTGCAGCTATTATGCATTGGTGGTTGCCAAATTGAGTGCAGCCCTCAACATGCTTTCACCGCTCGGAGGGAAATTGATCGATCGTTTGCATTACCGGTTTCACAGCAGATTTGATTACAGTGATCAAATCTGCTGTATATCAATGGTAAAATCGAGTAGTGTATGGTCTGCCATAGAGAAGTCCCACATGCTTAACCGTTACCTCATACCCTGCCGCTGGTTGGGGCAGTGAGCTGGTGAGGGGGGTTAACTTCTCCTACCTCCTAGAACATGGCGGGTCCTACAACTATTTGAAACCAGGAGAAATGGGAGGAAAATAAAGCTGAAATAATCCAGGGCACTGCTGAAGATTGCTATTAACATACTCTGGGTGAAGCATTGTGTCTGCCACTGATTTTCAACTTTGTTTGGTATTGGCTGCTGAGATTAGTGATGTCGCGAACCTCCGATTTTCGGTTCGCGAACCCTGTTCGTGAACTTCCGCGGAAGGTTCAGTTCGCGGAAAAGTTTGTGAACCGCAATAGACTTCAATGGGGAGGCGAACTTCAAAATTTAGAAAAATTTCTACTGGCTGTAAAAATGATAGAAAACATGTTTCAAGGATTCTAATACCTGGAGGAAGACATGATTGAGTGAAATACACGTCAAAAGTCCCAGGCAAACATCTAGATTTCACATAAACCCCTATTTTAATGTCACAAATCTCATGCAATGTTCAATTACAGGCCTACATTGCTACAACATCAGGCAGTGTACTCCTCCCTCTCCTCCCTTCCTCCCTCCTCCCTGAGGGGGAGGGTCTCATCTTCCAGGGAATTGTAGAAGTTCAAAAGCCAGCTTATATACCTTGGCCGGGAATTGAACCCAGGTCTTGGCTGGGAATTGAACCCAAGTCTGAGTGCTTGGTAGTCAGCTCTCTTAACCGCTATACCACCACCAAGACTACATGCTGAAGGCAGCCTAGCATGCACCATTATGATATATCCTAGAGAAAAATGAGCTTGCTTAAAGATTTGTAGGCTTTTAAAAGCCAGCTTACATACCTTGGCCAGGAATTGAACCCAGGTCTGAGTGCATGGTAGATAGCTCTCTTAAGCGCTATACCACCACCAGCACTACATTCTGAAACCAGCCTAGCATGTACCATTATGATATATCCTAGAGAAAAATGAGCTTTCATAAGGATGTGTAGTATGTCAAAAGCCAACTCACATTGGCCAGAAATAGAACATAGCTGTGACACAATTGGTTAGCATGTTTGGCTGTTAACTAAAAGGTTGGTGGTTCAACCCCACCCAGGCATGGCCTTGCCTTATGTGTTCAACAGTTGTCCGAAGAGAACTCCAGATAACCATGTAGATTCATCTCTCTCTCTCTCTCTCTAGTAGAAATGGTCACCGCTTTCCGTGGAATTGTATTTTCCGCAATTTTGGGCGGAAATTGGTCATTCCATTCCGTTTGGTCGGAACGGAATAGCTTTTTCAATCCGGCAGAATTCCGAAATTGCCTGTGAAATTCTGCTGGTATCCGTTGATGCCATTGAAGTGAATTTTCAGCTTAAAACCATCAAGTCCTAGAGAGAGAGAGAGAGAGAGAGAGCAAGCTCATTTTTCTCTTGGATATATCACAATGGTACATGCTAGGCTGCCTTCAGCATGTAGTCTTGGTGGTGGTATAGCGGTTAAGAGAGCTGACTACCAGGCACTCAGACCTGGGTTAAATTCCCGGCCAGGACCTGGGTTAAGTTCCCGGCCAAGGTATGTAAGCTGGCTTTTAAAAGCCTACAAATCTTTAAGCAAGCTAATTTTTCTCTAGGATATATCATAATGGTACATGCTAGGCTGCCTTCAGCATGTAGTCTTGGTGGTGGTATAGCGGTTAAGAGAGCTGACTACCAAGCACTCAGACCTGGGTTCAATTCCCGGCCAAGACCTGGGTTCAATTCCCGGCCAAGGTATGTAAGCTGGCTTTTAAAAGCCTACAAATCTTTAAGCAAGCTCATTTTTCTCTAGGATATATCATAATGGTACATGCTAGGCTGCCTTCAGCTTGTAGTCTTGGTGGTGGTATAGCGGTTAAGAGAGCTGACTACCAAGCACTCAGTCCTGGGTTCAATTCCCGTCCAAGACCTGGGTTCAATTCCCGGCCAAAGTATGTAAGCTGGCTTTTAAAAGCCTACAAATCTTTAAGCAAGCTCATTTTTCTGTAGGATATATCATAATGGTACATGCTAGGCTGCCTTCAGCTTGTAGTCTTGGTGGTGGTATAGCGGTTAAGAGAACTGACTACCAATCACTCAGACCTGGGTTCAATTCCCGGCCAAGACCTGGGTTCAATTCCCGGCCAAGGTATGTAAGCTGGCTTTTGAAACTCTCCCTAGCAGAGTCTGTCAGCAGCTGTCCCTTAACTAATTAGTGTAGGCAGACTAGTGAGTAAAACGGCACAAGGACCTTGCCTTTTATAAGGGGGGGGGGGGTGGGGCTCTAGGAGTGAGAGCAGTCTGATTGGTGACAATGTGCCTGCTGACTGTGATGTAGAGGGTCAAAGTTTTGCTCAATAGAGCATTATGGGGCGAATCGAACTTCCACAAAAGTTCGCCTGCTCTTGGCGAACGCGAACCGCCGAAGTTCGCCTAGAACCGTTCGCCAGCGAACCGTTCGCTACATCTCTAGCTGAGATCCCTTAAACTACTACGACTATGATGCACCGAGCTTTGATCATGACCTATCTGTTCTTATTAATTTCTCTTATTTGCCTCAATTCAATCATTTCAAAACCCACACATTTGCAGTACCACTGGTGTCCCCTGGTGGGAGCTAGAATAGTAGGAGACTTGCTAATATGAAAACATGCAGCTCTCTCAAAGCTTCATATAGAGGAAATGCTATAAAGACTGAACAGAGGAGAGAGAAAGTGCAGGAGTCAATGTTCCCTTGTAGTTAATTGGCAAAGTAATACATGGAGGTGCTCATCTTGAAAATATACGGTAATGCTTATGTATGCAGATCCTCAGCAATGACACTAGTGCCCATTATATAGCTGAAACGAGTGTATCCACAATGAACGATCTTCCACAAAGGGGATCATTTTAGTTCAGTGCACTGTGTAAGGGAATGGGTTGTATGTCATCAACGTTTCTCACTAGCAGAGAACTATGGATCGTTGAGGTGTAAAACGCCACTCTATCTGAAGGTGGCCACTAATGATCCAATTTCTAGAGAAAAATAGAGCGATCAGACAGTTCTGATTGGTAGAAAAATCGTTCGCTATACCATCAAAGAGCCAATCTTTGCTTCCTATCTATCACAACCAACAAGAAAAAAATCAAATTCGGACGTGCCCATCAACGGAGATTATTTACAACCAATCCGCTCGAGCGATTTTTCCTTAAAAATTGGATTGTTAGTGGCCACCTTTAGGTAAGAATTCCAATAGTTATCAAGCTTTCCCCCTAGTTCACTAGATTAAGTAACACATAAATATTAACAGAGACAGTTACTGGAAAAGCCTTGTTTCACTCTCTCTTTGAAAAACATATATTTGGCTTTTCAAGTTCCTGAAGATGGTTAATAATTCAGATTTCCCCTTCACTTAGAGGCTAATTGATAAGCTTGCCATTGCAAGTCAAAATAATCTGCATGTGTTAAGGAGTACAGAGCTGTGTAAGCAATGCAGAAAAGCTTCTGCTGTATCCAGGGGGAAGTAAAAAAACTTTTGTGCACAGAAATTAGTTAATTACAAGACAATCTGATAATTTGTCCTGCAATCAGACAATGTTTTCAGTTAGTTTCAGTGTACAGTCAACTGTAAGTATGCCTTCAAATTACATTAGAACATTCTTTTTATGTTTTAATTTTTTTTTGCTGTGTTTAATGTTTTAGAGCACAAATGTAATTTTGAATTTCTTGCCATGTTATTATTATTTAGTATTTATAGAGCACCGACATCTTCCACAGCGCTGTACAGAGTAAATTGTCTCATCACTAACTGTCCCTTGGAGGAGCTCACAATCTAGTCCCTACCATAGTCATATGTCTATGTGGGTATTGCGTAGCGTATGTTTCGCAGTCTAGGGTCTAATTTAGAGTGAAGCCAATTAACTTATCTGCATGTTTTTGGGATGTGGGTGGAAACTGGAGTGCTTGCAGGAAACCCACGCAGACACAGGGAGAACATACAAACTCCTTGCAGAGGTTGACATGGCTGGAATTCGAACTGGGGACCCAGCGCTGCAAGGCGAGAGCGCTAACCACTACGCCACCGTGCTGCCCACATCACCCATAAATATCAAATAATTAGCTTGGGAATCAAAGGAGCTAAAAAAGTTTTAAGATTTATGGCCCTTGTAACTATGACTTCCTGTCAATGATACATTCATGCAGGTGATCGCTTCTTGCCCATAGAGTGATGGTTTTTTTTCTGCCTTTGTGTCCATCTTTTTGGGCAGTGCAGATCAGTACCGCAGCATACTGATGAGGTCATTGTTCTGTTCTGTATTTTAAATTGCATTCAATTGCTGCCTATTGACTCAAGCACACTACTTGTAGTTTCTATTTAATATCCGCATTTTAAGCTCTTCATTTCTCTTTCCCTGCAGGGTGATTCCGGTGGACCCCTCGTCTGTCAGAGCGCCGGTGCTTGGACTCTGGTCGGCATTGTCTCCTGGGGCAGCAGCCTTTGCTCCACTTCCACTCCAGCTGTCTATGCCCGTGTCACTGAGCTCCGCAACTGGGTGGACCAGACTGTAGCAGCCAATTAAATGTGTGCTATTCCTGGATGATCTTTAGAAATAAAAATATTTTACACTATATCAGAGATCTGCTCATTTATTTAGTTTTTTTTTCTCAATAATGCATGTTTAGTGCTTTGCTAGAAAATTGCTTGCAAAATGAGAACTCAGCTCTTCTATCGGAGCTTTCAGTAGCACAAATGGTACCTATAAACACAAGACAGACGACTTGTTAAAATAAATTGACAAAATAAGAAAGTAGTATTGTTCATAACTATGTTAAAAGAACTTAAAGTGTACTTAAGATGAGTAAAAGAAAAAAAATTATACCTACCTGGGGCTTCCACCTGCCCCCTTCAGGCTGACCAGTCTCTTGCCGTCTTCTCAAGTCACCTGGATCTTCCACTAGGCGGCCCGGTAATTCTGCCAGACGGCACCAGTCGGTGCAGATGCAATCCGACCTCCCATGCTCCCTCGTCATACTCCCATAGTCGGGAGAGTTCTGCGCAGTAGTGCTGAGCAGGCGTAGAACTCTCCCGCGACAGAAGCACGATAGTGCATGCCCCCGGCTGGGCCGCCCATGCGCAGTATGCCCTGACTGGTGGAATTACCGGGCTGCCTGGTAGAGGAACCAGGTGGTCTGGGAAGATGGCAAGGGACTGATCAGCCTGAAGGGGGCTGGAGGAAGCCCTGGGTATGTATACTTTTTTATTTTCCTTAGTCTCAGGTTTCCTTTAAAATGAGGTCTTAAAGGGATACTGTAGGGGGTCGGGGGAAAATCAGCTGAACTTACTTACCCGGGACTTCTAATGGTCCCCCGCAGACATCCTGTGTTGGCGCAGCCACTCCCCAATGCTCCGGCCCCGCCTCCGGTTCACTTCTGGAATTTCTGACTTTAAAGTCAGAAAACCACTGCGCCTGCGTTGCCGTGTCCTCGCTCCCGCTGATGTCACCAGGAGTGTACTGTGCAGATACAGACCATACTGGGCCTGCGCTGTGCGCTCTTGATGACATCAGCGGGATCGAGGACACGGCAACGCAGTGGTTTTCTGACTTTAAAGTCAGAAATTCCAGAAGTGAACCGGAGGCGGGGCCGGAGCATCGGTGAGCGGCTGCGCGGGCACAGGATGTCTGCGGGGGACCATTAGAAGCCCCGGGTAAGTTCAGCTCATTTTCCCCCGACCCCCCTACAGTATCCCTTTAATCAGTAGTGCAGTATATTGTACTTGCAGTATTCTAAAACTTTTAAAAAATCATGAATTTTGAGCCCAGCATGAACACTACAAATTGTTTTGCTACTGCTTATACCTATCAAACTACAGCCTGTGCTAGGAAAGTAGGAAAACTGAAAATGGGAAAAGTTGGAGAAAGATTACTAAAGCTGTCTCCAACTTTCCCTATGACCTCTACTGGGTTAAACTGACACTGTTCACTCATAGTTATTTTCTATTTAAGTGGCAATACACTCTGGGACAAGCATAGTTAAATTATTTTTTTTCCTATCTCCCTGGATTTGAGCTTTAACTTTACATGCACAGTGTGAAGGTACAACATGTCCTTTTTCACATTTTGCTCAGGTTTCCTCTATAATAACTGATGGAACAGAGGCGCTATACCCAGCTTTTGACCAGACAGTTTACCCTCCAAAAATCATTTGCCTGAAGAAGCGGAACAGTTACCCGTGAAACGCGTTGCACTTTTGGAGTTGTTAATAAATGTTACTGTAAGGCTTGGTGGTGTATTCTCCACAGTCAGCATGCGACGCATGAGCTGACGTGGAGGAGGTACACACACTAGCACCAGGAAACAGGCTATCCCTAGTATAGTGAAGGGGAGGACTGACTCCAATAGGAGATTGTGGCGCACAGAGCCGGTGCAGATCTGACAGCCACAAACAATGCTTTCGTTATAACGTCTCAGCGCAAAGTAGCGCTGAGCGCATAAACCAGAACTGAGGAGATCAGGACAGGTAGACAGAATGAACGCTTGCTAGCTAGCGGCTACTTAGCGACAGCAAGCGTCCAAAACCAGACAGACTGGAATGAGGCAGCCAATGCGTTGCGGCGATGGCGTGCCTCACAAAGACAGGACAGGATAGTCAGGAAATAGCAGGATCAAGATAGATGAACGTAACACAGATAAATATACAATAAGTATGTTTTCCTAGCGTATTACAATTACAGCTATCAATGAAACTATTTGTAACGTCTGACTAACATATGTATATATCGGCAATGAACCGATATATGACATAAGCAGGAACGTTGACTAGGACTGGAGTAATACAGGGAACAGGACTCAGAAGGATTCGCTATCTCTTCGCAGAGATGAACGCAATCCACAAACGGTAACAGAACAGGATTCAGAAGGATTCGTTATCTCTTCGCAGAGATGAACGCAATCCACAAACAGTAACAGAACAGGATTCAGAAGGATTCGTTATCTCTTCGCAGAGATGAACGCAATCCACAAACAGGACCAGGAACTGGATAACTAGCTCAGCACGGGTGCTCACGGTACGCGCAAACTACCAAAACGTGCTGGAAAGCTGACTAACTGAACACAGGAAATAAACAGTTCGTGTACGTATATATCAGCGACACTGATGTATCAACGTAACACGAATACAAGGAAAATAATAAACGTGCTGGTATGCATATATATTGGCAATGAACCAACATATGATGCAAAACCAGCAAAGTATCTTTAGAACAAGAAACACGATCGGGGGCTGAAGCGACAGCAAGACATGCTTAAACTGAAGCTATGAAAACCCAAGGAAACCCTGCAGGAAGCAGATCTTTATACTGAGGTCATCCAATGGGAGCAGACATGCAGATTCCCACACAGGTGAATGATAATCAGTCACAAGCTGACAGCAGGGAAAGGCAGACAAAGCTATGCAGCTTGCATGTAAAGAGATGAGAACTACCTGAGCTGCAGCACTACTACTTCCAGCAATGCCTGCTGCAGCAGCGATCATTACAGTACCCCCGCCCTTAAAAGCGGATTCCAGACGCTTTTCAAAACTGAAATTCCCAACAAAACAGTCTGACTGATAATTCATGATGACCGGGACAGCCCGGCAAGACCGAATTCCAGAATCAGTCCCCACAAGACTGGACCCATCAGAACCAGAACCTACAGAACCATGCCCATCAGTACTACAAGCCCCAGTGTGACACCCATCAGAACCATGATTTCCAGAAGAAAGCCCTCCGAAACTCCCTGAGCGATACCCACCGCCTTCCAGGAACCGTTCAGAAACGCCAAAGCCTTTGCAATGCCCACCGGTACTGTCTTTACCAACACAAAACCCACTGTTGAACCAGTCCAAGGCACCAGGACAAGTTTTCTCAGAGACCTCCCAGAACACCTTGAAGCTCCAAAGAGATCCCCATAGGTCAGAATGCCCCTTAGGCTCACATGGAGAACTATCAAGAACCCCTATGGAACCTAGGGCAATTCCCGAGTCAGGGCCACAAGGACAAACATCAATATCAGGGCTTTCAGGGACCAGAACCATCTCTGGGCATGCAGGCAGACTGGCAACATCAGAACATGTTCCCACTAAGGAAGCATCAGAGCACGCTAACACCTTAGACACACTTGGGCATTCTGGCACACAAAGAACATCTGGGCACACTGGCACAAGAGAAACCTCTGGGCATGTCAAGGAACTGTGAGCCTCAGGGTCAGCCAAGACAGGACCAAAACCAGGACTGGCCAAAAAAATATCATCATGACTAGACTTCGCAACTACTGGACTTTTACACGAGAATGCAGGATCAGACTTAGATGTCGCTGATTCCAGCAAAGTCAGTAACAAATCAGATTCAGGGGCACTAACAAGACAGGACAAATCTTCTGATGTATGCACTGAACCAGATAGGGCCTCCACAACTACCTCTGGACTGGACAGAGACTCATTTAATACACTGGATTGAAGCTCATGAGGCGCTGCAGAACAAGTCAGTATTGCAGCAGCCCCCACTGGACTAGGCAAAACTGAGGAATTCCCTGGACAGGAAGGGGACTCTGGAACCTCTGCCACAGCGGCCAGAGAACCAGAATCTTTCAGGATACAGGGCTGGGTTTCAGGAACACTCATCAGACTGGACTGAAATTCTGAGATTTCTATTATTTTGACCAGAGACTCAGAAGTATCCATGTTACAGGGCAAAACTTTTGAAACATTCAGAGGACAGGGCTGGAGTTCCTTGGCTGTTACAACACTGGAGAGGGACTCAACAACATTGGTTAAATCAGACTGTGTACAGGGCAAGGTATCTAACACACTTGCTGATGAGGACAATATTTCAATGGCTTCTGCTTCGCTGGGCAGAAATTCATCAAGTTTTATTAGAGCAGACTGTAATTCCAAAACAGCTGCTAGACAAGTGAATATTACTGCAACACCAACTGAGGTAAGCAGTGCCTCAGACTCCTCTGCTAGAGGGTTTGAAGTATCCAAAGTACTGGGTGAAGCATAAGACTCTGCGACCACAGCTTCACTGGACAGGATCACTGAACAGTCCATATTGCAGGGCAAAACCATGGAAGCACCTGTTGGACAGCATAATGATTCTGTGACCTGAGTTTCATTGGAGAGATCTACTGCACAATTCATGGTACAGGGCAAATTTACTGAAACATTTTCTGAACACGGTAATAATTCTGCGATTTCGGATTCACATAGCAGACGCTCTGAGTTATTCACGAAACTAGAGTGAGGTGTAGAAACAGGAAGATCAAAACACAATGTTTGCGCATCTGAATCACCATTCAATTGTAAAATTGGAAAATTCAGATGCTGGGGTTCTGAGGTTTCTGGACAGGATTGCTGGGACTCGGAAACTGATGTAGTGCATCTATTGGCATCTGCTGGATCAGACAGAGGCCTCTTGCACACTGCAAGCAAATCAGATTCAGATTCAGATTTTTAATCTGTTTTTACATCCGATTCCGATTCAGATTTTTAATCTTAACTGCATGCTGCGTTTTTTGATCCGTTTTTCTGTTGAATGTATTCAAGGAAAATCGGAAACGGAATCGGAATCGGAATCGGAAACGGAATCGGAATCGGAATCGGAAAACGGATTTGCAGTGTGCAGGGAGCCAGGAGTTGAACTTTATTAACACAGGTAATTTCTGCAGAAGTGTTTGCAGAGACAGGCAAGATTTTTCTGGTGTCTGTTTCACTGAACAAAGACTCATGAGTACTGGCTAGGCTGGACTCAGAAGTCAGCAGGACCTCTGGATTCTCTGCTGAGAAATTTGTGCAGGGCAAAGTTAAGAAAGTATCAGTGGCTTCTGTTTTACTGGGAAGTAACACTGAGTTATCCATGGTACAGGGTGGAGTTACAGGAACATTCACAAGACATGGCAGGGACTCAGTAACTGGAGAAGTGGGACAGTCTCCAATTGACAGTGTGTCTTCCCTGGTATCAACTGATTGAATCGTATAAAAATCGTCCAAAATCATTTTCCACACATCAATCAATGGAGCCACAAAGTCATACCCACACACACCAGTTTTTATTAGGTTATAGGCAGACTTAATGCATGCATTCAATACTAATTCACTTTTTGCACTGTAAAATTGACAAAATGAACTTGAATCATTCTTCCATTCATTGACCAGAGCTTCCATCTCTCCTTTCTCAAATGGAGGATTCCAAGCATACTTAACAGGCAGATCATAGTTTGCAGATATGATTGTGGCAGGGACATATATTGGGTTAATTAGCAGGTGATTGGCAGATTCCTTATTCTTAAGAATCTCCAATACCTGTAGCAAGTGTTGAACTGTAGTGTATGCAAACTTTCCTTGCTTCACAAATAAGTTGATTTGTTCAATACTCTGTAATATCTCCTCATAATCATACTCAGATAATTCTTTTAAACAAAAATCTTTATTTTCCCTAGCCAGTGATGAAAGTTCATTAGTAGTTTCATAAGTCCATTTAACTCCCCTGAAAGACAATTGCATTTCATTATCTGTTAATGGCAGAATCTCATTATAGGTCTCAGTCGCTAAGGATAACGACTCTGCAGATCGGACACGTTTCTTAGAACGTTTGCGTTTTGCCTTAGACCCTGCTGTTTTTGGTGATTTATTCAAGGCTGCAGGAAAATTATCAGTAACACTTTCTGCTTGCCGATCATTTTTGCAAGCAATTGAAGGAGCAGCTGATTGGCCTGCTGCCAGGAGTTCATTAAGAGGAAAAGGCAATGGATCTATGCGCAACCAGTTATGGATCACAAACGCTAGAAATTCCAGCGGTCTCTCATTCAAATCGGAATGATTGAGAACATCACATGCCCACTGAAACAATTGCCCTTTAAACAAAATATAAACTAACTGGAGTGCCCAGGTTGAAACAGGAGTCGCTTGGAGATCAGGATTGGCCAGGAACCTGGCACATTCAGAGAAAAACTCATTTTCTGTTTCAGAGCTAAGTTCTTCAAATTTCTTAAAGGAACAGGAACCATAATTAACAGTGTCATACTTTCTGGGAATCCCCCCCACAATGGGGATTGGTAATGGGGTTTTCATAATGTAAGGCTTGGTGGTGTATTCTCCACAGTCAGCATGCGACGCATGAGCTGACGTGGAGGAGGTACACACACCAGCACCAGGAAACAGGCTATCCCTAGTATAGTGGAGGGGAGGACTGACTCCAATAGGAGATTGTGGCGCACAGAGCCGGTGCAGATCTGACAGCCACAAACAATGCTTTCGTTATAACGTCTCAGCGCAAAGTAGCGCTGAGCGCATAAACCAGAACTGAGGAGATCAGGACAGGTAGACAGAATGAACGCTTGCTAGCTAGCGGCTACTTAGCGACAGCAAGCGTCCAAAACCAGACAGACTGGAATGAGGCAGCCAATGCGTTGCGGCGATGGCGTGCCTCACAAAGACAGGACAGGATAGTCAGGAAATAGCAGGATCAAGATAGATGAATGTAACACAGATAAATATACAATAAGTATGTTTTCCTAGCGTATTACAATTACAGCTATCAATGAAACTATTTGTAACGTCTGACTAACATATGTATATATCGGCAATGAACCGATATATGACATAAGCAGGAACGCTGACTAGGACTGGAGTAATACAGGGAACAGGACTCAGAAGGATTCGCTATCTCTTCGCAGAGATGAACGCAATCCACAAACGGTAACAGAACAGGATTCAGAAGGATTCGTTATCTCTTCGCAGAGATGAACGCAATCCACAAACAGTAACAGAACAGGATTCAGAAGGATTCGTTATCTCTTCGCAGAGATGAACGCAATCCACAAACAGGACTAGGAACAGGATAACTAGCTCAGCACGGGTGCTCACGGTACGCGCAAACTACCAAATTGTGCTGGAAGGCTGACTAACTGAACACAGGAAATAAACAGTTCGTGTACGTATATATCAGCGACACTGATGTATCAACGTAACACGAATACAAGGAAAATAATAAACGTGCTGGTATGCATATATATTGGCAATGAACCAACATATGATGCAAAACCAGCAAAGTATCTTTAGAACAAGAAACACGATCGGGGGCTGAAGCGACAGCAAGACATGCTTAAACTGAAGCTATGAAAACCCAAGGAAACCCTGCAGGAAGCAGATCTTTATACTGAGGTCATCCAATGGGAGCAGACATGCAGATTCCCACACAGGTGAATGATAATCAGTCACAAGCTGACAGCAGGGAAAGGCAGACAAAGCTATGCAGCTTGCATGTAAAGAGATGAGAACTACCTGAGCTGCAGCACTACTACTTCCAGCAATGCCTGCTGCAGCAGCGATCATTACAGTTACTTTAAACTGCAAGTAACTTGCTCGTTGTCCGGCCATTTCTTCCAGTAGGGATGTGAGTCCACCCACTTCCCCCTTTTTAAGAATTGTAATTAATTTTACTCTGACGCTTCTGTTATCCCGTTACAAAATTTCTGTAATATATCCGTCTTTGACATCATACTAAACAATTTTACCCTAAAGTTCTTTGCAGAGATTTCACATTTATTAAATCACCGGCTTGCCTCAGGTCCTGCCATGACATCTCTTCTGGGTTCACATCAGGATTTTGACAGGACCGGTTCAAACTTTCATACGTAGACATTGTTTTCTGTTTTAGATCACACTCCATAAGGTTATGGTTAGATGAATGGTCATGCTTCTTACCATGAAACTATCATCAACATTTACTCTCTGCTCTACAAGGTTCACCACACACTGATAACTTTCAAAGACGAACTATTTTTTCCACAAAAAAATTACTATAAGGGTTAATACTATGATTCACTTTGTTCTGAAATCTATCAGTATTTAGAAATGGCCCAAACCTCCGATTTTCAGTTCGCAAACCACGAACGCGAACTTCCGCAAAAGTTCTGTTCACACGAACTTTCGCGAACCTCAATAGACTTCAATGGGGAACTTTGAAAACTAGAAACACTTATGCTGGACAGAAAAGTGATGGAAAAGTGATGGAAAAGATGTTTCAAGGAGTCTAACATCTGAGTTTTTGCATGGATGAGTGGGATAGACACCAAAAGTCCCGGGGAAAAATCTGTATTTGACGCAAAGCAGCGTTTTAAGGGCAGAAATCACATTGAATGCTAAATTGCAGGCTTAAAGTGCTTTAAAACATCTTGCATGTGTATACATCAATCAAGGAGTGTAATGAGAGTACTGTTTCACACTGACACACCAAACTCACTGTGTAACGCACCGCAAACAGCTGTGTGTGTAGTGACGGCCGTGCTGGACTGGTGCGCACCATGGCGAGAGTGCAGGTGATGGCGGCTTTCCAGCCCATATGGTCGCCGGGCTGAGGCAGCTGAATGACAGAACAGTGACTGTCCAGCTGATCAAATTTGGTCTATCCACAATGAAGCAACAACCTTATTATCAAGGGTGTGCCCCCCCCCCCCCGAGACACTCATATAGCCGGCGGTCATTGCTTCATTGTGATACAGAAGCCCCTTCACCGCGGCAAGGTAATGACCATGAAGGGGAATTGGCACATGTACATGCCTTTTGCTTTGTTGTTTGCGGCTGCAGTGCAGCCAGAAAAATTAGGCAGGCATGTACACGCACCAGAAACATTATTATAACGGCTGCTGCTAGCAGCGGCCTTAAAAATTCAGGAATCCACCTGGAGTCCTGGATCCTGTTGGTGGGGGCGGAGAATATTTATCAAGAATATCTTGGGGTACAGTCCTTTTTATTGTGAAGGATCAAAACACAGTCCTTTTACAGGGTAATCCACCTTACCCACCAACGCTTATTTGTAACTTTAAAAAAAGGACTATATATCAACTGATGCAATCTCAGAGAGGCAAAAGAACTATGAAAAAATATTTATTGACACGTATAGAAAAATATCAAAAGTACATAATTCTTCAATATCACAGTAATAGGTCTTGGACATGCATAAAATTGATTTGAATCAACAAGCGGTTGTAGCTTTACGGGTATTGAAGTTTAATACCCGTAAAGCTACAACCGCTTGTTGATTTGATATTTTTCTATACGTGTCAATAAATATTTTTTCATAGTTCTTTTGCCTCTCTGAGATTGCATCAGTTGATATATAGTCCTTTTTTTAAAGTTACAAATAATAGGTGGGGGCGGAGAAGGCAGTCAACCGGCCTGTGGGCAGAGATGCTGTGTGGGGAGGGACTTAGTCTTGGGGCAGGCAGTCACACGGCGTGCAGGCAGAGATGCTGTGTGTGGGGACTGACTTAGTCTTCGGGCAGGCCTGAGCGTGCTTTGCAGACCAGGCATCCATGGTCAGATGGACCCTTGACCCAACGCTGTGTGCCAGAGATGTCACCATTTGCCTTTCAACATCATGGTACAGTTTAGGTATCGCCTTTTTTTGAGAAAAAATTGCAGCCTGGTATCTTCCACTGTGGTGTGTGGCTTTGCTTTTGTGTGTTGCTTTTCCTCAGGTGGTCATCCCATTGCAGTTTGTGCATTGTAATCATGTGCCTTCATAAGGTAGTTATCCCTACGCGGGTCTTGGTCTTTCCTCCGGTGGCAGAGAGTACAGATGGCATTGCTCTCATCTGAGGCAGACACACAAAAAAAATGTCCACACCGCTGAGCCCTGGGGTGATGACACTTTGGTGGTGGTGGCCGATTGAGTGTTAAGTGGGGTGCCAGAATCAGAGCAGGAGGAGGAAGATATGTCAGGCTTCCATGCAGAAGCTGAGAAAGATGAGGTGTTCTGTGTTAAATAGTCAACTATGTCCTGACAATATTGGGGGTTGATGGCACATGCTTTCTTCTGAACACTGTACTTTGGTCGAGGGCAGCACGAAATCACGACAGCGCGACCTCAAACAGACCTGCCAGGTGGCCTGCCTCTGGCTCTGCCTTTTGTTTTGTCCATATTGGGGGGGATGAAGTGAAAGGTATGCACTGACTTGACTAATACAATGTGCAGTCACACAGGTGCAGTTAACAGGTATGCACAGAGTAGGATATCACACTGCGTGCACTCACGTAGGTAGGTGGGTGCACTGAACACAACAGGTAGGTATATGCAGTGATGGGTATTACAGATGTGCACCTGTCACACACACACAGGTACTGCTATGAACAGGTGCAATGACTGGTGGTATTTACAATGCGTGCGCTCATGTAGGTAGGTAGGTAGGTAGGTGCACTGAACACCAGTGAACAGGTGCAGTGATTGGGATGGGATTACAAATCTACAGCTGCCTGTCACACAGACACAGGTAGTCACTGAATTTGCTGGGCCTGGCAGTGGCACAGTAGGAATTACACCAAAGGCCAGCTGCAACTGACTGACAGGGCTGTATATAATGCAAGTGGGCCACACAAAAAGCTCTCAAAAGGGCTGTTGAGGGGTGTTTTTTTTTTTTTTTAGCAATAAGAATCAGCAAGGAGCAAGCTAAGAAGCCTACAAGAGCCTAACTAAGCTTTCCCTATGAGAGTCTGCAGCAGCTCTCACTTCTTTAATTACAAGTTTTTACTGATGGCTAACACGGTACAATACCCTACTTCTTTAATTACTGCAGGCACACGAGTGAGTCCAATGCCTGACGCTGCCTGCCTTTTATAAGGGGGGAAGTAGCTCCAGGAGGGAGTGTAGCCTGATTGGCTACAACAATGTGCCTGCTGACCGGGATGTAGAGGTTCAAAGTTGAC
Organism: Hyperolius riggenbachi; assembly: GCF_040937935.1. Taxonomy (NCBI): domain Eukaryota; kingdom Metazoa; phylum Chordata; class Amphibia; order Anura; family Hyperoliidae; genus Hyperolius; species Hyperolius riggenbachi. Next base: position 51,667,313 of record NC_090656.1, on the reverse strand, counting down.
CCTAATGATGCACTATGGGGGCGAACTTCCGGAAAAGTTTGCGGTTCTCCGCGAACGCGAACCACGAAAGTTCGCCGACGAACCGTTCGGGCCATCTCTATCAGTATTATGTAGTCTTTGTTTCAGCAAGAGGTAGTTTCTTTGATGAATAACACGGAATGATTTGCTTATAGAGAGCTGCTCGCAAAGGTTTTTAAATTATTTTGATGATAAACTGCGCATGCAAAGACAGCTGTGCTGTGAGCTGGGGGATTTGTGATTTTTACACAGATACACAGATTTTTACACAGATTACTGTGAATGAAAGAAAGTACTTTAACTACATAACGACCGCGTCACATCGCTGGCAGCCCCAGGACCGCCTAACATGATTTGCGTCGTGTCCTGGAGCTGCAGTTTCCCAGGGAACGGCCACGTGTCTGCGCGATCGCTCCTTGCCGGTTCACGGAATTAGCCTGCTAGCCACCAATCGCGGCTAGCAGGCTGTTTGTAAATGAAAGTGGAAAGAAATCCTCGTTGTTTACTTCCGTACATCGCTGCAGTCTCCGGCAGCGCTGTACGAGATCGGCGATCCCCGGCCTCTGATTGGCTCGGGATCTTATGTTCTAAAATTGTCAGTCAACAGGAATAGAGTCTGAAGAAGGCTCACACGACTAAAAGCTTACTGGTTTTCTTTTAAATTAGCCAATAAACTAGAGCTTGTATTTTACAGACCGGAATAATCAGGATTCAAAACTTCCTGTCTGTAAAATACAAGCTCTAGGTTCCAGCAATGCTTTGCTACTAAGATAAGGAATTACACTCACAGTGTGACTGTGATCTGTCCACACAGGAGCAGCTTGCTAGCAAGTAAGGATTAAAGCATGCCAGCAGACTAGCCAAGTACATCTGTAGGTAACTTTTCTTCAATAATAGCACCATCATTTGGACAATCTGCTCTGCTCAAAAGCCTGTGGGTTCTATGTGTGATGATTACATTTTGTTACTATCATTGCTGAATTAGTCAGCCCTAATTTTATCAGAAGAATTAGGCCACGCAAAAAAAATATCTAAAGCTTGCCATACGACATTAATTTTGATTACCCAAAGGGGCCCCACCAGCCAGCAATTGAGCCCACTTTGTGCCCCCTCCAAACAATTTGAAGCCGCCACTGACAGTTGGAAATGTATTAAAGAACAGTTGACTGCTTACATTATGTAGAATTTCACATATACATAATTTTATGTGTGCAAAATAAAAGTATTTATGTACATAGTTATTCTTTGTTTGCTCAACTGCAGTTCCCAAGCACACCTGAAGAATAATTTACTGCTGGAGACTGAGAGCAATTTGGTAGCTTTTGGAATCTCCCAGAATATGGTGTAGAAATAGGTGGCAAACACATGCATCACTTCCATCTTCTGACAGTGCACTACTATAATTAAACAGGCTTCTTCAGCATTGTTATTATAGTTTGGAAAAAAAATGTTTGTTTTTCTGAGAGTGGGTTGATGGAACAAAGATTTCGTTGACAAAGTAGTGTGGAAACCAAGTCAAATGCTGACTAGGAGAACATTGTCAAGAGCACTGAGACTCCAAGAGAACAGAAATGATAGCCTACTAGTCTTCTTGAAGATCTGCAGCCGGCATTACCAAGGTGCATTACCAAGGTGCCATACCTCCCATGTGAAGCTTCGAAAGAGGAACAAGCCATGAGGAGGAGAGTAGGTAGCATGCTACACCAGCTGTGGTGAGAAATGGGTGGGGCCAAATGGATGGAGAATAAGGGGTGAGCATAATGCGTACATTTAATAAAGCCGCCCATTGAAGAGGGCACAGGGAATAGCCGATAATAGAGTATCAGTAAAATTACCAATCATGCCCGTTTTTAGGGCCGTGCGGCCCGTGCCGCCGCCCAGGGCGTTGTTGGGAGGTGGGCGCTGAAATGGAGGGGGGAGCCGGAGCCGCGAGGAGGGCAGCCCGACCTCTCCCTCCCTCTCCTGGGCCGCCCTCCGTGCTCCCCCCTCAGATGCAGAGCGCAGCAGCAGCCAGGGAGGGAGCGCTGTATACAACATACCTCTCTGCGTTCCAAGCGCTGCTCTCTCGCCGCCGGTCTCTTCCTCTCTGCCTATACGATGATACACACGCTGCTTCCGGCTAAACAGGAACCAGCGTGTGTATCATCGTATAGGCAGAGAGGAAGAGACCGGCGGCGAGAGAGCAGCGCTTGGAACGCAGAGAGGTATGTTGTATACAGCGCTCCGTCCCTGGCTGCTCGCTCGCTCTGCATCTGAGGGGGGAGCACGGAGGGCGGCCCAGGAGAGGGAGGTAGAGGTCGGGCTGCCCTCCCCGCGGCTCCGGCTCCCCCCTCCATTATGGGGGACAGCTACCTATCTAACCTACCCTGGGGGGCACCTACCTAATCTAACCTACGCTGGGGGGCAGCTACCTAATCTAACCTATACTGGGGAGCAGCTACCTAAACTAACCTACGCTGGGGGGCACCTACCTATCTAACCTATACTGGGGGGCACCTACCTAATCTAACCTACACTGGGGGGCAGCTACCTATCTAACCTATCCTGGGGGGCAGCTACCTAATCTAACCTATACTGGGGGGCACCTACCTAATCTAACCTACACTGGGGGGCAGCTACCTAATCTAACCTATACTGAGGGGCAGCTACCTAATCTAACCTACGCTGGGGGGCACCTACCTATCTAACCTATACTGGGGGGCACCTACCTAATCTAACCTACACTGGGGGGCAGCTACCTATCTAATCTATACTGGGGAGCAGTTACCTAATCTAACCTACGCTGGGGGGCAGCTACCTATCTAACCTGTACTGGGGGGCACCTACCTAATCTAACCTACACTGGGGGACAGCTACCTATCTAACCTACACTGGGGGGCAGCTACCTATCTAACCTATACTGGGGGCAGCTACCTAATCTAACCTACGCTGGGGGGGAGCTATCTATCTAACCTATACTGAGGGGCACCCACCTAATCTAACCTACACTGGGGGGCAGCTACCTATCTAACCTATGCTGGGGGCAACTATTCTGGCTACCTATATTAGAGGCACCCACCTAGCTAACCTGTACTGGGGCACCTACCTATCTAACTTATACCGGGGGCGCCTGCCTATCTAACCTATACTGGGGGCAACTATACTGGCTACATATACTGGAGGCACCTACCTGGCTAACCTATAGCGGGGGCAACTATACTGGCTCACCTATGCCTGGCTACCTATACTGGGGTACCTATTCTTTGCTACCTATACTGGGGGGACCTATACTAAGTGCAACTAGACCTGGCTAACCTATACTGCGGACACCCATACCTTGCTTGGGGGGGGGGGCGCAATTTTTACACACTCGCCCTGGGTGCATTTTAGCCTAGAAACTGCACTGTTACCAATATTCCACTACATTCATCCTACGTATTTCATATAGTAAAATATTGGTAACATTTACCAGTATTTGACTATGACCTAACCTAACCCTACCCTCACACAGAGCCTTCCCTCTACTGATGCCTAACCCTAAGACTGCCCTTGTGGTGCCTAACCCTAAGTCCCCCCTGGTGGTACCTATTCCTAAGACCTCCCTAGTGGGGTCTAACCCTAAGACCCTCTCTGGTGATGCCTAACTTCAACCCCCCCTCCAATGCCTAAAATGAAGGAGCCCCCTCTCCTAACACTTAAGACCCCCCCCCCCCCCCCCACACAGACACCTAAAAATAATGCGCTGATGCCTAACTCTATCCACCAGCTTCCTGGTTAACTACTTAAGCCTTTTGGACGTAGCTGCTATGCCCAAAAGGCTGCCCCTGCTGCAGCTCGCCGCCACGGCTGATTGCACGCTCTCGATACCGCCTGTTAGGCCAGAGACCAATGAGTGGGAATGCTGTTCCCATTCATTGATCTAAGTGCCTGTTAGAATGATCGCTGGATTCTTTGAAAAGCCGTGATCATTCTAAGTTACACATCCGCTCTGCACTTCCTGAAAGAGTAAATAGTACACTTACAGAATGCCTGGAAAAAAAATTACACCTACACACATTTTTGTTTAAATAAACAGACCCACACTTCCATTTAAAATTAAGTACTTACTTCCCACACTCTCCCAAAAATACCCAAATAAAAAGTTTAATAAAAAAAAAAAAAAAAAAAACACAAAAACATAAATAGTTATTTTAGGGTCTGAACTTTTTTTTTAATATGCATGTCAAGAGAGTAGATTACTATTATTTTTTCAATTGTGAGCTTGTGTGTAAATAGTAATGGATGCAAAACTGAAAAAAATGCATCTTTATTTCTAAATAAAATATTGGCGCCATACATTGTGATAGGGACATAATTTAACTACCCTACGACAATGGGCGTCAGGGCCGGGCCGAGGCATAGGCTGGAGAGGCTCCAGCCTCAGGGCGCAGTGTAGGAGGGGGCGCACAATTCATTCAGCTGTCATTCCTAATTGTGTTTTAAGCAGAAAGAAATAAGAAAAGGGGATACATAGCAGTGACTGCAAGCCAGATAACTAGATATTAAGGTGTTGGGGAGGTTGTGGGCCCTGTGGCCCTCTTAGTCTAATAGCAATCAGTGTGTGACAGCTGGGGTGGGAGGGATGGAGGGGCGCATTTTGGTGTCTCAGCCTTGGGTGCTGGAGGTCCTTGTCCCAGCTCTGATGGGCGTGGCTTCGGCAGCAGCCCCAGGACCGCCTAACACCAATTGGCGTCAGGTCCTGGAGCCGGTCCCTGCAGGAGATTGCGTGCAGGCTGTTTGGGGGGGGCGGAGCTCCGCCCTGCCTTCAGTCTCCGAGTTACGATCGCCACTCGAGAGACTGTTAGATGGTGTAATCACCGTCTATTTACATGTACAGCGCTGCGAACGGCAGCAGCGCACACGGCTGTCCCCTCCATAGGCTGGGTAGTGATCGGCTGTCAGAGGCTGAAGCCTATGACAGCCGATCACCCTGATTGGCTGGCGGGGGGAGGGAGGGAGTAGGAGAAGATAAATAAAAAAAAGGCACATTTATTAAAAAATAAATAAAATAAATATTTATTAAAAAAATAAACAACTGTGGAGCGATCAGACCCACCAACAGAGAGATCTGTTGGTGGGAGCAAAAGAGGGGGGAATCACTCATGTGCTGTGTTGTGCGGCCCTGCAGCTTGACCTTAAAGCTGCAGTGGCCAATTAAGTAAAAAATAGCCTGGTCTTTAGGGGGGTTTAAACACAGTGGAAATATTCACACCGGACTCAACCCAATCACGGATAAAAATCACTTCTTTAATGCATATAAGTGCGGATCCAGCATACAGAGTGCTCTCTGTATGCTGGATCCGCACTTATATGCATTAAAGAAGTTGGATTTTTATCCGTGATTGGGTTGAGTCCAGTGTGAATATTTCTACTGTGTTTGGACTTTTGAGAGAAGTGTGATGGACCCCTCATCTCACTAGGACTCCCCGCGAATGAAATTTACCTGAGGCTGGCTGACATCTGGTTTCTTTAGGGGGGTTTAACACTGCGGTCCTCAAGTGGTTAAATGGTGTAATTAACCAGGACAAATGGGCAAATAAAATACGTGGGTTTTAATTATGGTATAGCATATATTATGATATAGTATGTAAAGTTTGAGGCCATTAAAAACTATAATGGCCTAAAACTGAGAAATAATGTTTTTTTTTTCATTTTTTTTATATTCCCATTAAAATGCATTTAAAATAAAATAATTCTAAGCAAAATGTACCACCAAAAGAAAGCCTAAATGGTGGTGGAAAAAAACAAAATATAGATCATTTCATTGTGATAAGTAGTGATAAAGTTATTGGCGAATGAATGGGAGGTGAAAGTTGCTCGGATGCACATGGGGAAAAAACACTGAAGGCTGAAGTGGTTAAAATAGCACCCCTGGGGGCTTCCCGCTATGCACACTGTGCCAACAAATAGTGCCTGTAATTTGTAGTTTCCATAGCAGGCGGACCCGTCACCGGCTATTTTGGAACCCTTTTGAACAGGATGCATCCCAACTGTTCCGGTGGATAATAGACAACAGATTTTATATATACACATTAACTGCAATAATAAAAAATCAAGTACATTTTAGAACCTGCTATAATAAAACACTGCATTCCAGCAACACTTCTTTGTACTCTTACTATAGTGCACTAATAATAGCATCTATCATCTCTGTCCCCTTGATTGCATCAGCCCTTCTCATTATAGTGCTTCTCATTATAGTACTTTTAATAATGCTCCTCTTAATGTAATGTCCTTCTTTGGGGTCTTCTGTCACTGCTTCAGACCTCATTAGTGCCCCATTGATTATAGAGCCCCTTTTAGTGTCCCTCTCATTAAGGTTTCCATTACTGTATACCTAAAATATAATACTGTTCATTAAAGTGGTCTGAAAGTCAGCATTTCTACTTTGCTCTAAAAGATTCCTCACAGCTTGAAAGCTACTATCCCAAATTTTCTTTTAGCATCACTGAAATGGTTAAACAACGCACTCTGTCCTGCTATTCAGCTTCAAATCCGCATCCAAACTGGAGATAACAGTATCTTTGTTTACATTCCAATGTTGATACATGTGTGTAAACACAGTGTAACAAGTGAAAAGGAGCTCTCTGTGAATCTCTCTGTGCTTCACACAAACACACAGTTTAGAATAGCTCATTAGAAGATGCAAATATATAATAAAAAGCAGTTTGAATAAAATGCAATGACAGCTTTTAGGGCATGGTAAACTACACTTTGGAAACTTGTCGGAGTTTCAGATCACTTTAATGCGTCCCCGACCACAGTGACTCAGTTAGAATGCAAGGTCATAATCTCAAGAGTGACCTGCAGACTTCAAAATAAAACCATCCATGCTGGATTCCTGTGGTGGATCTTTTGTCTTATTTGAGGGTGTGACTGCCCAGATTCCCGTGGCTTTCGGATCTCTGCTGACTCATTTATAGAGCTTGCTGACAAGTCCAAGAATGAGAGGGGCTGGAAGCACTTCTTTGTTCTGTTTCAGTACATTTTTGTTAAACGTTTACAGAACTTTGTAAAAATGTGAGACACAGACTGCATAGAGGAGATGTTCTGGCAGGTGATAAAATATGCACATTGTGCAAATTAGACATATTTTGCATAAGAGAAAATAGCTTCCAACATTATTTCTGTAAATGAGCTACACTTTATTAGTTAGGTGCAGAGTACAGTGTGTGAACATTCATTGTGCAGCTTTCACTGTGACACGTTTTTACCTAGTTATTATACATTGTCATTTTGTGCTTTTCTGTAACATTCATATAGCACTACTCACATACTCTTTCACAATCTGTGAGCCTTCCATGCTATGCCTCCCTGCAGGCTCCACCAATGGCGCTAGTCTCTGGCACTGGCTGTTGCATATGGGATAAAGAGAGGTCATAATTTTCCCGGAGATCTATGCCACGTATCTGCTTCTGCTCTTGTCCCCACTGTATCTTCTCCTTCACCTCTGAAGGCAGGGCTGTGCAGAGGATCAAGGGGGTGGTGCTCAATTTTGAAAAAGGGGCCCCAATAAAATCATTCAAATAATCAATCAATTATGCTAAATTGAGTATGTAATTCCCCATCTCCAGAAAGCAGTATTAGGCAGTCTTTGATCCCCCCTTCCTTTATAGCAGTATCAGCCAGACTTCTTGTCTGCTTCCAACCACAAGTGTGCACACTGGAGCCTGATGTAGGCAGAGGTCAGAGTGAGTGCTGGGGGAGGCAGGATTACTGCTAGTGCTGGGGAGGGAAAGGTCACTGTGGGTGCTAGGTGGAGGGACAGGTCACTGTGGGTGCTAGGTGGAGGGACAGGTCACTGTGGGTGCTGGGGGAGGGAGAGGACACTGTGGGTGCTAGGAAGAGTGAGAGGACACTGTGAGTGCTAGGTGGAGGGACAGTTCACTGGAGGTGCTGGGGGAGTGAGAAGACACTGTGGGTGCTAGGTGGAGGGAGAGGTTACTGTGGGTGCTAGGAAGAGTGAGAGGACACCGTGGGTGTCAGGTGGAGGGACAGGTCACTGTGGGTGCCGTGTCACTGTGGGCGCCGCAGCAAAAATAAATGGGTGTCACCATGCACTGGAACATGGGCATGGTCATGATGGGTCGTGGGCAGACTTAAAAATACACAAAAATACACAAAATAACAAAAAAATACACAAAATAAGTAGCGATGTTATTCACAGAGATTGAGTCCGACCAGATACATTTTAGATAAAATAATCAATCAAGTAGTTACATGCCTCATGATAATTCAGCAAGTAGGCAAATGCCGCAAAATAAAAATATTAAGTAGTCCAGTGCTGTCCAACTTCGCGGGCATGGAGGGCCATTTTGTTTCCAGACCACATGGTGGAGGTGCAGTTTCCCCACAAAATGCAATCAGATTGTCAGCATATTTCCCCACAAAATACAACCAGATTGTTGGCAGATTTCCCCACAAAATGCAACCAGATTGTCGTCAAATTTCTCCACAAAATGCAGCCAGATTGTCGTCAAATTTCCCCACAAAGTGCAACCAAATTGTCTGCAAATTTCCCCACAAAATGCAACCAGATTGTCGGCAGATTTAGCCACAAAATGCAACCAGATTGTAGGCAGATTTCCCCACAAAATGCAACCAAAATGCAACCAGGCTACAAACACTGTAGTCTTTATGACTGCAAACCCCCCTTCTCTCCTGTGCCAGTCTTCTTATGCAACTTTTTATTAAGAGGCACTGTTGAATTTTGTCAAGGAAATGGTACTGGTATGTGTACCTTTTTTGTTTTTTTTACTGTGCAACAGCACAAACTTCTTCCCTAGGGTTTCCCGCATTTTTTTGGCTTGTCATACAAAGACAGCACAGGTGATGGATTTCACAATTTCTTTAAATCTCTCCATTACAAGACAGAGAGAGAACGAGACGTGTCAGAAGTAGGAGACAGAAATTGACACATGCGGAGACCTCATGCAGCGATCTACTTCTTTTCTTCATGGAGACCTGGCTGTGAGACACCAGGTGAGGAAAATGTCAGCTGGAAGGAAGTGTTGATGACAGTCCTTGCAGACAAAGACACCTTGTATCGTGCAAACCCTGTGATACCATTTGTTTTGTGTTTCCTCACGTCCTGCGGCATTATAGTTAGAAGCAGCATCTGATGTAAAGAGAGATGCACTGTGTGCCCCACTAGCAAAAACACTCAGCTCTGTTTAAAGGGGCACTCTGACAAAAATTGTACACATACATATAAGATGTACCTTTGTTTCAGAGTAAAATGCATTATAAATGGCTTTATTTCTATGTAGCTGACACTTAAAGCGGAACTGAAGAACGTAATAAAACAAAGTGTTTCACTTACCTGGAGCTTCTGCCAGCCCAGTGCAGCCTTCCTGTCCCACGTCGGTCCTTCACCATCCCCCGTTCTCCCGCCGCCAGCTAGTTTCATTGCCATCGACTTGTAAGTCGACGGTAACTGTGCCTGCGTGCCCCGAGCCACACATATCTTTGTCCGTGTTCCAGCCCGCAATAGTGCTTTGCACTATTAGTACAGATAAAGATCTAGAGCAGTTAAGCTGGTTTTCTATAATATAACAGATAATTATCCAACTATCAGAGCAAAGGAACAGGGATGTTGTCTGATGAAAGACCATAAGTGCAAGGTTATACTAGAGAATCTATAAATAAGGACTACGGAATGGAACAAGACACATTCAAATAAAATACTGAGGTACTATCAAGGGTTTTTCACACCGTGGCCCATATGCAATTAACTTTTTCTCCTGAGTTATCTCCAAGGAAATAATTTTCATCTCTTTAAAATACATTTTTAGCATTTTACAATTGAAAAAGTACCCAAAAGTTGGTGAGAAAGTACTATCAAAATTGTTTTAAGTATTTTTTTTGCTTTCTGGGGGTTTAAAAGGCATTTTATGACAAGGGCTCATATGCAATTCATTTTTCACATGAGTTATCTCCTAGGAGATAATTTTCATAATCTCTGTAAACTAAATTGTCAGCATTTTACAATTGAAAAAGTACCCAAAAGTTGATGGAAAAGTACTATCAAATTTATTTTGAGTATTTTCTTGCTCGCTGGTGACTTAAAAAGAGTCTGAAGCTATAATAAAAATGCCTTTTTTGCTTATATATAGCAGGGGCATGTGTGCCCCTGCTAAAACGCCGCTATCCCGCGGCTAAATGAGGGTTCTTTCCCTTCCAAATCCCCCCTGCAAAATCACGACCAACTTGGTCGTAGATTTTGCTACCCCTGTGTGCTTCCGTGTGAGGCAAGGCTATGAGCTGCAGCCCTGCCTCACACGCGTCTATCAGCGACTGATCTCCGCCTCTGAAGGAAGACTGAGAGGGGCGGGGGAGAGGCGGAGGTCCGGGCTGATAGACGCGTGTGAGGCAGGGCTGCAGCTCATAGCCCCGCCTCACACGGAAGTGCTCCCCGGGCAGCACAGGGGGGGATTTGGAGGGGAAATGATCCTCATTTAGCCGCGGGATAGCGGCGTTTTAGCAGGGGCACACATGCCCCTGCTATATATAAGCAAAAAAGCCATTTTTATTATGGCTTCAGACTCTCTTTAAAAGGCATTTTATGACAAGTTGAAAAAATATCACCTAGGACAAAACTCAGGAGAAAAGTGAATTGCATATGGCCCAAGGTGTGAAAATCTTACCTAGGAGAAAACTCAGGAGAATAGTTGAATTCCATATGGGCCATGTTAGCGTTGCCAGTCACTTGCTTTGCTTCTTGTACCACGCACACACTACATGGTAACACACTGCATCCTTCGCCTAAACCGGACCACTTCCGGCACATCTCATCACAGGAATTGTAACATGTTCCATTTAATGACATGGCCCGTGCAATGAGTTACGGCAGGGGAGAACATTGCAACACAACATGGTAAGTGCGAAAGAGGCCTGATAAATACTGAATGGATTTTTTTTTCTGTGCTGTTATGGAAAAGGGTCTAGTGTAGGGATTAATGCTTTGATGAGCTGTGGTCTGAGAAAAGTGCCTCCTACAGTGATGACCTACGTATTAGCTTAGAATGTTCTAGCATCACAGTAACTGGTGCTAATTGAGCGGACTCATGTAAAAGATGAGCAGTATGTAATTTAAAACAATTCGATAAAACTGAAACAATTAGTAAACATACCCAGGGAGTTCACAATTCATCCAATTACTAATTAATAGTGAATATCAAGAGTTCAGTTATCTAGAACTACAAGCGGCATTAAAGCAACCATAAAATCAAATTTCATTTACCCACTGCTTTGTGTTTATTATGTAGTCTGCATGCAGTCTGCATTGCAAGCATTTCAATGTAATCATAAATGTATCTGCTGTTACGTATCTTACCTCGGTCAGCCTGACTCTATTCTGGTACATTGTCACAGAGAGGGAAGCTTGTTATCTCCCCTCCCACATTCCTGCTCCTCACTGATTGGCTGAGGGCAGTTCAGTGTGAAATGAGGCTGAGAAGGGAAATACACCTCACACCTCTGCAGAAGCTGCTGAAATACGATCTATGCTGAACTCACATGTTTTTACAAAGCAAGCTAGATATGCCAGTGCAGTTTCTATGAGAAAAGGGAAGAAATTATATCAGGATTGGCTTCAGTCAGAGGCAGCAAAGACGGAAAATGCCAGGAACAGTTTTCTCTTTATTTACTAAATCAATTTCACTAAATCAAAAAGTGGGCAGTACAATACATACAAGTATTTATCTACTTATACAGTGGGATGCAAAAGTTTGGGCAACCTTGTTAATTGTCATGATTTTCCTGTATAAATCGTTGGTTGTTACAATTAAAAATGTCAGTTAAATATATCATATAGGAGACACACACAGTGATATTTGAGGGAAATGAAGTTTATTGGATTTACAGAAAGTGTGCAATAATTGTTTAAACAAAATTAGGTAGGTGCATACATTTGGGCAAAAAGAAATTAAATCAATATTTAGTAGATGCTCCTTTTGCAGAAATTAAAGCCTCTAACGCTTCCTGTAGGTTCCAATAGGAGTCTAGATTCTGGTTCAAGGTATTTTGGACCATTCTTCTTTACAAAACTTCTCTAGTTCATTCAGGTTTGATAGCTTCCGAGCATGGACAGCTCTCTTTCACTCACACCACAGATTTTCAATTATACTCAGGTCTGGCGACTGATATGTCTATTTCAGGGCATTGTACAAGATTCCCAGTCTCTGCACTGGCCACACAGCCCCACAGGATGATGGAACCACCATATTTTACTGTAGGTAGCAGGTGCTTTTCTTGGAATGCTGTGTTCTTTTTCCTCCATGCATAACGCCTAGAGATGAACGTAATGACCTAATTACGATTTTGCGAAATTTCGCGTAATTAGTGTAATTACGATTATGGCCGTAAGTACATAATCGTAATGAAGAAGGATTTCGCGAAATTTCGCGTAAGCGTAATTTTCGCGTAATTTTCGCATTACAGTCGTATCATGCCGTAATTTCGCATTAAACGCTACCGTAATTTCGCGTTAAACTTAAACCGTAACGCTCCGTATAATATAAAAAAGCCGCCGACTTTAACGGTTAATAGCAAAGCCCCCTTAAATGCTAAGAGCCTCAAATTTGGAGAATATATTAAGGAGATCAGGAGGAATAAGAGGAAAAATTTTTTTTTCAAAAAGACCTTATAGTTTTTGAGAAAATCGATGTTAAAGTTTCAAACGAAAAATGTAAACATTTAAAAACCCGCCGACTTTAACGGTTAATAGCAAAGCCTGCTTAAAGTTTAGGAACACCAAATTCCCAGGGTATATTAAGGGGATCAGTGGGAATAAGAGGAAAATTTTTTTTTCAAAAAGACCTTATAGTTTTTGAGAAAATCGATTTTTAAGTTTCAAGGGCGAAAATGTCTTTTAAATGCGGAAAATGTCAGTTTTTTTGCACAGGTAACAATAGTGTATTATTTTCATAGATTCCCCTAAGTGGGAAGAGTTTTACTTACTTCGTTCTGAGCGTGGGAAATATAAAAAAAACGACGTGGGGTCCCCCCCTTCCAGACCTCTTTAACCCCTTGTCCCCCATGCAGGCTGGGATAGCCAGAATGCGGAGCACCGGCCGCGTGGGGCTCCGCACCCTGACTATACCAGCCCGCATGGTCCATGGATTGGGGGGTCTCGGAAGGGGAGGGGCAGCCAAGCTTTCCCCTCCCCCTCCGAGCCCTTGTCCAATCCAAGGACAAGGGGCTCTTCTCCACCTCCGATGGGCGGTGGAGGTGGAGGCCGCGATTTCCTGGGGGGGAGGTTCATGGTGGAATCTGGGAGTCCCCTTTAAAAAGGGGTCCCCCAGATGCCCACCCCCCCCTCCCAGGAGAAATGAGTATAGAGGTACTTGTACCCCATACCCATTTCCTTTAAGAGTTAAAGTAAATAAACACACAGACACTTAGAAAAAGTATTTTAATTGAACAAAAAACATAACCACGAAAAAAGTCCTTTAATATTCTTAATTAACCATTAATACTTACCTGTCCCTTTAAATAAATGATCCCTCGCAATATCCTCGGAAATGTTCTATCAGTTACAATGTAACAAAGTTATTACAATGTAACAACTTTGTTACATTGTAACTACGCCGCACCCGACGCCACTCGCCGCTCAGCCGCGCATACGCGTCCGTGCAGGACGCTAAGTCCCCGCAGCTCCCGCTGTCCACCCCGCCCACATCTGTCACCCACATGTCACCCACATGTGGGTGACATGTGGGTGACATGTGGGAGAGGCGGGGAGGGCAGCGGAGCCGGCGGGGACTTAGCGTCCTGCACGGACCCGACAGAGCTCTGAGCTATATAGCTCAGAGCTCTGAGAAGCATCTTTGTATTTGGGCTCCAAGGAGCCCCATTGGTCCTTAGCAGACCAATGGGGTTCCTTCAAATCAGAAGGAACCCCATTGGTCTGCTAAGGACCAATGGGGCTCCTTGGAGCCCAAATACAAAGATGCTTAGAGAGCTCTGAGCTATATAGCTCAGAGCTCTGTCGGGTCCTGCAGCGCAGACGCGGTGGCGGCGGCGGCGGTGAGTGACGTCGGGTGCGGCGTAGTTACAATGTAACAAAGTTGTTACATTGCAATAACTTTGTTACATTGTAACTGATAGAACATTTCCGAGGATATTGCGTGGGATCATTTATTTAAAGGGACAGGTAAGTATTAATGGTTAATTAAGAATATTAAAGGACTTTTTTCGTGGTTATGTTTTTTGTTCAATTAAAATACTTTTTCTATGTGTTTGTGTGTTTATTTACTTTTAACTCTTAAAGGAAATGGGTAAGGGGTACAAGTACCTCTATACTCATTTCTCCTGGGAGGGGGGGTGGGCATCTGGGGGACCCCTTTTTAAAGGGGACTCCCAGATTCCACCATGAACCCCCCACCCAGGAAATCGCGGCCTCCACCTCCACCGCCCATCGGAGGTGGAGAAGAGCCCCTTGTCCTTGGATTGGACAAGGGCTCGGAGGGGGAGGGGAAAGCTTGGCTGCCCCTCCCCTTCCGAGACCCCCCAATCCATGGACCATGCGGGCTGGTATAGTCAGGGTGCGGAGCCCCACACGGCCGGTGCTCCGCATTCTGGCTATCCCAGCCTGCATGGGGGACAAGGGGTTAAAGAGGTCTGGGAGGGGGACCCCACGTCGTTTTTTTTTTATATTTCCCACACTCAGAACGAAGTAAGTAAAACTCTTCCCACTTGGGGGAATCTATGAAAATAATACACTATTGTTACCTGTGCAAAAAAAACTGACATTTTCCGCATTTAAAAGACATTTTTGCCCTTGAAACTTAAAAATCGATTTTCTCAAAAACTATAAGGTCTTTTTGAAAAAAATTTTTTTCCTCTTATTCCCACTGATCCCCTTAATATACCCTAGGAATTTGGTGTTCCTAAACTTTAAGCAGGCTTTGCTATTAACCGTTAAAGTCGGCGGGTTTTTAAATGTATACATTTTTACTTTGAAACTTTAACATCGATTTTCTCAAAAACTATAAGGTCTTTTTGAAAAAAAATTTTTTCCTCTTATTCCTCCTGATCTCCTTAATATATTCTCCAAATTTGAGGCTCTTAGCATTTAAGGGGGCTTTGCTATTAACCCTTAAAGTCGGCGGCTTTTTTATATTATACGGAGCATTACAGTTTAATGCGAAATTACGGTAGCGTTTAATGCGAAATTACGGCATGAACGAAACGCGAAATTTCGCATTGAAAATTACGCTTACGGTATTTTCAATTACGATTTTAATGGCAATTTCGCTACGCTAATTTCGCATCATGATCGCGAATTTCGCATGCGTAATTATAGTAATGCGAAATTACGAAAATTTCAGCTCAACTCTAATAACGCCCCTTGTTATGCCCAAATAACTCAATTTTAGTTTCAGCAGTCTACAGCACCTTATTCCAAAATGAAGCTGGCTTGTCCAAATGTGCTTTAGCATACCTCAAGCGGCTCTGTTTGTGGGCAGAGAAAAGGCTTCCTCTGAATCACTCTTGCATACAGCATCTCCTTGTGTAAAGTGCGCAGAGTGGTTGAACGATGCACAGTGACTCCATCTGCAGCAAGATGATGTTGTAGGTCTTTAGTGCTGGTTTGTGGGTTGACTCTGACTGTTCTCACCATTCGTCGCTTCTGTCTATCCAATATTTTTCTTGGTCTGCCACTTCGAGCCTTAACTTAAACTGAGCCTGTGGTCTTCCATTACCTCAATATGTTCCTAACTGTGGAAACAGCTGAAATGTCTGCGACAGCTTTCTGTATCCTTCCCCTAAACCATGACGGTGAACAATCTTTGTCTTCAGGTCATTTTAGAGTTGCTTTGAGATCCCCATGTTGCTGCTCTTCAGAGAAAATTAAAAGAGGAGGGAAACTTTCAATTGACCCCCTTAAATACTCTCTCATAATTGGATTCACCTGTGTATGTAGGTCAGGGGTCACTGAGCTTACCAAGCCAATTTGAGTTCTAATAATTTGTTTTAAAGGTTTTAGAATCAATAAAATTTATGCACCTACCTAATTTTATTTAAACAATTATTGTGCACTTTCTGTAAATCCAATAAACTTCATTTCATTTCTCAAATATCACTGTGTGTGTCTCCTATATGATATATTTAGCTGACATTTCATATCGTAACAACCAACAATTTATACAGGAAAATCATGACGATTAACAAGGTTGCCCAAATTTTCGCATCCCACTGTATGTGTGTTGATTTTTCCTGGGATAGTATGGCTGTCCCTGCTGCTTTAAAAGCATCACTCCTGAGTTTCTGGATTCTAGAGACTGAGCAGTTTTTTCCTAGGAGATATTTTCACACCTTCTAAAAAAAAGGTGCCTTTTAAGTAGTGTTGGGCGAACACCTAGATGTTCGGGTTCGCGAACGTTCGCCGAACATCGCCGCGATGTTCGGGTGTTCGACCCGAACTCCGAACATAATGTAAGTCAATGGGGACCCGAACTTTCGTGCTTTGTAAAGCTTCCTTACATGCTACATACCCCAAATTTGCAGGGTATGTGCACCTTGGGAGTGGGTACAAGAGGGAAAAAATATTTGAAAAAGAGCTTATAGTTTTTGAGAAAATTGATTGTAAAGTTTCAATGTAAAGTTTCAGTACACGGAGTGGCAGTAAACACAATGCTATATAGTGTGGCTGAGCGAGCGGTGTACTACTATTCCCAGCAGACACAAAGTGGCAGTAAACACAATGCTATATAGTGTGGCTGAGCGAGCGGTGTAGTACTGTTCCCAGCAGACACAGAGTGGCAGTAAACAGAATGCTATATAGTGTGGCTGAGCGAGGTACACAGAGTGGCAGTAAACACAATGCTATATAGTGTGGCTGAGCAAGCGGTGTACTACTATTCCCAGCAGACACAGAGTGGCAGTAAACAGAATGCTATATAGTGTGGCTGAGCGAGGTACACAGAGTGGCAGTAAACACAATGCTATATAGTGTGGCTGAGCGAGCGGTGTACTACTATTCCCAGCAGCGACACAATGACTGGGGGGACCCTGGCTAGCGTGGCTGGAGCGCGAACTACCCTGCCTGCCTACCCAAAGCTAAACCCACAGACAAATGGCGGAGATATGACGTGGTTCGGGTATTTATTTACCCGAACCACGTGACAGTTCGGCCAATCAGAGCGCGTTCGGGTCCGAACCACGTGACCCATTCGGCCAATCACAGCACTAGCCGAACGTTCGGGGAACGTTCGGCCATGCGCTCTTAGTTCGGCCATGTGGCCGAACGGTTTGGCCGAACACCATCAGGTGTTCGGCCGAACTCGAACATCACCCGAACAGGGTGATGTTCTGCAGAACCCGAACAGTGGCGAACACTGTTCACCCAACACTACTTTTAAGATACCAGTAAGCAAGAACATAATCTGAATAATTTTGTTACAGTTTTGCCTAATTTGTGGTAACTGTTCAGTTATACGGTAAAATGCAGATGGAAAATTATCTCTTAGGAGAAAATGTAGGAGAAAAAGTGAATTGAATAAGGGCAATGATGGATATCCAGAAATGACTGGAAAACAGGACAAGACCAGATATATTGCAGTATGGTTAGTTTTGAGTGTGTTTTTGATGTTTTTTACCTGTTTTTAACCATATTTCACCAATGGGTCTTGACACTTACTTGAATATATCACTCATGGATAACGCTTTGCTTGGGGCATTGCACTTTGAGGCCTGGAACCCACTACAAATCGCTAGTGCAATCGCTAGCGTTTTTATTTAGCGTTTTGTAAGCGATTTCATGAGTGTTTTCCGACACTTTTGGGAGAGATTTTAAAAAGTATAAGCGTTTTGCCAGCGATTGTGTAGTGATTAGCGATTTTAATTCTGATCAGTCCTTTAAATGTATCATAATTTTTGCAGTAATTTAAAATCACACACAAATCGCTATATGTAGCAATTCATGAGCGATTTGCTATTGCTGCATGTCCTACAATTGCAGTTTTGCCTTCTTAATTCTGATTGGTACTTTCAATTAATTTCAATTATTTTACAGTGTGCAGTAACTTCAAAACGCTAGCAAAATCGCTCTGTGTAGGTTTTCATGAGCGATTATGCCAGCGTTTATATACTTTACATTGCAAAAACGCTAAAAATGCTGCATGTCCTGCGTTTAGCATTTTTGGTAATCGCAATCGCTCCAGTGGAATTTGGCTCATCCATTAACATTAGCTGAGCGTTTAGGGAAATCGCTAGTGTTTTGAATATCTTACTAAACGCTCACAAAATCGCTCTAGTGGGTTCCAGGCCTTACACTTGGTTGTGGCTTCTTGAGTGATACATTAATCATTGGTGATCATTCAGTTTTGTATGGTACAGAGGAACAGGGTTTCACCACAGTTTGCAGCATTACAGATACTGAACCAGTGAATAAGGTGCAAATAAGAGTTTATTACAACCAAATCGTGCATACAAACTGACAATGCAAATATGATGCAAACCACATGCATAGCACACTATATACAGAGAACACGGGAATACAGTGAGCACACCATATCTAATTAATCCACAGAGGATATATGCAAACATTTACAACATACAAGTATATACAATCAGCATGGTATCAAAGGAGCAGGTAATATGAAGGTCAACAAGGGAAATAAAGGGGGTAACTGGTTTAGCAGAAAAGGCAAGAAGTAGGACAATAGCAAGGTCAAAGACAGGATAAACGGGCACAGCAACAGGTTAGCAAAGACAGGTTTCAGGTCAGGAAACAGGTTCAGGAATGTCCAGAGACTTATCTCCAAAATTCTGGCAACCGGCTTGAGCAAAAGGCAGTCTTTTTATAGGCCATGAAATTAGTAACAGGATGCAGCTGGTGGAGTGATCCAGCAAAACATGCTCCTGAACCAACCGCAGGCCAGATCAGGAACTGCAGGCCTTTCTCACAAACAGCATAAGGCCACCTGCTTGTGAATGGCAGAAACCCAGTGCTGCTAAAAGTCCACAGAACCCTCTACTGTTGGCAGAATGAAAGTCCAGGGCAGTCCAAGTAAATACTGCCACCAGCAGGCAGGAGTAGGCAGTATATAATTCCTCTAGAGCTGACTCTTTCCTGAAGAAGTGAAGTGACTTTCACGAAATGCATGAAACTTTGAAATGTATTAGTGGTGCAGTGGTCCAGTGATTGATGAAGTATTTATTTCCAATTGTTTAGACACTAATAATATCCCACTATGGTTGTGGGTATAAACATATAATGTTTGCCACTTTGATGTCTGTGGTGGAGAACCAACTCCTGGGTCCATCCTACTGCACATGCAACGACATTTGTAATCTGTTTTAGGCCCTGTGCACAGTGGTCAGTTGCATTGCAGAATAATTTTGCATGTCAACTCACTGCACGTGTAATTTTATGGTCCTGTTCACAGTACTGCATTGTAACTGATCACGTTATTCTAACTCGCTGAATGCAGGCTTTGTATTGAAGTCTATGTCCAGTCTCCATTGCAGTTCACAGTCAATCGAATGCATTATAACACGTGCGCTATGCAACTAAACCATAGCCTTAATGTGTTTGAATAAAATGTAAAGGTTTTTTTGTTTATAGTAGCATGTGACCTTTCTGACCATTAATAGATAGCCATTATTCAAAATAGGTCAGCGCTCAATGGTTATTAAGTCTTTAGTGTGAACCAAGCACAGAAGTCCAATAGATTTCAAAGCACTCCTCAATAGGTATTCCAACTAGGGCGATAGAATGGACCTTCTGGTATAATGCACCATCACATTATACCAGAAGATTGAGATTTCCCTCACCGTATCCCTCACCAATGATGGAAGCGCCCGTTATGCGTATTTTCTAGCTTGCAGTGTTTCCATGGTTACTGGGGCCGAGACACGCTGTAGGCGTGTTATAGAGGATGTGAAGGAGGCGACTCCAGCTTGTGTTGTCGTTCTAGTCATGGGGAGCATGACGCAACTTATGCATGACGTAGGACGCTTGAGATGTTAGTGGGTGGAGTTGGTGACGGTAATATGCATTGAGTACTACGTAAGCGTAAATGCTTACGAATGGAAGGGCGGAAGTGATCTATAGTGTCCACGTGATTCAAAAGGAGAGGGCAGGACAAATTAAATTGCTATGGAGCCGTGTCCCGCGCATGCTCCTTATGAGTCGACAAAATTAGTTGAGCGAGTGTGGGAGAGTGGATAGTGTGGCACGTGCGGGAACAGCTGCGCGACCTCAGCCCACCGAGTGGCCTATGCACGAAGTGGAGCCCGCTAAAACTGGGCTACACATGTTTCAGCAAGTTTGTACGTGTGCACACTTTTTATAATTACATTTTAAGTACGGTTTTATGCTATGATGGCCCCAATATGTTTTATCTGAGGTGATAGAAGCCTGATAGAAGAAGCGCCGCAAGAAGGATTCCACTAAGGCGAGGGATGGCCAGATGACCTCATAGGCGCTGCAGACCTTATAATAGAAGGTCCTGGTTTAATGGTGAGTAGCCATTGCCTGGAGTGTGGTTGTGGTACATTATATCAGAAGGTCCGTTTTATCGCCCAAGTTAGAATACCTATTGAGGAGTGCTTCGAGGTGTATCGGACTACTGTGCTTGGTTCACACTAAAGACTTAATAACCATTGAGCGCTTACCTATTTTGAATATTGTTGATAAGCTGTTTCTTAAGGAGCGCACCACTGATACAACATTTTATCTGCGGAGTATATTGTATTTCTATCAGATAACCATTCCGCCCTATATTCCCACAAGACCGTTCTCTACAAATTAAATCAATAATCCGGAGGAGGGGCTTTCTATATTACAGTTTTGTCCTTTTTTTATCAGTGCACGCCAAATTGGTCATAAGCATAAAAAAATATTCCTGTTTTTGACCGATTTTGGACCGGTCCTTCTTTTCATGGGGGAGACTAAAGGTTCCTTGTATTCTTTTAAAATCACACCCTGAGGCCTTGTTCACATTGTGTTCCGTCTTCGTTGGGCTATTGTTTTGAGGAGTCTTTTTCTGATTCCCGGCACCTGGGTGGGCGATTCGTTTTTGTGCTTAGCGGTTTTCTAAGCGTTTTTTCCAAGCGGTTTTTTAATTCACTCCCTGACGCAAGTCAGGAAGTGAACTCTTTGACCCTGAAAATAATAAATACAATGTATTTATTCTTAAAAATGCGAACGCAATTGCTGCACAAAGCGATTTTGTGAGCGTTTTGCATTTCTCCTATACTTTCCACTGAGGCGGAATCACCTCAGAAATGGTACATGCACCATTTTACTTAATGGACAGCGCACGACCCGCGCTGATATGAACCTTCTCATAGACATTCATTGTCCACACGGTCGGGGGGTGATTTTAAAACTCGCCGCGTGTAAAAAAACACTGAAAACGCCTGCAGTGTGAACAAGCCCCGAGAGGGATATCTACAAACATATCAGACTGCCAGCCTTTTTGCTTGCACACTATTCTGGCAGCTGGACTGAGCATCTGCTTTTGAAAATATAAAAGACCCTGAGAATTCCCCATGAGGAGATGGACTAGTTCAAAACCTTTTGGTAAGTGGTCAGAATCATCAGATTAAAAACACCTACTGTTAAGCTAGCCATACATCAGGCAACTTGGCGACTCGACTATCTGATTTGATTATTGTATTCGAATCAGATGAAAATCGGTGCCACCAAGTGCATGCCCGACCAACAATGCGACCAATTTCGGTCCCGATAGTCGATCGTGCATTCTGCAAGATGTTGGGCCGACTTGCTTGATTGGGTGCACAGTGGTAATGACATGCAGTTTCGGTACAATCGGCGAACGCGACGAAACTCCCGGCTCTGTCACACCTAATGTTAAATATTCCCCCCGGTGACCCGTGCAAGCTATACATTACCTTTCCTCTGCTTGTCCTCCGCTGTTTCTGAGATACCTCCATTCTGCATACACGCGCGCACCACGTGGTTGCCTTGTAAAGCATGCGTGTGTGATGTCAGATGTCTCAGACCCAGCCACGTTACTAGGCAACCACATAGCTCGCGTGTATAGAGAATCCCGGAAGCAGAGGAAGACAAGCGAAGGCCGTGGACAGCTAACGTATCACTTGCACTGGGTACCAGGGGGGACATTTAACATTAGGGGTACAGCGTCAAGTCGGCGAGGCGGCAGATGCAACGTAACAAGGCCGATTCCAGATCGATTTCAGCATGAAATTGATCAGGAGTCGGCCTGTGGTGATTGGGCAGCTGACAGATCTCTCTTTTATCGGATTTGATTAAGAGAGAGATTTGTCTCTGCCCATCATCGGTAGATGTATGGCTACCTTAAGTGACCAATACAAAGAAATGCAATCATTTATAGGGCATTTTAATCTGGAACAAATGTACATTTTACAGTTTTTCATCATATTCCCCCTTTAGGAGATGATGTTGCTGTTCTGACAAAAGATCCAGGTACACACATGATGTTTGGTCATTTTTATTGCACAGATTTGTATGAGTGTGTTGTATTTATAACAGCAAAGATCAACACTGACAGGCATTGCAGGGGGTCTGGAGTCTGACAGCAACTACTGTAGCTGCATTATTTTTGGCAGATGGTCTCAATAGCCACACAGAAGACTGAAAGAATCTGCACAATTAGGGCCTGCTTTAAAACATTTTACAGGCATTGCAGATAGGGGACTCGGGTACCATTTAATTATACTCAGGCAGGGATCAAACATGTTAATGGGGGAATGTATTTGCATGTTGTTCAATGCATTTTTATGTTTTTTTTTATCTCCTGCATTTGCTTCTTTTCAGTGCATTTTTCTCTGTGATTGTCTGTGCCTTGTCTTATGTGTTTTTTTTTTCTGCCTGACCTTGCACATACGTCACATGACAGGATGCCTGAGGAAGGAAATACTTCACCAGGCCTCTTTTTAATAAAAATGCAGGCATCAAAATGCATGCAGAAAGGCAGAGCAAATGCATCCTCTTGACACACATTGAGATCGATCCCCACCCGGTTTTATGCGGCAAGAGATTTTTGAACATGGAGGAAATGCAGAGGGAAAATCGCAGTGTACTTCATAAAATATGCAAGATGGGAGGAGATGTCCCAATTGTGATAAAATGTGTAGTGAGTGGAGGTAGGTAATAGGAACAGTCTTACCTTGGAATAATAGGTTAAAATGTTTCACAGGACCTGCCCATTTCTTCAAGTCAATACAAGACAGTGTCTGAGCTGTGTGTCTCTGTTTCAAAGCACCAAATGCATTCTTATTTGGTGCTCTGAAACAGAGATATTTCACATGTCAGAGGCCACGTTTTATGCATGTCACATCTGTGGTAATGTTTTCTGCATTTCACATCTGTGGAAATGGTTTCTGCATTTCACATCCTGCATTTGCAGTATGTGAGGTAACAGTTACTACATTTCACATGTGGTTATTAGACATTTGGGGTAAACATTTCTGCATTTGACATTTTGAGTAATGGTTACTGCATTTAACATCTTGGTTAATGTTTTTTTTTTTTGCTTCACTCTACCTTTCTCCTTGGTGCCCCTCCCTATGTTACCCCACATCTGTAAGGATCCTATGCCCTGTTTACCATGATAAAGGATAACACCATCCTTGGTCACCTTATTTCCTTCTACTACTTCTCCCCAATAACCTTTTTGGTAGATATTCCTGAAGTCAAACTAGGCAATCGCACAGAACCCCAAGTTCCTTAGGAGCCCCACAAATCAGGGACTGTAGAGGTTACACATTTACTGTCAGTACAGTATGAAAATGTAAGGATCCCCACATTCATTTTTTGTCCATGGCCCCCATTTACCTAAAACCATGCCTGCCTGAGGTTGGAGGTGAGCACTTCCCTTGGACACCCCTCTCAGCTCCCAAAACACCTTCCCAGCCCCCTCATTTCATGCCTGAATATGTTTACAGTATTCACTGTTCATTTTGGGATTTTGATTACCAGGAAATCTGATCTGTGTATACACTGTATATTCTTGTGAACTTTGTCCAGGACAATCCAATATGTTCACTTTTGAGTTGAGCAATTTTGTGTTGTTGGTAATAATAAAACCAGTGTGTCTAATTACAGTTTCAGTGTCTATTTTTCACAGCATGATTTGAGGCTGATGGTATAATGATTAGCATCAGGAAATTCCTGGTCAAAGGGTTTCAGTATCAAACAACCTGGATGACACTACCATTAAAAGCTGACTGTCTCTCAGTCTTAAGGGGTTGATCTGGGGGGCTCCTTGTTGAAGGGGGCCCCCAGATTCCACCATGAAACCCCTCAGGGGCCCAATACAACTAGTTTTGCAGCTCAGACAATGAAGCAGCAAATCAGAAGTTCATAATATTTACCTATCTTACAGTATCCACAGTTTACAGTTTATCTTTCCTACAGTTCAAGGTATTAGGCTTTATGGGTGTGGTTGGATTTTGTACACATAGGCCTCAATTCACGGAGCATTATCAAACGTTTATCAAACACTTTATCAAACGTTTGATAATTTACCTCATGGGTAAAATCTCATTTTAAATTCACTAAGGTGTTATATATTTATCGAATGTTTTACCGATAAAACGTTCAACAAATATATAACACCTTAGTGAATTCAAAATGAGATTTTACCCATGAGGTAAATTATCAAACGTTTGATAAAGTGTTTGATAAACGTTTGATAATGCTCCGTGAATTGAGGCCATAGATGTAACTGCTAAATACAACGGTCATCCAGAAAGTAACAGTATACAGTAAATAAATGAAAAGAAAAGGGTCCTCTTCAATGTCTCCAAATGTTTATTAGGGACTTATCCCGAAACAGCAAAAAGAACACGCTGCTGCCATGTTTCGGACTAGAGTCGGTCCTTAATCATAGCATATTTCATAGCATGTACATGAAAGCTTTAAAAGGAAATGACAAAGGAGGGGTCCACCCAAATCCACCCAAAATGGGGAGGGGCAGGGTGGCACACCACCCTCTGTTTCTAAGCTACTCATACGATACAATACAAAAAATATATGAAATTGTATTAAAAAATTTGTATGTACAAATAGGAATATCAAATAACATGTATTTAGAAGAAAGAAAATATACTTCTTAGGAGCCAGAGTACAGGCGAACACATCATAGGAAACATCATAGAACGTTGTTTGAGTCTGATATAGAGCTCTGGGCATACAGAAATATATAAAAAAATATGTTCTTTTTGCTGTTTCGGGATAAGTCTCTAATAAACCTTTAGAGACATTGAAGCGGATCCTTTTCTCTCCATTCATTTAGTCTACTGGCTTGGGTTGCCTGGGTCAAGCTCTGTCTTTTGTTTGAGTGCAGCAGTATATCCACTCTTTTGATAAAATAAATAAAATATAAAAAAAACATACATAAAATATTTCCATAATTGATTAAATGAAAATGGTCTTTACTTTCTGAATGACCCTTTTAGTTTCAGAATGTTTTATTAACAAAATGTCATTAGCAAGTAGAAACAGCAGTACAAAATAAATTCCCTGATGGGGATAGTTCTTTTTATTGCCGACAAGATTTTACTTATAAATTTGCATAAATAACAACATTTGTGTGGAAGAGAGAGGATCAGATAAACTGCAAATATAAATCATTGTATTACTAGAAGGAAACAAAGAAAAGGGAGTTTTAGGTAGACCTCATTAGTTTTGGTGTAATTATCAATGGCTGTAGGCCTGTAGTGTCCAGGTAAGAAAACCATAGCTGCCATGTTTTAAAGTTTTTCCAAGATGAAAAACTATAGCAAGTAACTTGTCTAAAAATCTTATATAACGTTTACACAGTAAATCTAGCTGCAAACAGCTTCAACAGTATATGATTATTTCTTTCTGTGATACAATGAGAGCAGCCATATTCTGCTTGTCATCATTACATAGGCAAGCTGTAATGGTCTAATTTTGCAAGAAAGTTGGCACTTATTAAATTACATGAATCACAAACAGGGAAGGATAAACACACTGACTGATCAGAACGATTAGCACTTAAAGGGAAGGTCCAAGCAAAATGAATAAATGAGTTTCACTTATCTGGGGCTTCTACCAGCCTCATGCAGCCATCCTGTGCCTTCATAGTCACTCACTGCTGCTCCAGTCCCAAGCTGGCAACTTGCCGACCTCGGAGGACGGAGGCCACATTGCGTAAATTTTTACGCATTCCCGCTAGTGCAGGAACATTAACACATACATTTTTACGCGTTAGTGGTTCAATGCGTACATTTTTACGCATTGAACCACTAACGCGTAAAAATGTATGTGTTAATGTTCCTGCACTAGCGGGAATGCGTAAAAATGTACGCAATGCGGCCTGCCGACCTCCGAGGTCGGCAAACTGCCAGCGGGGGACTAGGGCAGCAGTGAGTGACTATGAGGGCACAGGATGGCTGCATGAGGCTGGTAGAAGCCCCAGATAAGTGAAACTCATTTTTTTATTTTGCTTTGACCTTCCCTTTAAGGCGCTAAATGATTTGTTAGCTGAAAATGAAGGCACAAGGGAAATGACTCCATCTAGTACCCTTACTTAAAAGAGTAAATACTGCCCTACTTTCTCGCAATATACCCACATCCAGACATTTGTCAAAATGGTTGTGAGAGATTTACGCCAACTTGAGAAAAAAGTCCACCAAAGAACAGATAAATGGGGAAATCTGTCTGAAAGTGAACTACGAGCCCTAGAAAGTTTGTCAAGTAATAAAGACATCGTAATCAAACCCGCTGACAAAGGGGGAAATATAGTTATTATGGATGTGGAGAAATATGTCCTCATGTGCGACAGGATGCTAAGCCAAAGAGACCAATATGGCATACTAAAAGCCAATCCACTAAATGAACATAAGAGAATGTTAAAGGGTTTATTGAATGAGGGACTTAGTACCGGGGCTCTGGAGAAAAACGACTATGAACTTTTAAAACAATCAATAAAACACCCAATTGCATCAGTATTTTATGCCCTACCTAAAGTACATAAACATAAAAATGATCCCCCGGGCAGACCAATTGTCTCGGGGAGAGGAAATTTAACAGACACCTTGAGCCAATATGTGGATTCATTCTTGAGACCCTTTGTGCAGGCTTTGCCCTCGTACTTGAGGGACACTAAAGATGTATTGGTCAGACTGCAGGGTGTCGAGGCACTCTACAGTAACATCAGACATGACCTCGGTATCCAGGCCATACAGTATTTCCTCAGATCAAGAGGTACTCATCTGAATGCACACTCTGCATTTCTTGCCAAGTCCCTTGAGTTCATACTATCTCATAACACATTTCTCTTTGGGGATAGGTGGTACCACTAGCTCAGGGGCAGTGCTATGGGGACGGCTTGTGCCCCCTCATGTGCAAATCTGTTCCTGGGCTGGTGGGAGGACACACACACACGTGTTCAATGAGGATTTAGCATTCTTTACATCTAACATCTCCTTTTGGGGGAGATTTATAAACGATGTGCTACTGCTGTGGGAGGGACCAAGATTTTGTAGAGATATTAAACCACAATGAGATAAGTATGCACTTCACGTTTGAAATCGACCCACAAAAAAATCTCGTTTCTTGACTTGGAAATAGAAATGGGGGAAGATGGCCTATTGCAGACAAAAATCTTTAGAAAGGCAACATCGACCAATTTCCTTTTACACTGGGACAGTGCACATCCCAAATCCTTGAAGGCCGGTATTCCAGTGGGGCAGTTCCTCAGAGTGAGGAGGAACTGCTCCACTGAGAACAATTTTGAGGAGGAGAACAACCTCCTAAGAGAGAGATTTCACCAGAGGGGCTTTCCTACACATACCATTGAAAAGGCTTATAAAAGAGCCAAGGGTAGCAAACGAGAGATCACCTTGATTTACCGGGACCCCCATAGAGAAAAAGGCAAACCACAGACTTTAAGAATGATTGGTTCATTCACTAACCAGTCACACCAGATCTTTAAGATCATGGAAACCGATTGACCAGTGCTACATCAGGATAAGGACTTGACAAAACATCTCACGATGAGACCGTCCATTACTTACCAACGTACCGACAATCTCAGAGACATCCTAGTCCAGACTCCACAGTACATATGTGGAAAAAAAGGCTGAAAGAAAAGAACTGAACTGGCTACCACCTAAACCGTGGGGCACTTTTAAATGTGGACATTGTAAAGCATGTCCAAATATATTGAAATGCATAAAATTCTGGGCCAAGTCGGTAAACAGGAATTTTGAGATTAGGTCATTTTTTAATTGCAACACGAAGGGTCTGGTATATGTGGCTACCTGTGAATGTGACCTCCTTTATGTTGGTAAAACAACATGGGCCCTCACGGATAGGGTATTGGAACACATGGGGGACATTAAGCATAAGAGAGACACTCCAGTGGCAAGGCACATGAATACCCACCATCAATCTAACCCTCTGGCCATCTTTTTCTTGGGCCTTCAACAGTGGAGGACAGGAAGAAGGGGCAGAGATCTGGATAAAAAACTGTTGCAATTAGAACTAGCCTGGATTTTCCGTATGGACACCATAGCCCCACGTGGACTAAATGAGGAGTTCTCGGTGAAGGGTTTCCTTTAGGGGGTCCCCCGGACATATCCCCCTCTTCTATTGAAGATTGAATATTATATTGAGTTTCTGTATAATACTGACATATTCACTAACTGTCAGTTTCCTGATTTGTGTACTGGGTGGTGCGCTGGATATCAAATAATACACAGTTCTGATATAAATTAAAAATGAGAACGTGTTTATTAAAATAGTGTTCCAATTAGTAATGCTATAACTCAAGCACATATGTATTGCACACAAACAACCTTTCACAAACGAAAAGCATGCTGGTTCCCCTTAAAAAATAATGGATAAGTATCCAGCAGATCTGCAAAAAAAGCATATAAATGTATCCTCATAAAAAATATAAAAAATTCATTCATGGAATTGAATACTCATAGATACTGATTGCATCCCCTGTTAGGTAATGAAGCCTCTCTGTGGAAGGAATCAAAGGAGTAGATTGTACCGCAGATGTCAGGACAAAAGCCCCTATATACTTGATAATCTTGTTACACTGCGGACTTCTTACCAGGTCCTGCTGCTTGTAACGTTCATGGGCAGTCTCCTTAACGGAGAGTCCTCTGCTCCTGTCCAGTGTAGTTCTGAGGATGTATCGCACAGTGCCGCTCCGTCGGTCAGCTGTAGTTTCCCGAGCGCTGCACCGCAACTCACTCTGATGGACGACTTCCGGTTCTCCGATCTCAGGGCAAAGACGTCACTTCCCTGTGTACGTCAGCCCAATAGCTGAAAGTGATTTCCTTACGTTCCACCGCTACAGATCCACTCGTGGGTCACAGTCAGTAGACGACAGGTGGACAAAAACAAGGAGTCAATCTATAGTCAATGGGGCGCCCCTATAGAGTCATAGACAGCAACTTGATTGACATGTTTCAACGACACGGTCGTCTTCGCCAGAATTTGGGGAACGATATGGAAGTCGCCATCTTTTATAGGATGGTGTTTCCTAATTAGCCCCTCCTTATTTTGTATTAAAGTGGTATTCCTCTACTTGTCTTCTTGTTAATCACAGAAGGACTTTTCCTTAGAACTTGATGTTGTATAAATGGAGAGTTAGAACTTTTCACACCATCCTATAAAAGATGGCGACTTCCATATCGTTCCCCAGATTCTGACGAAGACGACCGTGTCGTCGAAACATGTCAATCAAGTTGCTGTCTGTGACTCTATAGGGGCGCCCCATTGACTATAGATTGACTCCTTGTTTTTGTCCACCTGTCGTCTACTGACTGACCCACGAGTGGATCTGTAGCGGTGGAACGCAAGGAAATCACTTTCAGCTATCGGGCTGACGTACACAGGGAAGTGACGTCTTTGCCCTGAGATCGGAGAACCGGAAGTCGTCCATCAGAGTGAGTTGCGGTGCAGCGCTCGGGAAACTACAGCTGACCGCCGGAGCGGCACTGTGCGATACATCCTCAGAACTACACTGGACAGGAGCAGAGGACTCTCCGTTAAGGAGACTGCCCATGAACGTTACAAGCGGCAGGACCTGGTAAGAAGTCCGCAGTGTAACAAGATTATCAAGTATATAGGGGCTTTTGTCCTGACATCTGCGGTACAATCTACTCCTTTGATTCCTTCCACAGAGAGGCTTCATTACCTAACAGGGGATGCAATCAGTATCTATGAGTATTCAATTCCATGAATGAATTTTTTATATTTTTTATGAGGATACATTTATATGCTTTTTTTGCAGATCTGCTGGATACTTATCCATTATTTTTTAAGGGGAACCAGCATGCTTTTCGTGTGTGAAAGGTTGTTTGTGTGCAATACATATGTGCTTGAGTTATAGCATTACTAATTGGAACACTATTTTAATAAACACGTTCTCATTTTTAATTTATATCAGAACTGTGTATTATTTGATATCCAGCGCACCACCCAGTACATTATTTATCAGTTTAAGAGGTCAGGTGTGGTAGGGGGGTCACCACACCTTGGGTGGTTGCAGCAGGAGGAAGCTTTTTTGATTAGTTCACACTATCTTAGCAGCGCCCTCCAGTGCGTTTTTCTTGAGTTTCCTGATTTGTACCCCCTGAGTCTGACATTACTTTGTTCTTCTACCCCCTTCCCCCTCTCGCCCCATGCATCCTCCTTTTCCCCTCTTTCACCATTATGTGCAATAGATGGTTAAACTCTCCCATTAATGTGGCACAACAGAAGTGACGCAGGGGCTGCAGCCTTGTTATAACAGGGAAAACCACAATACCATAAATATGGCACAACTTAACACTAGAATTACCGAGTTTTCTATTTTCTGTTGCAAGGCTAGAGGTGTTATTCACCCCTGCTGAGATGTTCACAGGTCTTCAGGGTTGATTATCTTCAATCTATTGTTGTGCAAACCACCCATTACCTGTACATTTGAGTTTGTGTACACAGAGTAGCTGTGTGAGACTTGGAAACCTTCAGAAATGCCTGTCCTATCTATCTATACAAAATAACCCCCACATTCACTGATCTGCAAATTCACAATATATGGAAACACAAGTCTTTTATCAAAAATGGTGTGAAAACAGAATGAAAAGTTGCTGATACAATGACATGAATACAATAAAAACTTGCAGATTTTATTTAAAGGGACTCTGTAACAAATATGTCATTGTGTTTTCTACTATCCTACATGTTCCTAAACCTATTAGAATGTGCTCTGGCTTACTGCAGCACTTTATACTATCACCATCTCTGTAATAAATCAGCTTATCTTTCCCCTGTCAGACTTGTCGGCCTGTGTCTGGAAGGCTGCCAACTCTTCAGTGTGATCTGCTATGCATGCCCCCACTGCAGGCCCCCTCTATGCACACTCCCGTGTGTGTGTGTGTGTGTGTGTGTGTGTGTGTTATTTACATAAGCCAGCTTTTCTCTGCTCTCTTATCTTTTACAAGCTGGATAAATCCTCTGTTCACATACTGATGAGTCACATACTGCAGAATTACAGACAACCGGGCAGAAACAATCAGCTTGTAACTCTTCAGTGAGCTGCAGCGGGAAACACACAAATGATCTCTTGAGATTCAAAAGGAAGGCTGTATACAGCCTGATTGTGTATGGATGTATTTTCTATGTGTAGACATACTGTACATCAACCTACTTCCTGTTTTGGTGGCCATTTTGTTTGTTTACAAACAAACTTTTTAAAACTGTTTTTGACTACTTTTAATGCGGCGAGGAGCGACGAAATTGTGACAGAGGGGAATAGGAGATGTCCGCTAACACACTGGTATGTTTACTTTTGTGCGATTTTTAACAATACAGATTCTCTTTAAGTATTTATATAGCGCCAACATATTACGCAGCACTGTACAGAGTATATTGTCTCGTCACTAACTGTCCCTCAGAGGGGCTCACAATCTAGTCCCTGTCATAATCATACAGTATGTCTATGTATGTATCATGTAGTGTATGTATCGTCATCTAGGGCCAATTTTATGGGGAAGCCAATTAACTTATCTGTATGTTTTTGGGATGTGGGAGGAAACCGGAGTGCCCGGGGGAAACCCACGCAGACACAAAACTCTGTTGCCGATTCATGCAGCAAAATGCAATCAGAGGGCAATTGGCACTTTTGGCAGTGTTCCATTGACATGACAAATGATGACACACTGAGACATTCCATTGCCATGGCAGTATGGCAGATACTGTAATGCAATAAGGCTGGCTTTTCACAACATATGAATGCTGTAGAGGTGGCCAAAAGGTGTTATGCTGTCCATCCATTGTAGCAGTGTATGCAAGGGAGTGGCATGACACAGTGCTGTGCATAAAAAGCAGACCAGACAAATTTGGGATCAAGTTCTGGATGGCCACGGATTTGGAGACCAAATATGTCTGCAATGCATCTCCTTACTTGGGAAAGGACCCCAGTCGTCAGAAGGGAGAGAGGCTGGCAGAGAACGTGGTCATGAATAGAGTTGGGCCGAACGGTTCGCCTGCGAACGGTTCCATGCGAACTTCAGTGGTTCGCGTTCGCGTCCCGCAGGCGAACCTTTGCGGAAGTTCGGTTCGCCCCATAATGCACATGGAGGGTCAACTTTGACCCTCTACATCACAGTCAGCAGGCCCAGTGTAGCCAATTAGGCTACACTAGCCCCTGGAGCCCCACCCCCCCTTATATAAGGCAGGCAGCGGCGGCCATTACGGCCACTCGTGTGCCTGCATTAGTCAGAGTAGGGCGAGCTGCTGCAGACTGTCTCTCAGGGAAAGATTAGTTAGGCTTAGCTTGTTCCTGTCTGGCTGCATACCTGTTCTGTGAACCCACCACTGCATACCTGTGCTGTGAACCCACCACTGCATACCTGTGCTGTGAACCCACCACTGCATACCTGTGCTGTGAACCCACCACTGCATACCTGTGCTGTGAACCCACCACTGCATACCTGTTCTGTTCAGTGGACCCGCCACTGCATACCTGTTCTGTTTAGTGAACCGCCACTGTATACCTGTTCTGTTTAGTGAACCCGCCACTGCATACCTGTTCTGTTCAGTGGACCCACCGCATCAGTGCGCATACCTGTGCAGTTAAGTGAACCCGCCACTGCATACCTGTTCTGTTCAGTGGACCCGCCACTGCATACCTGTTCTGTTTAGTGAACCCGCCACTGCATACCTGTTCTGTTCAGTGAACCCACCGCATCAGTGCGCATACCTGTGCAGTTAAGTGAACCCGCCACTGCATACCTGTTCTGTTCAGTGAACCGCCACTGTATACCTGTTCTGTTTAGTGAACCCGCCACTGCATACCTGTTCTGTTCAGTGGACCCGCCACTGCATACCTGTTCTGTTCAGTGAACCCACCGCATCAGTGCGCATACCTGTGCAGTTAAGTGAACCCGCCACTGCATACCTGTTCTGTTCAGTGGACCCGCCACTGCATACCTGTTCTGTTTAGTGAACCCGCCACTGCATACCTGTTCTGTTCAGTGGACCCGCCACTGCATACCTGTTCTGTTTAGTGAACCCACCACTGCATACCTGTTCTGTTCAGTGGACCCGCCACTGTATACCTGTTCATTGAACCCACCACTGCATACCTGTGCTGTGAACCCACCACTGCATACCTGTGCTGTGAACCCACCACTGCATACCTGTGCTGTGAACCCACCACTGCATACCTGTTCTGTTCAGTGGACCCGCCACTGCATACCTGTTCTGTTTAGTGAACCGCCACTGTATACCTGTTCTGTTTAGTGAACCCGCCACTGCATACCTGTTCTGTTCAGTGGACCCACCGCATCAGTGCGCATACCTGTGCAGTTAAGTGAACCCGCCACTGCATACCTGTTCTGTTCAGTGAACCGCCACTGTATACCTGTTCTGTTCAGTGAACCCGCCACTGCATACCTGTTCTGTTCAGTGGACCCGCCACTGCATACCTGTTCTGTGAACCCGCCACTGTATACCTGTTCTGTTCAGTGAACCCACCGCATCAGTGCGCATACCTGTGCAGTTAAGTGAACCCACCTACCTACGTGAGTGCACGCAGTGTGATATACCACTCCGTGCATACCCGATATGGACAAAACAGGTAGAGGAAGAGGTAGTGGCAGAGCCAGAGGAAGGCCACCCGGCAGGTCTGCGCGAGGTCGTGTAAATGTAATTTCGTGTGGACCTGGCCCACAGTACAGTGCTCGGAAGAAGGCACGTCCCATCACCTCCCAAGATTGTCAGGACGTGGTTGAGTATTTAGCGACACAGAACACCTCATCTTGCTCAGCCACCAGTGCTACTACTAGCACCACTTCCGCTGCATTTGACACTTCGCAAGAATTATTTAGTGGTGAAATCACTGATGCACAGCCATTGTTGTTACAGCCAGATGAATTTTCACCAGCTCATATGTCTGAGTTACGCGGCAACATTATGGATGTAACGTGTAAGGAGGATGAAGGACCTACTGATGTTGGTGCATGTTTGGATTTGTCTGAGGCAAGCGAAGCTGGGCAGGATGATAACGATGATGACGATGATAGGGATCCTCTGTATGTACCCAATAGAGGAGATGAAGAGGGGGACAGTTCAGAGGGGGAGTCAGAGAGTAGGAGGAGGAGAGAAGTTGCTGAAAGAAGCTGGGGCAGCTCTTCGTCAGAAACAGCTGGTGGCAGTGTCCGGCACCATGTATTGCCACCTATGTACAGCCAGCCAACTTGCCCTTCAGCATCAGCTGCTGAGGTCCCCATAGTGCCCACATCCCAGGGTGGCTCAGCGGTGTGGAAATTTTTTAATGTGTGTGCCTCAGATCGGACCAAAGCCATCTGTTCGCTCTGCCAACAAAAATTGAGCCGTGGAAAGGCCAACACTCACGTAGGGACAAGTGCCTTACGAAGGCACCTGGAGAAAAGGCACAAACAGCAATGGGATGGCCACCTGAGCAAAAGCAGCAGCAGCACACAAAAGCAAAGCCACCCTCCTTCTCCTCTTCCTCCTCCATCAGGTGCATTATCTGCTTCTGCCGCTTTCTCCCTTCCACCTTCACAGGCACCCTCCTCCACTCCGCCTCTGCCCTTGAGCGGTTCCTGCTCCTCTGCCCACAGCAGCAGTCAGGTGTCCGTGAAGGAAATGTTTGAGCGGAAGAAGCCAATTTCGGCCAGTCACCCCCTTGCCCGGCGTCTGACAGCTGGCGTGGCGGAACTGTTAGCTCGGCAGCTGTTACCATACCGGCTGGTGGACTCTGAGGCCTTCCGTAAATTTGTGGCCATCGGAACACCACAGTGGAAGATGCCAGGCCGCACTTATTTTTCGAGAAAGGCCATACCCCAACTGCACCGTGAAGTTGAGAGGCAAGTGGTGTCATCTCTTGCGAAGAGCGTTGGGTCAAGGGTACACCTGACCACGGATGCCTGGTCTGCCAAGCACGGGCAGGGCCGCTACATTACCTACACAGCCCATTGGGTGAACCTGGTGGTGAACGATGGCAAGTAGGGCGCAGCGGACCAAATTGTGACACCTCCACGGCTTGCAGGCAGGCCTCCTGCCACCTCCTCTCCTCCTGCTACATGCTCTTCGCTGTCCTCCTCCTCCTTGGCTGAGTGGCAGTTCTCCTCTCCAGCTACACAGCCCCAGCTCCGCAGGGCCTATGCTGCATGCCAGGTACGACGGTGTCACGCCATCTTAGACATGGCTTGTCTCAAAGCGGAGAGTCACACTGGAGCAGCTCTCCTGGCTGTTCTTAAGAAACAGGTGGATGAGTGGCTGACCCCGCACCACCTGGAGATAGGCAACGTGGTGTGCGACAACGGCAGCAATCTGCTTGCCGCTTTGCATATGGGGAAGCTGACACACATACCCTGCATGGCACATGTCATGAATCTAGTGGTTCAAAGATTTGTGGCAAAGTACCCTGGCTTAGCGAATGTCCTGAAGCAGGCCAGGAAGTTCTGTGGGCATTTGAGGCGGTCTTACACAGCCATGGCACGCTTTGCGGAAATTCAGCGCAAAAACAACATGCCGGTGAGACGCCTCATTTGCGATAGCCCGACTCGCTGGAACTCGACCCTGCTCATGTTCTCCCGCCTGCTAGAACAGAAGAAAGCCGTGACCCACTACCTCTACAACTACAGTAGAATGAAACAGTCTGGGAAGATGGGGATGTTCTGGCCCGACAACTGGACACTGATGGAGAATGCATGCAGGCTCATGCGGCCGTTTGAGGAGGTGACCAACCTGGTGAGCCGCAGTGAGGGCACCATCAGCGACTTAATTCCCTACGCTTACTTCTTGGAGCGTGCTGTGCGTAGAGTGGCGGATGAAGCTGTGAATGAGCGTGACCAGGAACCGTTACGGCAGGAACAGACATGGGACCAATTTTCATCAGACCCAGCTGTTTCCTCAACACCTGCGGCAGCACAGAGGGGGGAGGAGGAGGAAGAAGAGAAGTCGTGTGCAGAAGACGAATCAGACTCAGAGGATGATGAGCAAGGTGTTTCTTTGGGGGAGGAGGAGGAGGAGGGGACAGCGGCAGGAGAACAACCTCAGCAGGCATCGCAAGGGGCTTGTGCTGCTCAACCTTCCCGTGGTATTGTTCGCGGCTGGGGGGAGGAGGTTGACTTACCTGACGTCACTGAGGAAGAGCAAGAGGAGATGGAGGGTACTGGATCCGACTTTGTGCAGATGTCGTCTTTTATGCTGTCCTGCCTGTTGAGGGACCCCTGTATAAAAAACCTCAAGGGGAATGAGCTGTACTGGGTGGCCACACTACTAGACCCTCGGTACAGGCACAAAGTGGCGGACCTGTTACCAACTCACCGGAAGGTGGAAAGGATGCAGCACATGCAGAACCAGCTGTCAACTATGCTTTACAATGCCTTTAAGGGTGATGTGACGGCACAACGCCAGCAAGGTACCACTGCCACTAATCCTGCTCCCGTGTCCACGCAGTCAAAGACAGGACGCTCCAGCGATCTCATGGTGATGTCGGACATGCGGACGTTCTTTAGTCCAACGCCTCGCCGTAGCCCTTCCGGATCCACCCTCCACCAACGCCTGGAACGGCAGGTAGCCGACTACCTGGCCTTAAGTGTGGATGTAGACACTGCTGTGAACAGCGATGAGGAACCCTTGAACTACTGGGTGCGCAGGCTTGACCTGTGGCCAGAGCTTTCCCAATTTGCCATCCAACTTCTCTCCTGCCCTGCCGCAAGCGTCCTCTCAGAAAGGACCTTCAGCGCAGCAGGAGGCATTGTCACAGAGAAGAGAAGTCGCCTAAGTCACAAAAGTGTTAAGTACCTCACCTTTATCAAAATGAATGAGGCATGGATCCCGGAGGGCTGCTGCCCGCCCCAAGACTAAGTCAGTCCCCGCACATACAGCATCTCTGCCTGCACGCCGTGTGACTGGCTGCCTGGCCTGCCCCAAGAAGACTAAGTCGCTCCCAGTCCCTCCACACAGCATGTCTGCCTGCAGGCCGCTTGACTACCTTCTCCGCCACCACCAACAGGGTCCGGGACTCCAGGCGGATTGCTGAATTTTTTAGGCCGCTGCTAGCAGCGGCCGCTGTAATAATTTTTCGGGTGCGTGTACATGACTGCCTAATTTTTCTGGCTGCACTGCGGGCAGCTGCAACAACAAAAGAAAAGGCATGTACATGCGCCCATTCCCCTTCGTGATCATTACCTTGCCGTGGTGAAGGGGCTTGCGTATCACAATGGAGCAATGACCGGCGCCTAGATGAGTGTCTCGGGGGGCACACCCACGATAATAAGGTCGTTGCCTCATTGTGGTCAGACCAAATTTGATCAGCTGGACAGTCACTGTTCTGTCATTCAGCTACATCAGCCAGGTGACCATATGGGCTGTAAAGCCACCAAAACCTGCACTCTCGCCATGGTGCGCACCAGTAAAGCACGGCCGTCACTACACAAACAGCTGTTTGCGGTGCGTTACACGATGAGTTTGGTGTGTCAGTGTGAAGCAGTACCTTAATTACACTACCTGATTGATGTATACACATGCAAGATGTTTGAAAGCACTTTAGGCCTGTCATTTAGCATTCAATGTGATTTCTGCCCTTAAAACGCTGCTTTGCGTCAAATCCAGATTTTTCCCGGGGACTTTTGGCATGCATCCCACTCCGCCATCCCCCCCTCCAGGTGTTAGACCCCTTGAAACATCTTTTCCATCACTTTTGTGGCCAGCATAATTATTATTTTTTTCAAAGTTCGCATCCCCATTGAAGTCTATTGCGGTTCGCGAACTTTAACGCGAACCGAACCTTTCGCGAAAGTTCGCGAACCGAAAATCGGAGGTTCGGCCCAACTCTAGTCATGAATCTGATGGAGCCATTTTTGGATGATGGGAGAAATGTCACGACGGACAATTTCTTTACTTCACTGTCACTGTCGCACAGACTGCTGCAGTGCAAAACAACGCTATTGGGCACGGTAAATAAAGTCCGGTGTAAACTTCCTCAGCTTGCAAAAGACACTGCACAGCGAGAGGTATTCTCCACTTCAGTGCTTAGAAGTGGCAGTGTCTCCTTGACAATTTATGCACCTAAAATAACCAAGACTGTGTGTGTTCTAAGTTCCATGCACCAAGACGTGACGATCGGTGACGGCAGAAAGAGGAAACCCAACACGATAACAGACTATAAGCACATGAAGGTATGTGAATGTGTGTATAATTTTACCATGGCCGTTTCTAGGGCCGTGCAGGCGCCCTGAGCGCTGTTGGGAGGGGAGGCGCTGTGATGGAGGGGGGAGCCGGAGCTGCGGGGAGGGCAGCCCAACCTCTCCCTCCCTTCCTCTCCCAGGCCGCCCTCCGTGCTCCCCCCTCGGACTGCAAAGCAATGGGCAGGGAAGCGCTATACAAAACGACTCACCTCCCTGGTTCCAATCGCTGCTCTCTCGCCGCCAGTCTCCTCTCTGCACAGAGTAGACGCTGATACACACACAGGAAGCAGCGTGTGTATCAGCGTCTATGCAGAGAGGAGAATGGCGGCGAGTGAGTAGCGATTGGAACCAGGGAGGTGAGTAGTTTTGTATAGCGCTTCCCTGCCCATTGCTTTGCAGTCTAAGGGGGGAGCACGGAGGGCGGCTGGGGAGAGGAAGGGAGGGAGAGGTTGGGCTGCCCTCCCCGCGGCTGCGGCTCCCCCCTCCATCATGGGGGGCACCTACCTAACCTATACTGGGGCAGCTACCTATCTAACCTATCCTGGGGGGCACCTACATATCTAACCTATCCTGGGGGGCACCTACCTATCTAACCTGGATGGCAGCTACCTAATCTAACCTATACTGAGGGGGCACCTACCTATCTAACCTATACTGGGGGGCAGCTACCTATCTAACCTATAGTGGGAACATTAACTTATCTAACCTGTATTGGGGGCACCTACCTACCTACCTAGCTAGCTAACCTATACAGGTGACAACTATACTGGTTACCTATATTGGAGGCACCTACCTAACTAACCTATACTGGGAGCATCTACCTATCTAACCTATGCTGGGGGCAACTATTCTGGCTACCTATATTAGAGGCACCCACCTAGCTAACTTGTACTGGGGGCACCTACCTATCTAACTTATACCGGGGGTGCCTGCCTATCTAACCTATACTGGGGGCAACTATACTGGCTACCTATACTGGAGGCACCTACCTGGCTAACCTATACTGGAGGCAACTATACTGGCTCACCTATGCCTGGCTACCTATACTGGGGGACCTATAGCTGGCTACCTATACTGGGGTACCTATTCTGGGCTACCTATACTGGGGGAATC
Source organism: Hyperolius riggenbachi (assembly GCF_040937935.1). Classification (NCBI taxonomy): domain Eukaryota; kingdom Metazoa; phylum Chordata; class Amphibia; order Anura; family Hyperoliidae; genus Hyperolius; species Hyperolius riggenbachi. The sequence goes on along the minus strand of NC_090656.1, from coordinate 51,627,509 downwards.
TATACTGTGTGCAACTAGACCTGGCTAACCTATACTGCGGGCACCCATACCTTGCTTTGGGGGGGCACAATTTTTACACCCTCACCCTGGGTGCATTTTAGCCTAGAAACTGCACTGAATTTTACAGTGCTCAGTGGCATCGCTAGCGCTATTTTGGGGGGCCCATGCCCCAAAATTTTCTGGGGTGCCCCCAATCTATTTCCAGGGGTGCCCCGACCAGTTAGAGCGGGCGCTAGCATCTAGCGGACACCGCTGATATGCGGAAGTGACATCACTTCTGCATATTTGCGCCCGGCGCCCACTCTAACTGGTCAGGTCGCTGCTGGCTGCGAGGTGAGGGGGCGCCTGTCACTCACTATCTAACCTGGGGTCCCTGCTGTCACTCACTATCTAACGGGGGTCCTTGCTGTCACTCACTACCTAACAGGGGTCCCTGCTGTCACTCACTACCTAACTGGGGGACCCTGCTGTCACTACCTAACTTGTACACACATGCAATTTTGATTAGCCAATTTTAGCTCTGTTCATCAAATTCATTGTCTGTTTGCCCACTTACTGCATGGGGGTGGTAAAATTGGTCAGTGATTGACCAATCAAAATTGTATGTGCGTATACATCTTTGATCTATGCCCAGAGGTGGCCTTAGAGTACGCGGGGCCTGGGGAGAGTGTCATATGCGGGGCCTAGAGACATATGCCATTGCGGATTGCTGATCAGGTGGCCAGGGGGGGGGGGGGGGAACGCACAGGTGCCCCCGATCTCCAAGGACCCAAGGAACGCCCCTGCCAGTGCTACAATGTTTTCTGATGTGTACTATACAGGCCTATAGAAAAAAAGCACATATACTCATGTCTCTCTCTCTCTGCTTTTACAGTGTGGTGTAGACGAGTTGGACCAAATGGCACGGATGTATTCCGTAAGAGCAGCAACACGCAGGTGGCCAGTAGCAGTTTTTTACAATATGCTGGACCTGGCGGCGGTGAATGCCTACATTTTGTACAAGGCATGTACAGGGTGGACAGGCAAAAGAACATTGTTTCTGAGTCTTCTAGCTAAGGAACTCCGTTGCCGATTCATGCAGCACAAGGAAATATTGGCACAAAGGCGGGCTGCTGAAGCTGTTGCAGCTGCTGTGCCAGGGACTGTACAGACAACACAGTGCCAGGCGCAAGAGAGCTGTGCAACATGTCAAAAATTCACCTGTGCCAAATGCAGGGACGATGGACACTGGGTCTGCAAACGCTGTAAACTCTGTAAAATTTGAAACACTGAAAAATAAAACAGAATTTTTGGTTTTGCGCGATCGTGAATTTTCACGTGAAGCGATAACGTTTTTGCGCGCAAACTAGAATTTTCGTGCGAAACCAATATCTATAAACGTTATCGATACACACCAAGCCGCTCACTCCGCTCCTCCAATGAACTTCGCCTGACCGTCCCCCGCATCACCCAGTCCCATGCACGCCTCCAGGACTTCTCAAGAGCCGCTCCAACACTATGGAACTCCCTACCTCCACCCATAAGGGCAGCCCCCTCCTTCAACACCTTCAAGAAGGCCCTCAAAACTCACCTTTTCACTCTGGCCTAGCACCCCTCACAATTGCTCTAAACCCACAGCTGAACTCTGGTCCCCTACCTCTCGTGTCCCTACCTCTCCCTCTAGATTGTAAGCCTTTGGGCAGGGTCCTCCTCCTTTTGTGTTCTACCTGATCATGCACCTCAATTACTGTGAACCCATGCTATGCATTTGAGTGAACCTAACTTGCCTAATCTCCATGCTCCCATCCAGTGAATAAGCATTACCTTGTACTCATACTGTTCTGTGTGATCTGGTTTGCATGTATTCCTGTATTGTCTTATTGCTGTATGTCACCCCTAAATATTGTCTGTAACCTAAATTAATGTCCAGCGCTGCGTAATATGTTGGCGCCTTATACATACAATTAATAATAATAATACCTCTCACTGTGCAGTGTCTTTTGCAAGCTGAGGGAGTTCACACCGGACTTTACTCACCGTGTCCAATAGCATTGTTTTGCGCTGCAGCAGTCTGTGCGACAGTGACAGTGAAGTAAAGAAATTGTCCGTCCTGGGTTTATATAAATATCATATGTATTATGGCTATGACAAACCTTAGCAGACTCCCATCCAGTGAATGATTATGCATTACCTTGTACTCATACACAAAGGACAGAATTCTCTGGTTGTGGGGGATGGGAAGTGGGCAGATAGAGTAACTCAGATCCAAGGTGATTTAGTTCAGGTAAACAAATGGAAATTTGCGTGTTTTCAGAACAAAAGAAAGAGAACAATGGAGTTGATAGCATGTTAAAAAACTCAGCAGGGGTGCTACTAGGTGTGAGCTCCAGGGAATTTACACAGATCTGCGCAGCTTTGGTAAATCTAGTGTTAAGTGATGCAGGGGCTGCAGCCTTGTCATAACAAGGAAAACTACAAACCATAAATATGGCAAAACCGAAGTGATGCAGGGGTTGCAGGAACCACACACACATATGGATGCAGGGCTAGCATTGCTATAATTAGCAACACATACAGAGGTAATGTTAATGCATTTAAAGACTTCATAGCGATACAACATTATGTATTTTGCACAGTGATGCGACGATTGTGCCTCATTGTTTATGCACTATTTAGGAGCCACTGGATTCATGTGACACAACTGAAGTGATGTACAACTGAAGTAATGCATAACTGAAGTGATGCAGGGGCTGCAGCCTTGTTATAGCAGGAAAAACCACAAACTATAAATGTGGCACAACCGAAGTGATGCAGGGGCTGTAGCCTTTTTATAGCAGGGAAAACCACAAACCATAAATGTGGCACAACCGAAGTGATGCAGGGGCTGTAGCCTTTTTATAGCAGGGAAAACCACAAACCATAAATGTGGCACAACCGAAGTGATGCAGGGGCTGCAGATGAGTGGCTAAGTGACATCACAGGATGTGATGTCACGGACCAGGAAATCACTTGCCCAGAATTTCACTTGAATACATAGGTTATGCCCTGTATCTGGCACAGCCTGCTATGGAGGTATGGAAGGAACAGGGATACATGTATAAGGAGGGGAGGACCTGGAGTGTTGGGGGTGGAAATATTGAGACCTATTTAAGTAGGCAAAACGGCCGCACATTCGGCTCTGACTGGGGCTGTATGCTGGGGGAATTTATGTTGGATGATGGGGGGATGACTATTGTAAATATATTGTAAATAATTTGTGCACTATATGTACTCCTGACAACGCTCCGCTTTAGGGGCGAAACGATCGTTGAGTGGCAGCCTATTGGTACTTCTATGTCTCACCTACACACTCTCGGTTCAAGTCAATACCCAGCTACCTTCTATGAAGATGTATTAATACCTGACCCCTATGGGGTTTATAATTGATCTAATAGTATAAGTGGCAGACTTTACCCACATAATATACCTCCCCTAGTGGGCAGGTGTTTTTTATATATGTAAACAGTCAAGAAAATCGGCTTCTTTTGGTCAAGCACACTGCCCATCAGGATATTTCTGATGCAAACATATGCGAGATAGCTACACCCCATACATACTGTTGGGGGGGATCAGCAAAGACCCTCACTATAGTGTTGCAGTTAATTGATGGAACATTGTGCTGCATATTTATGCAAACCAAATGACTGTTAAATTGGTCTACAGGTATTGTGAAGCAAACTCTCCTGTTGATAACAGAGCAAGCAGACAGCTTGTATATGGAGTAATACAGGAGGAAAGGGCTAATTTAATCTCCTTTGTTTGTGTACATAAACGGTCAGGCCTTTGAAGGCAAAGTGTTTTATTGTTTATTTACCTGTACAATTTATTCGGTAGTGTGCTAGATAGGCAAGCTGCTCTGCATCTCCACCCCTCAGCCTGTGACAACTCCCCTCCCCTCTCCTCCTCTCCTCTCCTCTCTGCCCCCTTGCTTCTGGAATCTCGTGCATGCTTCAGCAAAAGCCTCCTCCTCCCCAGGCTGAGCTTCCATGAGCACTTGCAGCATGGGACTCAGAATGCCTAGGCGTTGGAGGAGCTGGGTGCGTGGATGCATTAATTTACATGCAATTAGGTAATACATTAAGTAAAAAAAAAGCATTTGGTGGGGAAGAATGCCCAATAGACTGCAAATAAGGGACAGTAGAAGAAAGGCTTAAAAACAAGAAGAGAATCGAGAGCCCAATATGGTGCAGTATTGTTAGGTAAAATGAAGAGTTCAATACAATTTTATGTGTATATACTCACAAACACGGGTTACCCATAGGCAACCCCTTTAAATGCAGGTGGGGAGCATTAGGACCTGACCCCACTCAGGTTAAGAAGTCGCTCTCTGTAGATAGTAGATGGGGATGCACCCCTCCACCCAGGGTGGACTAGAAGATCAGCAAAAGCTCGGTATACAGAGGCGCCAGAGTAGAGTAAACCGTTTTAAAAACCGTTTAAAAGCAGAGGGGGATGTTAGGGTGGTCTTACCTCACTCTTACAAAAAAGAAAACTCACTCGAGTCTCAATAAAACAGAATTGACAAATAATTTATTCAACTCCACAAATGCAACGCGTTTCGCGGGCGTGACCCCGCTTCCTCAGGCAAAAATGGGAGCACAACTGGAATAAAAACAAAAATGTACACACAATAACTACCCACAGAATTGCAACAATCAGCGCAGCAGATAATTGGTAGAAAGCACATAAAATAATTGCTACATAAAGCATTGCTGCAAAAAAAAAAAAAAAAATTACGGCCCACATAAACACAGGGCCATGCAAACAAGCTTAGATGTCAGAAATCAAATAGCTAAGGCTTAATGCTCACAGATTAGAGGTTTCATATTATATGTCTCAAAGTGAAACAGTTAAATGGTAGAGCTGGGTATAGGGCACGGTCTATTCCCAGACAGCATATAAAGCTTTATATGGACACAAAAGGAATTAATATAAACTGCAAGCATAAAGTATATGATAACTTACCTCAGTGGGTCAAGCAGTAGGTTTGAGCGCCTCTGTGTCACTATGAAGTGAGGCTTGCTTTAAATAGGGAGAAAGGTTAAACTGACAGGACTGAAGTCCAATCAGGAAGTGTTTGGTGACAGGAAGTGTTTAGTAACAGGAAGTGTGACTAAGGTCGCACAGGAAGTGAGCGCTTCCAGTGGGATAGTTATGGGATACCCAGCAGTGGCTGGAATATGGGATAGCCAGTAATGGCTGGATAGTGTAATGGTCAAGGGCTCTGCCAACGACACAGGCGACCCAGGTTCAAAACCCGGCTCCGCCAGTTCAGCAAGTCAGCATGTAATTCAGTGATATGGTAATAAGAGAGACTGTGCATGTGCGGAAACCCAAAGACAGGGGAAAATAGCTTTCTTTTGGGCAGATAGCTTTGTTGTCTAGCTGCCCAAAAGAAAGCTATTTTCCCCTGTCTTTGGGTTTCCGCACATGCACAGTCTCTCTTATTACCATATCACTGAATTACATGCTGACTTGCTGAACTGGCGGAGCCGGGTTTTGAACCTGGGTCACCTGTGTCGTAGGCAGAGCCCTTGACCATTACACTATCCAGCCATTACTGGCTATCTCATATTCCAGCCACTACTGGGTATCCCATAACTATCCCACTGGAAGCGCTCACTTTCTGTGCGACCTTAGTCACACTTCCTGTTACTAAACACTTCCTGTTACCAAACACTTCCTGATTGGACTTCAGTCCTGTCAGTTTAACCTTTCTCCCTATTTAAAGCAAGCCTCACTTCATAATGACACAGAGGCGCTCAAACCTACTGCTTGACCCACTGAGGTAAGTTATCATATACTTTATGCTTGCAGTTTATATTAATTCCTTTTATGTCCATATAAAGCTTTATATGCTGTCTGGGAATAGACCGTGCCCTATACCCAGCTCTACCATTTAACTGTTTCACTTTGAGACATATAATATGAAACCTCTAATCTGTGAGCATTAAGCCTTAGCTATTTGATTTCTGACATCTAAGCTTGTTTGCATGGCCCTGTGTTTATGTGGGCCATAATTTTTTTTTTTTTTGCAGCAATGCTTTATATAGCAATTATTTTATGTGCTTTCTACCAATTATCTGCTGCGCCGATTGTTGCAATTCTGTGGGTAGTTATTGTGTGTACATTTTTGTTTTTATTCCAGTTGTGCTCCCATTTTTGCCTGAGGAAGCGGGGTCACGCCCGCGAAACGCGTTGCATTTGTGGAGTTGAATAAATTATTTGTCAATTCTGTTTTATTGAGACTCGAGTGAGTTTTCTTTTTTGTAAGAGGGAGGTAAGTCCACCCTAACATCCCCCTCTGCTTTTAAACGGTTTTTAAAACGGTTTACTCTACTCTGGCGCCTCTGTATACCGAGCTTTTGCTAAAAGAAAGGCATTAAAAGTTTGTCTTGGAACCACTTTAAGAAATGTGCCCTTGGTGTAATTAACTATCGCAAGAAGTCGCTCTGCGCCGTGACTCTAGGCAGACATGCACGGTCCACTATAGCCTTTATAGACTAAGGAGGCGGGTGTGAGGTGTGTCAGCTGACGTAGGAGTCAGCTGACACTGGCTCCCGCAGGAGCGCTGCTGATTGGCTGGAAGTTCCGGGGTTGTGGTTATGTACTTTACCTTGGTATTTAAGTCCTGACTTGACAGTTGTCCAGTGTCCATTATAGCTATCAGTTTGCTGAGTGCTGGGCCTTGCCTTACTGCTGTGCCTAGTCAGCTAGCTTTCAGAGATATATATATATATATATATATATATATATATATATATATATATATATAATATATATATATATATTCTGTGTATGACCCGGCTTGCCCCTCTCTTTGATTTTGACTCATCCTTCTTGTACTGCAGTCATCTGATACTAGTTATGATCTCGGTGTGTTAAACTACTCTGACTCTGCCTTATCCACGGTACCTCAATTTCTGATAGTGTATGACCTTTGGCTATTCCTGACTTCCCGATATCTCTTTATTCTAAGTATCTAGTGTTCAGGCGTTACATTATAACGGACCTAAAAAATTACTATCATGGAGGAATAACAATGGCAGGTTCAGCTTCTTGCGACAGCGGTGAATCAACTCAAAACAACAGTTGCTGCTCAGCAAGATCAGTTGACACAGTTGCTAAACACACCTCAACCTGAGCACTCAGCAGGTCGTAGAGAGCAGTTTGTAGTTCTTCCTCTCATGGAACCTAAGATGCCACTGCTAGAAAAATTCTCTGGTTCCAGATCTGATTTCAGTAATTTTATGAATCGATGCTTGACATACTTTGAGGATAGACCAAGGTCATCTGGTTCTGAATCCCAGAAAATATCCTTCATTAAGACTCTCTTACAAGGCGACTCTCAAACTTGGGCTTATGGGTTATTCCCCGATCACGAAGCTCTGTCATCTGTTCTTTAAGGTTATGGCTGTGATTTATGCCAATCCAAACGTGTCTGCTACCGCAGTTTGTATACTTTACGAACTCCGGCAGGGCCGTCATACTGTGAAGGATTACGCCGCTGAATTTAGGCGTTAGTCAGTTTCTTACAAGTGGGGGGAGGCTACACTCCTTGATCAATTTCTATTTGGTTTGGCAGACTCTGTAAACGATGGCCTGGTTAGTCACCCTGAGCCAAAAACTCTTGAGGAAGCTATTGATTTGGCTATTCGTGTTGATAGGCAAATTAGATATTGCCATCATGGTGGTGCTCATTCATCTTCCACGCCTGCTCCTCATTCTATTAGTGCTGCTACATCCTCTGGTGAGGAACCCATGCAGTTGGGGTATTCCAGATTATCTCCCTCTGAGAAACTCAGAAGACGTCATGAGGGGTTGTGTATGTATTGTGGTGAAAAGGGGCATTTTGTTCTGAATTGCTCAGCAAAGAGGAAGGCAGAAAACTTCCGCGTCTAGGTGTAGTTGTGGAGTCTCACCTGGGTGAGCAGATTCTTCCCCTTAAAGTAAAAAAAAATATTACTGCCAGTAACTATCCTGTGGAATAATCTGTCAAGCACTGCTCAGGCCTTTGTAGACTCTGAGGCAGCGGGTAACTTTATTGATTCAGAGTTTGCTGCAAGTTTAGGAATTCCAACCTTACCTTTGTTAAACAAGCTTTATGTTACTGCCGTTGACAATTATCCTCTTCAGAGTGACCAACCCATTGCTATTACTCCTGAAGTTTCTCTACAGATTGGAGTTTTGCATTTTGAGAAACTGCAGTTTTTCATTCTCAGAATGCCTTCTAGTCCCTTGGTTTTAGGTCTTCCGTGGTTGAAGACACACAATCCACACATTGATTGGTCAACTTAGCAATTGGTATTCTCAGTGTTCTGAGAAGTGTTTAAAAAAAATTCCACTACACAACATGGAGATTGTGTCTGACAAATTACCGTATCCTTATAAATCTTTTGCTGATGTTTTTTCTCCTCAGTCTGCTGACAAATTGCCTCCTCACAGACTCTATGACTGTCCTATTGATTTGCTGCCAGGAACTATGCCTTCCCGGGCATAGTATATCCCATGCTAGTATAAATGTAGGTGTTGTGGTTGGTTTCATTATACACCTGATGAAGAACCGTGATGGTTCGTAACATGTAGTGTTGCTCCACTATCAATATATGCTTTAATTAGCAAGCCCTTTGTGTGCCGCCTCTTTACTATTTCTGTACTTGTATGCTCAAGTGGGTGACCTGAGCGAGGCGAAGCACCGGCAACGCAGGGAACGTTTTCCGTGCTGGGTTCCTGAACCGTGACCTATCCTTCATACATTTATATAACTAATCTGGCCCTGAAAAACAGGCTACAAAAGAGTATATTAAAGAGAACCTTGACAAGGGGTTTATTTTACCATCTACTTCCCCAGCTGGGGCAGGTCTTTTCTTTTTAGAAAAAAAGATGGTGGATTATGTCCGTGCATAGATTACAGGAGCTTGAATAAGATTACTGTAAAAAACATATCCGTTACCTCTTATTGATGATTTGTTTTCTCAGGTATCTGGCGCAAGAATTTTCAGTAAATTGGACTTGAGGGGAGCATATAATTTGATCAGGATATGTCAAGGTAATGAATGGAAGACAGCTTTTAACACCCAGGATGAACATTACGAGTATCTCATAATGCCCTTTAGCCTTTTGGCCTATGTAATGCTCCATCCGTCTTTCAAGACTTTGTGAATGATGTATTCAGGGATGTTCTAGGCAAATTTGTTTTGGTTTCTTTGGACAATATTTTGATCTACTCTAACTCATTATCAGAACATCTGGAACACATTAAATGGGTTCTGCAGAGGCTAGGAAAGAATTCCCTGTTTGCTAAACTAGAAAAATGCCTTTTTGAGGTTACTCAGGTACCATTTTTGGGGTATATAATTTCTGACTCTGGTCTGTCTATGGATAAGAAAAAAGTATCTGCAGTTTTGGATTGGCCACAACCCGGAGATCTTAAGGCCTTGCAACGTTTTCTAGGGTTCGCTAATTACTATCGCAAATTTATCAGGAAGATGGAGAACCTTGGTGGCACCTTTCACAGATCTGACCAAGAAAGGAGCTCAGCTGATCCTTCTAATTGGCCAGTTTTGGCCCTGCAAAGCCTTTGCCACACTTTTTGTTCCGCTCCCATATTAACGCACCCTAATGTCTCTTTGCCTTTCTGTGTAGAAGTTGATGCATCTGAATTGGGAGTGGGGGCAGTTCTCTCACAATATTCGGGTCAGCCAGAACGGTTGCAACCCTGTGCTTTTTTTTCTAAAAAGTTTTCACCGGCAGAGCATAATTATGACATAGGGAACAGGGAACTTTTGGCTGTCAAGATGGCTTTTGAAGAATGGAGGCATTGGTTGAAGGGCGCTGAACATCCTGTCACTGTTTACACCGACCATAAAAACCTGGGATATGTAGAAAAGGCCAAGAGACTCAATCACAGACACGCACGATGTGCGTTGTTCTTCTCACGTTTCAATTTCACCATCACTTATAAACCGGGAAGTAAAAATGTGAAGGCCGATGCTTTGTCCAGGTGTTTTGATTCTGAAGTTTCAAAACCTAAGTCTCCTGTTTCTATAATTCCTAAGCATTGTCATAATTCATAATTATTGTCTTCTTTTCAGGAGAACTGTCTACCCGGAAAACCCTTGAATGTATACTATGTACCGATTCACCTTCGTCTACAGGTGCTTCAGCAATTTCTTTTTTGGCGCATGCAGCACCTGTGCCAGAAGAAAAGTCTCTAGGAATGCTCCTAGAGGTAATCTGATGCCTTTACCCATCCCTCAGGTTCCTTGGACACATATTTCTATGGATTTTGTGGTCGATTTGCCTTCTTCTGATGGGAAGAGTGTAATTTGGGTGATCATGGACAGGTTCAGCAAGATGGCTCATTTTGTTCCCTTGTGTAAATTGCCTTATGTTAAAGAGTTGGCAGAATTGTTTATAGAGCATGTCTTTCATTTACATGATATTCCGGAGAACATTGTGTCTGATAGGGGAGTTCAGTTTATCTCCCAATTCTGGCGGTCATTTTGTTCTCGTTTGGGAATCTCCTTGTCATTTTCATCAGGTTTCCATCCTGAGACCAACGGTCAGACTGAAAGAACCAATCAATCCCTGGAACAGTATCTCAGGAGGTGTTTTGTGTCTGACGGTCAAGAGACCTGGCTTCAGTTTTTACCATTTGCTGAATTTGCATTCAATAATCTTTCTAGTTCTTCCACCAAGTTGTCACCATTTCAAGTAGTTACTGGCCTGAGTCCTAAATTTACTTCATTCTCCAGTTCACATTCTTCTTACCCTGTCTTCGAAGAATGGATCTCTCACATGCAGACAGTCTGGGATCAGGTCCTAAAAAATTTGGAAAGAGCAGTAGCTCAGCAAAAATTGCAGGCCGAACTTCATCGGTCTCCTGAGTAGGAGTTTACACCGGGGAATCTGGTTTAGGGATCTATTCGCAACATTCCTCTTCATCAGCCATCTGCCAAGCTAGGTCCCAAATACATTGGTCCTTATCCTATTGCTGAAAAAATTAATGATGTTGTATATCGGGTGACGTTGCCTCAATCTATGAGGGGAGTAAGGTCTTTTCATGTATCCTTATTAAAACCGGCAGCCAATGTGTCATCTCCTAATCCACCAATTGAGGTGGATGGGGAACCTGAGTATGAAATAGAAAGAATTCTAGATTCTTGGAAGTTCCGCAATTCTCTGCAATACCTGGTGGATTGGAAAGGTTATGGTCCAGAAGAGAGGAGTTGGGTTCCTGCCCGGCAAGCTCATGCCGATAATTTAATTCAGGAATTTCATTGTCCTTATCCAGATAAGCCAGGCAGGGAGCGTCCGGAGGCCACTCCTCAAGGGGGGGGGGGGGGTAATGTTACAAACTTATCTGACACTGCTGCCGGGGGCTCCTTCGGCGTTACTTCATCACCCCTGTGCATGTGAGCCAGCGCTGCGGTTCCGGCCCTGACTCTAGGTGGATGCGCACAGTCCAGAATAGCCTTTATAGGGTAAGGAGGCAGGTGTGAGGCGTGCCAGTTGACGTAGAGGTCAGCTGACACTGGCTCCCGCAGGAGCGCTGCTGATTGGCTGGAAGTTCCGGGGGTGTGGTTCTGTACTTTACCTCGGTACTTAAGTCCTGACTTTGTCAGTTGTCCAGTGCCCGTTATAGCTACCAGTTTGCTGAGCGCTGGACCTTGCCTTACTGCTGTGCCTAGTCAGCTAGCTTTTAGAGCTATATACAGTGGCTTGCAAAAGTATTCGGCCCCCTTGAAATTTTCCAGATTTTGTCACATTACTGCCACAAACATGAATCAAATTTATTGGAATTTCACATGAAAGACCAATACAAAGTGGTGTACACGTGAGGAGTGGAATGAAAATCATACATGATTCCAAACATTTTTTACAAATAAATAACTGCAAAGTGGGGTGTGCGTAATTATTAAGCCCCCTTTGGTCTGAGTGCAGTCAGTTGCCTACAGACATTGCCTGATGAGTGCTAATGACTAAGTAGAGTGCACCTGTATGTAATCTAATGTCAGTACAAATACAGCTGCTCTGTGACGGCCTCAGAGGTTGTCCAAGAGAATATTGGGAGCAACAACACCATGAAGTCCAAAGAACACACCAGACAGGTCAGGGATAAAGTTATTGAGAAATTTAAAGCAGGCTTAGGCTACAAAAAGATTTCCAAAGCCTTGAAAATCCGACGGAGCACTGTTCAAGTGATCAGTCAAAAAAGGAAGGAGTATGGCACAACTGTAAACCTACCAAGACGAGGTCATCCACCTAAACTCACAGGCCAAACAAGGAGAGCGCTGATCAGAAATGCAATCAAGAGGCCCATGGTGATTCTGGATGAGCTGCAAAGATCTACAGCTCAGGTGGGGGAATCTGTCCATAGGACAACTATTAGCCGTGCACTGCACAAAGTTGGCCTTTATGGAAGAGTGGCAAGAAGAAAGCCATTATTAACAGAAAAGCATAAGAAGTCCTGTTTGCAGTTTGCCACAAGCCATGTGGGGGACACAGCAAACATGTGGAAGAAGGCGCTCTGGTCAGATGAGACCAAAATGGAACTTTTTGGCCAAAATGCAAAACGCTATGTCTGGCAGAAACTAACACTGCACATCACTCTGAACACACCATCCCCAGTGTCAAATATGGTGGTGGCAGCATCATGCTCTGGGGGTGCTTCTCTTCAGCAGGGACAGGGAAGCTGGTCAGAGTTGATGGGAAGATGGACGGAGCCAAATACAGGGCAATCTTGGAAGAAAACCTCATGGAGTCTGCAAAAGACTTGAGACTGGGGTGGAGATTCACCTTCCAGCAGGACAACAACCCTAAACATAAAGCCAGGGCAACAATGGAATGATTTAAAACAAAACATATCCATGTGTTAGAATGGCCCAGCCAAAGTCCAGATCTAAATCCAATTGAGAATCTGTGGTAAGATCTGAAAACTGCTGTTCACAAACTCTGTCCATCTAATCTGACTGAGCTGGAGCTGTTTTGCAAAGAAGAATGGGCAAGGATTTCAGTCTCTAGATGTGCAAAGCTGGTAGAGACATACCCTAAAAGACTGGCAGCTCCAATTGCAGCAAAAGGTGGTTCTACAAAGTATTGACTCAGGGGGCTGAATAATTATTCACACCCCACTTTGCAGTTATTTATTTGTAAAAAAAATTTGGAATCATGTATGATTTTCGTTCCACTTCTCATGCGTACACCACTTTGTATTGTTCTTTCATGTGAAATTTCAATACAATTGATTCATGTTTGTGGCAGTAATGTGACAAAATGTGGAAAACTTCAAGGGGGCCGAATACTTTTGCAAGCCACTGAATATATATATATGCAGACACTGCTGATATATATGTACTCTAGTTAGATCAATATTGTATTATTGTATATTGTAATTCTCTGTCATCTGTCTTGTTCTTCTGATATATAT